>NW_028317994.1:15582500-16182500 GCF_062004578.1 Staurois parvus | reverse complement strand
GCTTTCCAGCAATGCCCCCATCACATCTTACATGGACATCTTACAGATACAACCGGCCCTTTAAGGAGAACCATAATGCTGATATGGCCTGAGATGAAATTGAGTTTGACACCCCTTCTGTAGAGCATTCCACCCATCCCATGGCACTGCAGAACAATACACCCATCCCATGGCACTGCAGAGCATTTCACTCATCCCAGGACTATGCAGAACATTCCACCCATCCAATGGCACTGCAGAGCATTCCACCCATCCCATGACACACTGGGTGGGTGGATAATGTCACAATTTCCACCTCATCTAATCAGAGGAAGCCTTGTATTTGTTGATAAAATACAAAGCGTCTTGTGAATGGCCGAGCGCTCAACCCAACTCTTGTTCTGAAAGCAGGGCGGGAAGTCCCCATCCTGCTGCTGGAACACAGCACGGTATAATGTATGCAGTTGATGCTACATACAGTTTACCCAGCTCTGACAGCAAGTGCATCTATCAGTTAAGGAAATAGTTAATTTGTGCTACACCCACAATTTGAACCCTCCCAGGAAAAAAAATATTTATGGCCCTGGTTGCAATGGCATATTTGTTTATATTATAAAGCTGTGTATTTATCATTGATTCAACAATGAATTCACCCAACATTTTCTCAACATTCACCCATCTTTTAACTTCACTCTATCACAGTGGCTTTTTACCTGTTTTCAAAAAAAATTTGGCCAGTGAAAATTGCATCAAACAAGATTCAACCATGTCAAAAGTTTAAACTATATATCTGTGGATGTATGCAAACATGTAAGTATTAGGAAGGCTGCGGGAGGAACTGCATACTGAAGGTTTTTTACTCTCATACATAGAATGCATGTAGGTAAAAAACCTTCAGGCTTTACAACCACTTTAAGCAACTGTGAATATTGGACAGTCTAAGGCCTCACAGCTGGGGACCATGAGGCAGTTCTCTTTGGCATCTGTTTACCCTGCACCACTGCACAGCTGTTGGTACCCAGTGCAATCTCAGGAACACTGCACAGTACTGGAGGGCACTCTTCTCTAAGCTAACATTCCAGGACACTGCTGAGCATGGGGAATGCCCAGTATCTGAGACCCGCTAAGAGATGCCTTAGTCCAAGCTACCTCTGGAACTTATATCCCAAAAGCATACAGTCACCAGGAATCAATTCAGGATCAATGCTAACAAGTCTCCAGAAGAGTTGTCACCTCCTAGCTTCCTCTGGATACAATCCAGTGAGTGAGACGGTCCTTCTCTAAGCTAGATCCCATTTGTGAAATTCTGCAGTCAGTTTCAGATCTCTTCCATGTGCCAGCTCTGCCAACGCTGAGACTTCACAGAACAGCAGCACAGTCCACAGGATGCCTCAGAGGCAATAGCCCCGAGTCTTTGAACTCTCTTTCTGGGGAAAAGACCATCTCTCCAGGGTTCCAGACTATTTATCAGCTTCCCTGCCTCTATCTAAGCATGTCTCCCCAGGAATTGGCTGGGCCCTGATCAATATTCATGCTGATTATTTGAATTCTCCCTCCCTAACCTCTAGAAGCTTTCTCTAGAGGCAGGGGGAAGCAATCAAACTGCCAGCCTGTGAACCCCTGAACAGACCAGACCAAACAATCACTGCTCCCTTGTTAACAGAAGTAGCCAAAACTAAATGTACCTAGCATCTTACGCTAGGAGGGTGCTACATTTAGAAGGTGCATATTCTATGAATAATGGTACCAATATATGTAAATATATAGCGTTTACTTTATTATTTTCATACCATCCTAGGCTACCAGAAAGGCCAATATCAAAAGAGAATTACAGAATACAACAGCATACAACTAGGTGAGACTCTCAGTGTAGACAACTCTACATCAACTACAAGCAAATATTCTGAATACCGTTCTGAGCATGATGTTACTGGTAAGTAATGAATTATGAGTAATAAAGGCTCAGGGCATCCCCCAGACATTTTATTTGAAGGAATTTAGCATTTTTAAAGTTTCACTTTAAGCATGATAAAAATTGCTGCTTTCCATCAAATGGAATTAAAAGGAAATAAAAACATACATGTTCTCCAGGGCAGTATTGAGCCCCCCCCCCCTTGTCATTTAATTGAAAATCCTTTGCTTATTAGCCTAGAAAATGACCATTGGTGTTTTTTAACATTCAAATCCTACTGACTTCAATGGGGTTTGGATTCAGCACCCAAATTTTAGTTTTGTTCTACGAACCTGCCTTAGACCGAACTCAGGTATATTAGGCTCATCCTTTTTGTGCAGCTATTAAAGCAGTACTTCAACTGATAGTAAATACTAGATTTTTTAAAATTAAAATTACAAACATACTTACCTGCTTTGTGGAATGGTTTTGCACAGAACAGCCCCAATCCTCCTCTTCTCGTTTCCCCTGCCAGTGCTCCTGGCTCTTCCCCCCTGCCAAGCTCCCCTATAGCAAGTCACTTGGTATGGGGACACTCATGCATGCTGTGCTGTGTTTCCACACAGAGCGCAGCATGGCCCCACCCCAGCTCCCTCCTTACTGACTCTGATTGCCAGAAGCAGGAGCTAATGGCTCCCACTTCTGTATCTGAGCCATTGAGGAGGAAGAGAGCCGACAGAGTCTTGGCTCTCGTGCACTTTGATGGATTGAGATCAGGCTCAAGTAAGTATGAGGGGGAGCTTGCCAGGGTGTTGGGCTGTATGCAGAAGATTTCTTACCTTATTATAGATAATGCATTAAGGTAAAAAAAAATCTGCCTTTACAACCACTTTCAGGCAAACATCTAATTACACAGATGAAACACATGTAAGAAAGTTCTTTCAACTGCCAAAGAATTTGTATTCTCTCCATCCAGTCTTAAGATTTATGAAATCCTACCAGACAGTTAAAGTGGAATTAAATCTGCATTGTGGTGGGTGGGTTTTACCCTTAATGTTAAGTCTGCTTGGCATATTTGCACATTATGGCAAGCTTACCTGCCAAAAGAACCTTTCCAGGTGAACAGAAGTTTGAGACGTGACATTGGTTTCTATTTACTCAAAACAACCTCTATTGTATAAAAATAGAGACTGTATTTTATTTATGTGCACTAAATTTCATTTTAGTGTATTATTTTAATGAAAATATAGATTTGATAAACAATTACACAAATATTGTGCTACATTGAAAATTGCAGCTACAATTTTTGTGTTCTTCATCTGCTTTAGTGGTTTTAAGTAATTTTCTAGCCAAAAAATGCAGATTTTAACATGTGTGTGAAAAAAATGAAACCGAAAAGAATGGTCCAGCAGTAAAAAGGTTGAAGATATTCCACAGCCACAGCACAGCTATTGAAAAATTTGTGGGCTTCTTCAATTTTTTTTTTTTCGCATCCTCAGAGAGACCAAAAAAGTAGGCCCAAAATTACCTTTATTGCTTCTCTAAAATCAGTCTCTATATGCAGTAAAGCATGCTTGATATACTCACTGTGGAGCCTAAGGGGTTAATCCTCTGTATTGTGTAAAAAGGCTGTTTGATCCTGTCTTCTCTGATCATCCCCTTCTTCCAGGGCCCCCCTCTTATCTCCTAATAACACATATCATGTGGAGACACTCTGCGCATGCTCAGTTTGTTGTGTATTGCTAGAGAGTTGTTTTTTTTATTGGGAGAGTGCAAGTTATCCGCACTGTCCAGACAGAGGTCAGGGGTTCTGAATCTTCCTACAGCAGAAAGAAGACTCCTCCTAGAGGCTTTAACAAGTGCTCTGCTGGACACTGATAGAAGTCACAAGCCTGCTCTAAAGATGATGAGAAAAGGCATTTAACAGTTTATATTTACTAAACTAATTGCATTTCCATGTTGTGTGTACAGTGGGAGACCAGATATAGTGAATGCAGGGTCCTGGGTTTAGTAACACTTTAAGTAATTTGATTCTTATTTGATCAAATAAAAAGTGGCTCTGTATACAAAAAAAAACATGATAGCCATCAACAAATTACTACTGCTAAGTTTATCAAACATATTTTACTTTTTTATCACATTTTCCCTGTGATCTAATTTTGGTTTAGGCTATTTACGTTCCTGGCTACACAAGATGCTATGGGAACCCTGTCCCCTGTTAGGGAAGCAATTTTTCAAAAATTCATTACACCAACATAACAATCTACATATTTCCCAAACAATTATTTCACAAGTGCTTTTGGTGCCAGATCTACTGGATCTGGAGAATGCTTGACATAAAAATAGTTATCCCTAGGATCGTATACTGTTATCATCCCTAGGATCGTATACTGTTTTATTTTCTTCCAAGTCCAGATCACTAAATTACAGAGGAATTACAGAGGAATGGATGTGTAGGGTATAATTTTCTTTTTAAATAAGGTGACCAGGCCAAGTTGAAAGGTCTGGGTTTCAAACTCTCTAGATTTACTGTCTTTGTAAACAGTCATCCTCTATCATTGTATACTACAAACCTATCACAAAACGTGGATACAGCCTGGTACTTCAAAAACTCTCCTTTGGAGCAACATTCATTTTCACCCGTCTTCTCTTATCAGTAACAAGATCATATGCTGCTCTCTCCACCTTTGCCAATGATATAAATTCCACAGTGGCAAACCTCAACTGCAGGTTTTATTTCACAATCCAGATGTACCACTGTGTACAATACTACTTCCTTTAGGTGATGGGGATTTCCAGAGCTTTTGTAAAATGGTAGAGTGTTCATAATAAATTGTGAATATGTCAATTGAAATAATGCTGGCCAGCCCTGCTGTACTCGTAAAAGAAGCTTGCCCAAACAGACATGACTCATTGTATTCTTAAAGTGGAACTAAACTCTCTTAATCAGCAATTATTCCTTATGCTACTAGTCTTTGTAAATAGATAGGAAGACATATTATTTTTTTTTTTGTTTTACACTTCCTTCTATGGGTTAAAGCTGTTCACTTCATTCAGCACTGAAATCCAAGTTAAATAGTATTATGATGTATGAAAATAAACTGCAATCCTTTTTGCTATTTTTCTGGGGGCCTGAAGGTGCCTGCAACAGCCACCAGTAATCTGCCCCTATTGCTGAATCCTGTGCCATTAAAGCATGCACAGCTCCAACATTTCCTGATAATAGGAATATGGAGAAGGCAGGAAAGGCCTTTTGACAAGTAAGGCAGCCCATTATAGTCATGGCCTAATAGAAATGTGTGTTATGTGGGAGGTAGTGGCCAGACTACCTAAAATTGCTTTGTTTATCACAATGATATGACTGTAACAGTAGAACTTCCATACTGCATCTGCATATTATATCTAACTGCAGTTTTTTTCATGGGGCAATTTAAAGAAAAATCACAAATAAATGGCAATGACCCCAACCTATAACTGGCCTTTACAGCAAGGAGCATGTGGAAGGGCGACACATGTTAAAAAAGAACAAACAAAAATTCCAAGCTCACTTACCAGTCAGCCTGCAGTTAACCCTGTCTAACAGTTCATGTTAAAACCAAGAAGTTTAGTTTGCACACATTTGCAAATATATGCATAAGCTGCAGAAGCCACTTCACAGCACCCCAGTATAACAAAGTCTTGATGCTATATGTTTTGAAAATCTCAAAGTTGGAGCACATATATAACAATGTATAGATTAAGGGCAGGTATGCCTGGAGGGAACCCACCCCTTCTTAAAGGTATAAAGACTCACTGGACACCCAGCAATAGCACAATGGCAGCTGAAGGTATCCAAAGCATCCCCTTGTCAATTCACCAACAGTACAAACAAATGGCAAAATCCCCAACCTATAACTGGCCTGTGCAGCGGAGCAAGTGGAAGGGTGATGCATGTCAAAAAACAACAAACAAAAATTCCCAGCTGACTTACCAGCCAGCCTGCAACAAACCAAATTAACCCTGTCTAACAGTTCTTGTTAAAACCAAGGGAATTAGTTTGCACACATTTGCAGATATATGCGTAACCTGCAGAAGCCACTCCACAGTACCGCAGTATACTGAAGTCCTATTGCTATATATTTTGAAAATGTCCAAAGTTGGATCACATATATCATAAAGTATAGATTAAGGGCAGGTATGCTTGGAAGGATCCCACCCCTCCCTATCCCTTGACACACTGGACACCCAGCAATAGCACAATGGCAGCTGAAGGTATCCAGTGCATCCCCTTGTCAACTCATCAACAGTACAAACAAATGGCAAAATCCCCACCTATAACTGGCCTGTGCAGCAGGGAGCAAGTGGAAGGGAGACGCATGTCAAAAAACAATAAACAAAAATTCCCAGCTGACTTACCAGCCAGCCTGCAACAAACCAAATTAACCCTGTCTAACAGTTCACGTTAAAAACAAGAGGTTTAGTTTGCACACATTTGCAAATATATGTATAACCTGCAGAAGCCACGCCACAGTACCCCAGTATACTGAAGTCTTAAAGCTATATATTTTGAAAATCTCATCACATATATAATAAGGTATAGATTACTGCAGTCCTGACTCTATAAATTTTGATTTAAAAGAAAAATCACATGAAAGTACACTGTTCACTCTAACATACAGTTAGACGGTCTCCTAATTACCCTACTCTTTCAACATGCAGAACAATTTTACTAAGCTTTGCTCTGACTGGGGAACAGTCAGATACTTCATCTTCCTTGCATTTTCTTTTTCCACCTTCTTTACCATCTTCCCCTATCTTTTCTTTACAGCTTGTCTGTTCCTCTTTGCAGAAAAGAGGTAGCTGCATATTTAAAGGACCAAAACATCCATGTCTGGACAAAAAATATTCCATACATCTCTCCAATACATGAACATTTCCTTATGTTTTGCCTCTTTTAAATGGCTGCAAGTACAGAAATATACTAATGAGCCTGCCAGAAATCAAATGAGTTTCTAACTTCCTATAGTGAGCAGAAAATTTTGCCCTGAAATTGCAGATATCTCAGATGGGTTCATCAGCACTGCCCAGTTCATTACAGAACAACTACCCCACATATTATGGTGATAAAGTGAGGGGTAGATGTTTATATGCCTAACACATATCCTGTCCTAGAATGACAACTCTGCTCCTCCATAGATACAGTTCAGTGAATTAACATTGTCATCCTATGACAGAAAGTGTATTACTGGCATCATCACCAGGTGATAAAAAACAAACAGAAGCCTAAAAAAAGAAAAGAATGCGGATACTGCATCTAAGGACCGATAAGCTGAAATATTTTACATTTTTGTTCTTACAATCATATACATATTACAGACAGTAAACACACAACTCTTTCATGTCTACGCTATATCAAAATTTTTAAGTTGAATAATTATTCATTCATCATCTTTCCTGACCATAATGACATGATAAATAAAAAAAAATCTACTGTAACCATATATATTTCTATTGTATCAATATCAGTATGAATTACAGCACTGTAACATTATAATGGTAAAATTGTTATAATAATACCATCCTAATTCAATAATTCTATAAAAATGTTGCCAAATATTGTCCTGTTTTATTACTATTATTTTAATGTCATAATACTAGAATAAATATTGATGCTACATGTAATAAGGAAATGCATTGAATTGAAACAATATACAGTTAATTGAATACTGTTTAAATCAGCAAACTGTTACAACTTTGTAACCCTAAACATTTATTTTTCAGATGTCAGGAATACATAGCACAAGACTCCATTTGAGAACGCCTTAAAGATGGCAAAACGTAAAGCATAAAAAGAAGTTAAACTTTGCATCTAAGCACTTTATTATAACAATGCTTACTTGAAAGATTAATTTTTCTGGCAGGTCCAGAACATTGAAAACATATTTGTTTGTGTATAATCATGAGTTACTGTACCTGTGAAGTCTTCTTGCAGTATACACGAGTGAAGGTCAACTTACAAGGTATAGGGAGCGGAAATATGTTGGCTGTGAGGCCAACTATACCAACAGTAATTTACTAAATGTATGACCAATAGTATATTTTTTTTAAATAAACAGCTTACAAAATACACATGTTCCATTTTTTTTCCTTGAGGACTGAACATAATATTGTAAAAAGTCTGAGTTTTGTATATAAAGTATTCAATCAAAACACTTATCTTAATAAAACTATTTTTATAGAAATGTCATTTTTCATGGTGTTGTTTAATTGGTGCAATTCATATACTAAATATGACCATAATGATTTTGGCTTTCCAAAGTAATTTATTCAGTTTTACAATATTTATGTTAAACTCTTTATGACATGTTTTCTAGCAATATTCTGAATTCAATTCTCCCTGAAAGGCATGAGCCTGATGTAAGGACAATTAAACAAGAACCATAATCTTTTCGATCTGTGACAAGATCCACCTCTAAAACTCAAACTGATTGGAGTCCCCTTGACAATGTTTGATGTGGTCCCTGTTTAAAAGTTTAGTTTGCTCACTAACCATATCAATACCTACATTATGGGTGTCTCTATGGTTATAAATAAAACCTATAAGGACACATCCAATATCATCACACTGATTGGAGTAAAGGTTGGCTCACTCCTGGCTCCAATTAGCTCTGGGAGAAGTCATTAAGCTAGGGTCTCACATACTTTTTCCTCCCTGCACTGTGCATGTTTACATGTTATGTGCAATTAAACCATGGCAACATCTAATGTTTGTGTAGTATTATGTTCAGCAGACTGTGTTCTTCTATTGTTGTGACTTAGATGACGTTCAGAGCACATTTTATGCCCAATTCATGCAAAACTCCACGTAATCCCAAGGGGTTCACATACTTTTTCTTGCAACTGTATAGCAAAGAGATGGTTTGTTGGCAGTGTAAGGTTGTATGTGCACGAGGTTTCAAACTGGGCCCCTTTTTGCCAGAGTCCCCAGATATACTGCTGGCAAAAAGAGCTAACCTAATCATAAAGAAAATTCTGTGGTTGTCCTAATCAGATGACTAGAAGAATTAATCATATGAAAAACAGTGTTTCTCCTGAACTATGCATATCTTCCTTTTAGCAAGTAATACCACATATTTTGAATATCAAAAAAATTGTCAAGCACATGATCCAACCTTCTGGTAACCGTTCATGCTTGAGAAAACACTTCTGCAGGTATGCTGTGTAATAACATGGCTGTAAAAGCAGATCGTTGGACTTGACTGCTAGCCTGCAAACCTAGACTGTTATATCATATTTATCTTTTCCATGTCTGCCTATATTCTTTGTAGGTCCTGTGCAACACATTGTAAACTATGGTATAATTATATCCATTGTAGCACATGCAGCTGCTATGGGGCCTGGGGGCATAGAGGACCTGCTGGGGTCTGCAAAAAACCTTTACTGTTCATTACCCCCTAATTTTTGCCAAATCAAACTAGGGATCTACCCATCCCAATCAGCTTATTTCTGGCTGGCTACTGTGCACAAGGCAAAAAAAAAAAAAAAAACATATTCAGTACATCTCTCCAAAACATGTATATTTCCCCTTGTTTTATAAGACAGCAATGCCACCACTTTGATTCTTAAGACCCTGCATATACTGTGTGTAAGTAAATGGTTCTTGGGAGATATAGTTCTGGGGTATGACTGTGTCTCCCAACAGCTGACCATACTAGACATTTGATGATGGGGTCAGAGGAAGTAATAACATCTCTTTCTGTTACATGAACAAGATAAAAGAAACATTTTATTTTCAAGCAGTGTTTCTCAACTCCTTTTCAGTCAAGGCACCCTTTAAATTTCTGCACATCCTCGAGGCATCCCATTCTAAAATGTAAAAAATTAAACTAATAATTTTCCATAATGAAGTAACATCCACACATGTAGGACACCCAAAATTAGAGGGTAGTCTTATAACGCAAAGACACCTTTGCACACTGGTACTGTTGACTACTATTCCAGGGTTTCTCTTCTCCCTCAGTTTCTCTCCCTTAACCAGCTGCCGACCGCAGATAGCCGAATGACGGCTTCACTGTGGCCGGCCAGTTCTGGGTGGACGTCATATGACGTCCTCCCAGAACGCGCTCTCCTGTGCGCACCCGGCGATCTCCGTGATCGCTGTGTCCTACGGACACAGCTGATCACGTGATGTGGTAAAAGGCAAATCACAGCGGCCTTTTACCACGTGATCAGCGGTGTCCAATGACACGCTGATCAGAGGGAAATGCAAGTGCCGGTTCTCGGCTGCACTTTCCTCACGCTGTCAGATCGTGAGGAAAGTACTGCCGAGAACCGCAGTTGTCAGAGCGGGGATCGGCACCGATCATCAGGGCACTGATGATCAGTGCCCTGATGATCGGTGCCCAGCAGTGCCACCCGCAAGTTCCGCCCAGCAGTGCGCCCACTAGCTCCGCCCACCCGTGCCCAGCAGTGCACCCACCTGTGCCCAGCAGTGCACCCACCTGTGCCACTCTGCAGTGCCACCTACCTGTGCCCAGAAGTGCCACCTACATGTGCCCAGCAGTGCCACCCACCTGTGCCCACCCACCTGTGCCCACCAGTGCCACCCACCTGTGCCCACCCACCAGTGCTGCCCACCAGTGCCACCCACCAGTGCAGCCCAGCAGTGCTGCCAGTCAGTGCCCAGGGGTTGTGCCAGTCAGTGCCGCCAGTCAGTGCCCAGAAGTGATGCCAGTCAGTGCCGTCTATCAGTACCCATCATCAGTGTCACCTATCAGTGCCGCCTATCCGTGACCCCTAATTAGTGCTGTCTATCAGTGCCGCCTATCCGTGCCACCTCATTAGTACTGCCTATCAGTGCCCTTTAGTGCTGCCTATAAGTGCCGCCTATCAGTGCCCATCAGTGCTGCCTCATCAACGCACATCAGTGAAGGAGAAAAAATACCTGTTTGAAAAATTTTATAAAAGAAACAAACTTTTTTTTTTTCAAATTTTTTGCACTTTTTTTATTTATAGCGCAAAAAGTAAAGTGCCCAGCGGCGATTAAATACCACCAAAAGAAAGCTCTATTTGTGAGAAAAAAATGATCAAAATTTCATATGGGTACAATGTTGCATGACCGCGCAATTGTCAATCAAAGTGCGGCAGCGCTGAAAGCTGAAAATTGGCCTGGTAAGGAAGGGGGTATAAGTGCCTGGTAGGCAAGTGGTTAATCAACTAATGTGACCGCTGTGCTGACGGAGAGGGGCAAGCAAGGATGCTGTGCACGCTCCTGATTTCCTCCTTATTAACCAATGATGATGGCTCTTAGTGTAATGGTGCACAATGAAAACCTGTGTCTTTGTGTAGCTAAAAGGGGCAGGTTTGATCCACCTGCTGGCTTGTGTACTTTTTGGGGGCAATTTTTAGGCATTTTACAAAGGCACCTCTGAAGACACCTGAGGACCTGGGCACCCTGGTTGAAAAAGGCTGTTTTAAAGTATAACTAAAGGCAAGACTTTTAAGTTTTGCATAGAGTTGTGATTAGATCCTCTGTCAGGATTTTATTACTGTCTTTACCACCGTTAAGGAGATTAACCCTTTATTTGTCCTGTTTACCATTATCACTGAAAGTAAAAGAAAATCCCAAATTTTGGGTTGTTCCCAGAAAAGTAATAGAAGGAAAACCTTCTAATGGGGACACTAGTCCCAAAGGAATTTTCTTAATTTGCAGGGATTTCCTCACACTTTGTGTTTTGCTATGGGACAGAAAGTGAAGGGAAAACTCTTCAATATTTGTGATAAATAATATATATATAAAAGCTGCTAACACTCAAACCTAAACCTTATAGGTGTATGTGCAAAATTAGAATAAAATAGTGTAGTGCTAATTACATATAAATAAATAGACATACATATATATTAAAATTGAAAATAATATATGGATGTATAAAAAATAAATAAATAAATCCAAAGTGATCTGATCCAATCAGGATCTACTTTGTGACACACATACACGTGACACAAAAAACGTGAAATATCAAAATGGTCCTGAATTGGACCCCGTGTGGTGGAAAGTCAAATGACACCAACAACAACCCCCCCAAAATCCCTAAGTGGGATCAATATATAAAAAACAAAGACTAGTGCAAACAACCGTGAATCCCCAAATGTGGGGGATAATCAACCTAATCAAAGTGACGGGTGCTTAAATATAAAAAAATAAATAAATAAAACGCTCAATCAAAGACCATAAGTAAATATAAATAAACACAAGTGTTCCAATAAATAAATGAAGTGAAATATATATCAAATAAAATGTACATAAAAAGTCCACAAAATTCTTATAAATAACAAGATGTGATCCAATGAAAAAAGATTCATGCAGGTGATGAAGTGAATGTGCGTTCACACCAACGGTGAAATTCTCAAATGGCTAAATTACCCCCTCACCTCCTTACTGTGACCCACTGGGCCAGCGGGCTTTGAGGATCACACCAGGATCCTTCACAGGCAGTAACTCGTCACTGGATGGTATCCATAAGCAATTCCCTCAATGGTGGCACTTACACATCTCAGGTCCCCTCCAGATACAGGTAGCCGCAATAACGCTCAATCTCCCATCCGGATGCAAAAATCCTGCTGGGTGTGTTGCTGTCAGGCATTTGAATGGTAGGCAACATTTGACCTTGCATTGAGGCAAGATTGGTATCGTATATCCAGTTTTCAGTCAGAGCCTGACAGCCACACACCCAGCAGGATTTTTGGATCGGGGGGGGGGGGGGGGTTATTGTTGGTGTTATTTGATTTTTCACCACACGGGTCCTATTCAGGACCATATTGATATTTCACATTTTTGTGTCACGTGTATGTGTGTCACAAAGTAGATCCAGATTGGATCAGATCACTTTGGATTTGTTTATTTATTTTTTATATATCCATATATTATTTTCAATTTTATGATATATGTATGTCTATTTATCTATATGTAATTAGCGCTACACTATTTTATTCTAATATGAGCCACAGGTCACCAACGTAAATGCCAGTCTCTGCAGAAATAGGTCAGTACAGGGCCAGTTGAAGAGAGGGAAGGCCTATTAAAATAGTGCTATGGGGTCATGTGTTTTGAAATGGCACCACTACTTACAAGCATCCATCACATGACAAGTGTTTGCTTCATGTCATTTGTTCTGCCATGCATCCAAAGAAAATGCACCATCAACAAGATTTTGCATGTGTTATGTAAAATGAACTCAAGTCCAGGAAATTCTTATCTGCCTACATGAGGTATAGTTACCATCATTGCCACACCACATCTTTATATCGAAATATTTTCAAGGGTATTCTGAGCGAATAAAATGCTGCAGGGCTGCAGCCAAAGTAGTCAAGGACATGCTTATAAAGACCTTATAAATCCCAGAACATTCCCTTTCCTTGATTCACGCTTGCCAACATTTATTTCATTTATAATGCAATCATTATGGTGTTGCTGAATGTTTAACCTTGAGGATGTTTGCTGTAGAAACATAAAATCCTGCAGTGAATCCTTTTTACATTTTTATAAACAGAAGAAAAGGCAGAAATGTTGATACCATACAATGCAAGAAATAGCTGACAAAGAAACTAACAATCAGAGGCTGGAGTCATGTCTTGAGTTCCATTTTCAGAAACCAATGCATACAAAAGCAAACAATTCAACAAAACCACTTACCTGAAAGCCAACTTTTTGATATTGTTTAAAGAGATTACTGACACCGAATAGTGGAATCACTGGGGTAAATGGATGTAAAGCTGAATTCACGATTATAATATGAAAACTAGACTCATACATCAATGCATGTGCAATCTGAAAGCAGTTGGGTATGCTGCCAGCAGGCAGAATTACCTAAACTTTTTTTTTATTTGAATAGAGCGGAGAGGGATTTGACCACCTCTTTATTGCTGTCTGTGCTCCATTAGGGAGATTCACTCTCTCTATGTGTCCTATTTACCGTTATCACTGAAAATGAAAGAAAATCCAAAATTTGTCAAGAGAACAGGGATAGAGGGGAAATCTTTCAAAGGGGACAATAGTTCTGGTGACATCCAGGAAGCCCTTCACTTTGGAGGGATTGACTCTCAATTTCTCTTCTTTTTTTGGCTACGAGACAGGAAGTGAAGGGAAATCTCTGCAATTGGACATAGCAATAAAATTCTGACAGAGGTTAAAACTCTCTTTTACTTTTTAAAAAAGAACAAAACCATTTTGTCTTTAGTTCTACTTTAGGGAAAATGTACAAGAGTCAATCTAAAGTGTGGATGAAAACTACCTTCAACATTTTCTTTAGAATCCTTGGCTGAATCATGCCACAATCAAGTACGTATAGTGACAGCCTGGAATATGATATCCCTTGCAAAGCACAAACTACAAGCAGTTTGCACAACACATACAATGTTATATTTTTTCTCATCAGAGGCTCCATATCATCTCCAACAAGGTCAAAATGTACCTGGATGCTAGTCTGAGAGGCTCAATACCTCATTATAATGTAGCACAAAAGGAAAATTATAAGGACATTTGCCTCTATTGCCCCCACCTCATTTCAGACCTGACTATGGTGGTGGCTTCTGAACTGGACTTCTTTGGAACTAGTGATGCCAGTGGCACCTTTTGCTCACTGCTGACATTTTGACTGTCATGTATAGTCTGGTTTTGTTCCCCAAAGAGTTAAAGTGATTGTAAAGTTATTTTTTTTTAATAACAACATATTATACACACAGTACCTGCTCCTGCTGCTGCTCCATGTCCAGCGAGGAGAGAAAGAGAGAAGCGCTGCTGCTCTCACACACAGTACTGGATCTCCCCTCTCTTGCCCAGTCATATACTGGGAAGATCAGTGTACTGCTGTTTCTCCACCCCTAGCTCTCTGAGCCCCTTATGCAGCTGAGAACAAAGATTATGTGATCATAAGATCATAAAAAAGAAAAAAAAAGGCATTTATATATATATATATATATATATATATATACATATATATATATATATTTTTTTTTTTTTTGCTTTTCATTTCTATTTTAAACCGAACGGGTTGTTCCCATATATATATATGAAAGTGGTGGTTCACATATACTTTAAAGCACAGGCATGCACATCTGACTCACATGCAAAGGCAGGAGGCCCTGATAGACATTGCAACATCTGACAGTGATCTTCTGTTTTTATGTTTTTAGCACATTACTGTAGACACAAATTCATAAGTAAATGTGTGCACAGTATTCATTACGGTTCTACAACTGACATGCTGAAAAATCTAATAACAGTAGTGGAGGAATCTGCTGCCTTCTACTGTCTGTGTTTGTAAGTGGTGGTGTTGCCACTTCAGCTCTGGAAGATTTTACGCCCTCCCTGACTAGGCAATATTTTGCAGTTTGGCACTGTGCTATGGTGCGTTCAGGCAATGCTTTTTTCACACAAATAGAGCTTTCTTTTGGCGGTATTTGATCACCACTGGGTCTTTTATTTTTTGCGATATAAACAAAAAAAGACCCACAATTTTGAAAAAAAAAACCAATATTTTTTACTTTCTGTGAAAACATATCTGATTAAAAAATGTCTGTGCTAAAAAAAAACCCAGCAAGTGTAAAATAATTGGTTTGTGTGAAAGTTATAGCATCTATAAACTATGGGATATATACTAGAATTTGTATCTATTTTTTTATACTAGCAATGCCGGTGATTATATCAGTGACTTATAGTGGGAAAGTACGATGGGCAATCTGACACTACCTGACGCTTTGTGGGAACTGACTAACTGGCACTGACATCTCCAGTGACACTAATACAGTGAACAGAGCTAGTAATATACACTGACACTGTACTAAAAATACTGGCTGGGAAGGGGTTAACATCTACGGGCAATCAAAGGGTTAATTGTGTGACTAACAATGTTTGGTGTGCTTTGCAGGGAAACAAAAAACTGGCACATTTCCACTAACAGGACAGAGCTCTGTGTTGTTTACATTCACAGAGCTCTGTCTTACCATCCGCTTCGCCGATCTGTGGCTCTCGGCCATAAATCATTGTCCGGGACCCACTGATCGACTTGTGCTGCAACTAATCACAGCACGGCTGGGGCGGCGCATGGGCAGCTCTACCCGGAAGAACTGGATCACGTATTAGATACGTGATCCAGCGCAGAGAGGCTGCCTTCCTTTGTACTCCTATGTATCGGCAAGCAGTTAATGTCACAGAGTTATTTATGTACATCACTTCCTGCCTCTGGAGGGCTGGGTTAAAGACCTCAGAGGAAGGAAGTAGGGAGGGAGAGTTTTATTTGAGACCAAATGTACTGCTATGAAGGAGCTAATATTGATCCAGACCAGAAGCAGGGTGTACAGTGTTTCTACTGTATTTGGTTTATTGTTGTTGTTCAAAGCTTCTAGGTATATACATATGTAGCACCCTTTAGTGATAGGCTTCGTTGTTTTCTGAGACTGGGTAGCAACCTGGGATGAATCAGCCTGGTAGTGAGGCAGAAGTTCGCCTCAGGACAGGCTGGGAAGCTCTACAGGTCAATGTTTCTGGAGCCCTCCCTCCCTTCCAGAAACTCAGAGAAATTTCTAGAAGAGAGGCAGAGGAGGGGAGGAAGCCTAGATCTGCATGTTTAAGGAAACTTGTATAATCCCCAGGCAGGGGGTGGGCATGGTGACCGAGTACAATCCTTAAATGTGGAAGAGCCAGTGCAGCAGGGTTGTTGCTGGAGTTGGGTGGAAGATGGACTGAAAGTGGGTGCTGGAGTGTAGAGCCTGGGAGGGGATCCTAGGCAAGGAAGCCTACCTACAGGCTGGTTGCTGGACAGGAGAATCTTCACTGTTCCACCGTTTCTTAGGAAGGACATCCTGAGCTGTAGGGAAAGCAGCTACCAACCCACCAAGCTGACAGTACAGGAGAGTGTGAGTATCCCTACACCCCCTAGGTCAGAAAAAGGGAAAGGGTGGTCAGGTGCAAGGCCCAACTAGTTCTCACTTCATTGTTAGACCTTGGAATTCCTTGCCACATGTATACCCTCAGTGAAGCTAGGTAAAGAGGAAGGATTAACCTGGGGACTGAGTAGGTACACCAGGGGGGATGAGAGCTCTCTTAAAGAAACAATGTTATTTTTGGATTCAAATTTTTGTACAGTTTTCTTGCTAAGAAGTTGGTCCTCAAGTTTACATTTCCTTGGGCATCCCATATACCCCTAAACCTCATCCAAGTTGTTAACCCCTTAAAAAAAACAACTACAAACCAGCTCAAGGGCTGTTTACTAACTACAAGTGTGCAAGTGTGAAAAATGCATGTTGCCTGGATGTGCAGCGCTTAGGGGAGAAACAAAACAAATCCAGAAGCCCTCAAAAGGGTAGTGCTACATGTAGGGGGTTGTCCAGGATTTCCCTATAGCAACATGCACAGCAATTTCCCCTAGCAACCGGCAACCAACGAGCCAGGAAATTGTCAGATGTTCTAAAGTGTCACAGAGCCAAGCGGGAACGTGGAGTGTACTGTACTGCTAGGATTGTGACTGTTTCTGTCTCTTTTCAAGTACTGTTGCTAATGATGTTGTCTGTGGCAACCATGCCTGGCTTGTCCAAAAGTCTTCCTGCTGCTGCAAAAGACTATGTTCATTATTCACCTGCTCATGTAAGTGAAATCTGTGTCACTACTCTGCTCACCATCACCCATAGCAACCATGGCGAGCTACGGTGCCCTTACGGATTATAAATGCTCAGTAGCCCAACATTGGCTGAGGCCTATGTCATATTTGCTCTTAAACCTGCAAAAGTCAGTGTGTGCTATGTGATCCTGCTTGCCATTGTTTGGAGAAACCCAAGCAGCTCACCTACTTGTGGATTACAAATGTCCAGGTGCCCAACAGTGGCCTGGAATCAATTACTCTGTGCTAAGGTGCTTTGTAACTTGCAGTGGGGAGTGTGTCCTGTTCCTTGCTGTTGCCTGTAGAAACTAAATAAAAACAACTAAAAACCAGCTCAAGGACTATTTAAAATGACTGGTCATGGAGTGTGTTGCCTGGTCATGGAGAGTTTAGGGGAACCCAAAACAAATCCAGCGGCCCTCAAGAGGGTAGCGCTACACGTATATAGATATACACTATGATGCCAAAAGTATTGGGACGCCTGCCTTTACACACACACATTATTATTATTATACAGGATTTATATAGTGCCAACAGTTTGTGCAGCACTTTACAGTATAAGGGGGACAGTACAATTACAATACATTTCAGTACAGAAGGAATAGGAGGGCCCTGCTCATGGAGCTTACAATATAAATGAAGGGGGAGGTGATACAAAAGGTGATAGCTGCAGGGGATGATCTGGTGGAGGTGATTCAAGTACAGTTCTTAGGTGGAGGTGGGGTAGGCCTCCCTGAATAAGTGAGCTTTCAAAGATTGCCTAAAGGCCGAAAGGGTGGGAGCTGACTGGACATACTGCGGTAGGGAGTTCCAGAGGATGGGAGAGGCTCTGGAGAAGTCCTGGAGGCGAGCGTGGGAGGAGATGACAAGGGAGATAGAGAGCAAGATGTCTTGGGAGGAGCGGAGTGGGCGATTTGGACGATATCTACGGATGAAGTTGGTGATGTAGCTAGGGGCAGTGTTGTGGATGGCTTTGTAAGCTGTGGTTAGTATTTTGAATTTTATATGTTGGGTTAGTGGAAGCCATTGGAGGGATTGGCAGAGAGGGGCAGCAGTCACTGATCGGTTGGTAAAGTGTATGAGTCTAGCAGCAGCATTCATAATAGACTGAAGGGGGATAATCTGTGTATAACGGTAGACCAGTGAGGAGGAAGTTGCAGTAATCAAGGCAGGATAAAACCAAGGCGTGGATAAGTTGTTTTGTAGTGTCGTTGGTCATAAAGGGGTGGATTTAGGAAATGTTGCGGAAGTTGAAGCAGCAGGATTTAGCCAGTGATTGGATGTGGGGCCCCAAGGAGAGATAAGATTCTAAGATTACATCTAGCACCCTGGCATGAGGTGATTGACCAATGGTTGTGCTGTTGATCTTAATGGTAAAGTCATGAGTGGGGGACCGGGGAGGAGGAAATATTGCAAGCTTGGTTTTGGAAAGATTGAGTTTAAGGTAGTGGTCTGACATCCATGCTGATATGTTGCTTAGTAGATTTGTGATATGTGAGGAGATTGAGGGGGTGAGCTGGGGAGTGGAGAGACAGATCTAGGTGTCACCAGCATAGAGTTGGTATTGGAAGCCATGGGAGGTTATCAATTGGCCCAGGGAGGAGGTGTAGAGAGAGAAAAGGAGGGGCCCAAGGACAGAGCCTTGGGGTACCCAGCGTAAAGAGGGAGAGGAACAGAGGAGGAGTTGTATGTGACGATGAAAGTACGCTGAGAAAGGTAAGAGGGGAACAAGGAGAGAGCATAGTCATGGAGGCCAATGGAGTGGAGTTTACTGAGGAGGAGTGGGTGGTCGACTGTGTCAAAGGCAGCGGAAAGGTCCAGGAGTATGAGTATGGAGTAATGGCCATTGGTTTTAGCATAGTTGAGAAAAACCCTAACCAAGGACTACACATGAGGCAAGAGGGTTTGAGGTTTTTTCCTCCCCCTCGTTTAACAAGACTTCCTTTTCCCCCTTTTGGAAAGCAATCTGTGCCTGACTACATCTGATGTCTTTAAAAATACAAATCTACATTTTTGGAATGCATTTACAAATATATGTAAAAAAAAATGTTAAAATTACTTTTCTATATGTTAAAAAAAATCTGAAGAATATATTTTACAAAAATATATTTTTTAAAATATATATATTTTTTAAATATATTCTTCAGATTTTTTTTAACATATAAAAAAGTAATTTTAACATATATTTTTACATATATTTGCAAATGCATTCCGAAAAGGTAGATTTGTATTTTTAAAGATATACAGTATATTTGAAATATATTTTAAAAATATTTTTCATATATTTTGTAATACAAACGCATTTCAATGTGGACAAAATTGTAGTATTTCAAATATATGGCAATATATTTGGGAAGGATTTAATATTTTTTAAATATATTTCAAATATATATTTTCTTCCATGTGGGTGGGCCAGGAGGCCTGTAGATAACTGCGATCCTCAGACAAACAGGAGAAAAGAGACGAATACAGTGCACTTCAAAAGAGCAGAGGGACAGAGAGGGAGGTGTAGAAAGTTTGTTAGAGACTGAGCAGGCATTCCAGAATGCACATAAGAGAGAGGGGCCAGCACAAGGAAGCAGGGAAATTGAGATAAGAGAGTGAGGGTTGCGGCTGAAGCCAGAAAAGGGAGGCTGCTGCTTCTGTGGGTTCTAGTTTGATGGTGGAGGGCCAGGGTTTGGGGCGATGTCTCCAGAAGTTAGTACTAATAGGAGGGTGAGGGAGGTGGGAGCTGGATTTATATGAGGGCAAATGCCACAGTGATGTTTAAGCAGTGACATTATGTGGGCTAAGAGAGAGCAGGAGATAAATGCAATGATATTGATATTGATAGGGCAGAAGTGAGGGTGATATGTGCAGGTTGTGGGGTGGGGAGGAGGAGTAAAGAAGACAGTTTGAGGAGAGAGGGCATTATAACAAAAACGAAAGTTAGTAAGAGCTTGCTGCAAAGAGGAGAAATAACAAAGGAAGGCTGAAGGAAAGAGATGATAGAGGAAAGAGCACTTGCAGACTACTTGAGGTGGAGCACTAATGTTTGTATTTGCCTTAGTTAAAGTGCCGTGTTCAAAGTGCCATGCACTTAGCACCAGAATGGCACACATGAACTTTAATGGCATTCCAGTCTTAGTCCACAGGGTTCAATATTGAGTTGTCCCACCCTTTGCAGCTATAACAGCTTCAAGTCTTTTGGGAATGCTGTCCACAAGGTTTGGAGTGTGTCTATTGGAATGTTTGCTCATTCTTCCAGAAGCGCATTTGTGAGGTCAGGCACTGATATGGGACGAGAAGGCCTGGCTTGCAGTCTCTGCTCTAATTCATCCCAAAGGTGTTCTATAGGGTTGAGGCCAGTCAAGTTCCTCCACCGCAAATTTGCTCATCCATATCTTTATGGACCTTGTTTTGTGCACTAGTGCGCAGTCATGTTGGAACAGGAAGGGGCCATCCCCAAACTGTTCCCACAAAGTTTGGAGCATGAAATTGTCCAAAATGTCTTGGTATGCTGACGCCTTAAGAGTTAACTTCACTGGAACTAAGGGGCCAAGCCCAACCCCAACCCCTGAAAAACAACCCCACACCATAATCCCCCCTCCGCCAAACTTTACACTTGGCACAATGCGGTCAGGCAAGTACCGGTCTCCCGGCAACTGCCAAACCCAGACACATCCATCAGTTTGCCAGACAGAGAATCATGATTCGTCACTCCAGAGAACACTTCTCCACTGCTTTAGAGTCCAGTAGTGGCGTGCGTTACACCACTGCATCCAACGCCTTGCATTGCACTTGTTGATGTGAGGCTCAGATGCAGCTGCTTGGAACTTATTGCACAGCTCCTGAAAGCAATCCATTCTTTCACAAATGTTTGTAGAAGCAGTCTGCATGCCTAGGTGCTTGATTTTATACATCTCTGGTAATGGAGGTGATTGGAACACCTGAATCCAATGATTTGTAGGGGTGTCCCAATATTTTTGGCAATTTAGTGTATATCTAAAGTTGGGTGACAAAATTATGTCTGTCCCCTTGTTGTTATTTCACATGCACTATGCTAGATAGCGAAGTCTGTGATACGGAGTGCATGTTTAGTGGTCATCTTGTTGTATGTTGTAGGTGAACCTCTCTATCGCAATAGAGTTTACATAAAGATCCTGTTATTTTAGTTAACCCTGACCTTCTGGTCTGGGATCCTATTCTAGTTTTAGCTCACAGGCTCAATAACCAGCATGAGCTAGAGCCAGGTTTGGCATCTGACGGCCCACAGGTAGTTAGAGGTCGGGTTCCATGGCAAATTAGAATCCACTAGGGATTAAGAAGCAGAGTAGATAAGCTGACCCTAAATTCTAGTGTCATATCATGGTTTCTGCTGGTGAAAAGCTACATTTCACGCTGGTTGGTAAATGGTTCAAGGATCTCATCAGATGACCGTTTCTGTCTTCAGGTTTTCACTACTAAGATAGACGCCACATCATAGTCATCCTATGGGGCCTTGGCAACTGGACTTTGCTGCAACATTTATCTTTACTAATAACTATATATACTCAGGTATATGTGCACAATTCCACCAGGAATCTTGTACTCTTGTTGGGCCCTATGCTTATATTATCTGTTACTTGTTAATATAACACATGTATTATTTCCATACTGGTGTGTATCTATATACTTATGGTTATTATATGTTGGTTGCATTAGTTCCACATCTCTTAATTATTTTGATTAGATCACCACCTAATTTCCCAGGTATGGCATTCCCTCTGCTCACAAAGTCTCTGTCCTGGGCAGAAGCACTGCCAACTTTATTGTTAGACCCACTCTTCCACTTGGTGAAGGTTCAGGTTCTCTTATTTACCTACAGGCTTTGCACAATATCCTGTTTGGTGAGGGCCATTTCTCATACCTCCAAAAGAAGGCTACAGTAGTATAATATTTTTCTCCCTACTTCTCAGTAGGTGTATCTATTAGCAGGAAAAAAAATGTGAGTCCTCTCCTAAGTGTCATCTCCAAATTAAAGTTACCATCTGTCCACAAGTACCGGTATGTCCAAAAATACCTAGCAACTAATCCTAAGCTAAGAGCATTCACTGAATTCCTTATAATATAATGATAAGTCAAATGAAATGGTAAATCAAATAATCTGCATATTTTGTACAAAATCAAATGTTACTGTTTCAGATGTTTCTCAGAATTTCAGCCTCCAAACATTTTGATTCATACATGATATAGGTAAAAAAAATTATATATATATATGATATATTCAGTGCATGCTTTCTGTTTTATATTTGCTCACTACATTAACAGTGACTGTTTTTTATAATGTGAAAGTGAAAGCTTTACAGCAGATGCTGCCTACAGAGATGACTGCAGCTAACCTAGAAGAGGAATAGAGACTGAACAGAAATCACAGGTAAATAACACATATATTTTTACCTTTATTCATAAATGTATCTTCACATTGATCTGAAATAAACTCTGTAGACTCCATCTTAAAAAGTTATGTATCCTAGTCATTCAGCATTAATAAAATCAATGTATGATGCAGTGATTGATCTCAACTGTGTATTGAGTTGTTGCTGATCCTAGTCATTTGTGTGTTTTAAAATATTAGGATTGATATAAATGATGGAAATTTCATCTACATAACATGAAAGCTCCAAAACATCAATATGTAGAAACACTCTCTTTCCACCAAGTGTGTCTAATTAGTGAAAACGGTAAAGGATACAATGTTATATGATATATATTCAAGTATTGTAAAGTAAAATAGGAGTATGACCATATAACTATACAGTGTATCTATAATAACTGTTGGATTATATGACTGTCAATTGTGTAAAGAATTTGCTGTTTAAGTGAATTGATAAACACATATGCAGTGCTAATATGAGTAAACATAACTGTACACTAGCAAATGTTTGCCTGAATATGAATGGGTTAATTTAAGCAACATGATTTGTGCCTCTATTGAATTAACACAATTGTATAAATCAGTAGTCGGCAAGCCGCGGCTCGCGAGCCACATGCGGCTCTTCACACACTTTAATGCGGCTCTTCTGTGTGCCGGGCGCCCGCTCCCCTCCCTCCTCTCGGGCGGCCGCCCCAAAAGTCAGGACTCTGCAGCTAGCCCAGCAATGGGCAAACTACAGTCCGGCGGACCTTTTAATCCGGCCCGCGGAGCGTGGCAAACATTGGCTGTCAGGATGTAGGCAGGGCAGCGTGACGAACTCCTCTCCTCTCACAGTCCGCCCTGAAGACCGGAACGGCGCGGGAACACGGCGAGAGGAACGCGCGGAGCAAAGGTAAGTGAATTGACACAATATGGGAATGAATTACTATAGGGGGGATGAATTACTATAGGGGGGATGAATTACTATATGGGGGATGAATTACTATGGGTGATGAATTACTATATGGGGGATTAATTACTATGGGGGATGAATTACTATATGGGGGATGAATTACTATGGGGGATGAATTACTATATGGGGGATTAATTACTATGGGGGATGAATTACTATATGGGGGATGAATTACTATGGGGGATGAATTACTATATGGGGGATGAATTACTATAGGGGGGATGAATTACTATATGGGGGATGAATTACTATATGGGGGATGAATTACTATGGGGGATGAATTACTATATGGGGGATGAATTACTATGGGGGATGAATTACTATATGTGGGATGAATTACTATGGGGGATGAATTACTATATGGGGGATGAATTACTATGGGGGATGAATTACTATATGGGGGATGAATTACTATGGGGGATGAATTACTATATGGGGGTTGAATTACTATGGGGGATGAATTACTTTATGGGGGATGTATTTTCAGTTTTAAAAATGTGGCTCTCAAAATAAATTTCAATCGTGGTTTTGGCGAGATTTGGCTCAGTTGAAAAAAAAGGTTGCCCACCACTGGTATAGATAATCAGACAAGATCTTAGCTGAAAACATATTATTTGGCAAAGAAAATATTTTGACTGAATACATATTATTTGGTAAACAACATCATCTCATCAAATTGATTATGGGGGAGGAGAGAGAGTGTAAGATAATGGTGGAGTGGAAGGAAGTATAGGAGACAGAGCAGGAGCTGATTAGGGGCCATAAATACAGAAAAAAAGACAAAATGGCAGCTGGACAAAAAGAGCTTTCAGGGTAAAGAGCTGTAATGGCAGAAGAGTAACTGAGCAGTGAAGAAAAAGAGAAGAGGCAAAACATGAGTACCAGGGAGAGAGAGAGAGAGAAGCAGGGGCGGACTGACCATTTGGAAACTCGGGCACTGCCCGAGGGCCCGGGCTCAGTAGGGGGCCCCATAAGATGCTCCTGGTACCTTATTCATAGGCTTTTTTGAGTTTGGGCAAGGACACAGGGGCCCCATGATCCCCTATTGCCCAGGGGCCCCATGAGTTGTCAGTCCGCACCTGGAGAGAAGCAAAAGTTAAATGGTCATGGAAACAAGAGAAGATAGTTCTCCATGATCATGGACAGATAGAAAAGACTGCACTAGCCAAAAAAGGATTAGCAATATCTGATCATTACTGGATAAATAGGTATAGCAGGTCTGAGAATGGTTGGTGGACAAAGGGCAAGATGATTATGGCTGTGGGGAAGCAAGAAGGACAGAGGCTAATTGTGGATAGCAGAGTGGGGAAGAAGAACAAGAACTGATTGTTACTAGGGCATGGAGGGGAGAGAAGGCCAGCAGCTGATCGGTTCCATAGGGAGAGGATGCAGAGGAGGAACTGGTTATGAACTAGGGAGCAGAAAAAAGAGAAAGAATTTAGAGAATGAACTGGAAATGGTCATGGACTGAAAACTGATAAGAGAACAGTCAGAGAAGGAACTGGTGATGGACTAGAGAAGGAAGAGAGAAGAGGCAGCGAAGGAACTGGTGGTGAACTGGAGAATGAAGAGAGAGAAGAGGCAGAACAGGAACTGGCCATGGACTGTAAAGCGATGAGAGAGGAGGCATATAAGGAACTGGCCAAATACTGTAAAGTGACAAGAGAGGAGACAGAACAGGAACTGGTCATGGACTGTAAAGTGACGAGAGAGAAGGCAGAACAGGAACTGGTCATGGACTATAAAGTGATGAGAGAGAACACAGAACAGGAACTAGTCATGGACTGTAAAGTGACAAGAGAGAAGGCAGAGCAGGAACTGGTCATAGACTGTAAAACAACAGGAGAGGAGGCACAGAAGGAACTGGTCATGGACTGTAAAGCGATGAGAGAGGAGGCATATAAGGAACTGGCCAAATACTGTAAAGTGACAAGAGAGGAGACAGAACAGGAACTGGTCATGGACTATAAAGTGATGAGAGAGAACGCAGAACAGGAACTGGTCATGGACTGTAAAGTGATGAGAGAGAACGCAGAACAGGAACTAGTCATGGACTGTAAAGTGACAAGAGAGAAGGCAGAGCAGGAACTGGTCATAGACTGTAAAACAACAGGAGATGAGGCACAGAAGAAACTGGTCATGAACTGTAAATTGATGAGAGAGGAGGCATATAAGGAACTGGTCATGAACTGTAAATTGATGAGAGAGGAGGCATATAAGGAACTGGTCCAAGACTAAAGGGTGAAGAGAGAGGAGTCAGAGATAGTGTGAGCAATGGACTGGAGAGTGAAGAGAAAGGAGGCAGAGAAGGGAGTGGTCATGGAGGGAGAAGGCTGCTGATCATGGATGCATCATGTATGAACTGTCATTTCTCCCTCCTGAGGAAAGAATGGTGGAACATACCATTTTTTCTGGGTGTGAAGCCTGGGTACAGATGTTTGCAATTACACACTTCTGATGAAGTGTGGGAGGTAGCCATAGGGGTGGTGCTTCCTGACATAGGCAAGACTTAGCACATGCAAAACTCTAGCATATTTATGAAATGTCAAGTTCAGATTGAGTTTTTCTCCACTGTACCAGGGGATAGGGGTGACAATGTTCAGAGACAACATACCATAAAAAAAGGTTAGTAATGTACATAGCACAAGGGGTTACAGAGTGTGTAGTGCTGAAGGCAGCAGGCAGTATTGGGGCAAAGTGCAGTGTGAACAGACACCTAAATAATGTGGAGCAGCCCATAAATAATGTAGAGCAACAGGAGTGAGAGGAGAGCTATTGAAAATGCTGTGCTGACAGCAGAGAAGATCTGCATTCATCATTAGTGGCAGAACACTCATCAGTGAAAGGAAAACTTAAGCTCCGTACACACGATGAGAATATTGAAGAAATGATCGTCGTGGGTTTTTTTTGCATGCTAGTCTCATATCAGTAATGAACAGGTTATGAAAAGGTATGAAAATTCTCATAGGACAGAATAAAAATTCAGATGTGATGTCATGTATTGTAATGTATTTTTATTGTATTTTCGGATGAAAAGTATACCGATTAAACGAAAAGTGTACGATCTGGTATCATACCAGAAAATTCATGCTTGTCCCTTCGAATAATTTCAGAAGAAAGCTGTGAACTAACGATCAGATTATCACTTCGAAAGTGGTATATTTTGTGCGATTTCTAAGCCTGCTTTATAGTCTCACTTTAGAACACACATTGGGAGCTATAAGTCAACTATGATGTGTATGAGCTATAAATGAACTATGACAGCTGGGCAGGACTGTGAATCTTCATATAGCAGCTGGTCAAGGTTGAATGAGCCTTGAAAGCACACGTTATATGCATTGACACATTGTGGTGCCATTCAGTTTGAATAGCACCCTACTGAGCTGCAATACTTGGCAATACACCATAGTGAGTTGCCGTGCACTACCATACAAATTTTGAGGCATGTCCGATTTTTAGGACTTTTTGGAGCATCAGAAGCAAATTGATTTCAGCTACTTTATTTCAAATCATTTTAACTTGTGACATAATGTACATTAATGCACATGCATTAAGGCAATGCACAAACATAAATGGGCCCTAAAACATTATCTAAGCAAGATTTTTCTTGTTCTGGAAATCTGTAACTCTTGCAATGTTTTTGTTGAAACCTGGAAAATAGTTTTTCCTTAGAAAAATAGAATAAATGAATCATAGTTCCTGGAAATACTTTTTAGCTCTATATGTGATCATTTGCAGGACCTATGTTGCAAAATTCTGTACATAAGGATACATTCTTACAACATGAATATACAAAGGGTAATGAATCAGTGAAAAACTCCCTTGTAAATAATTACAGGAAACTTTTGAAATATTTAAAGAGGAAGAGCTTATTTACTGATAAGAACTGTGACATTGCTTCCAGACAGATAATAGATTAAAATATTGTTTCTAGCACAGCTTTCAGATATGATTTTTAAAATGTAATGCTGCTTGTGTCCAGGAAATTTGGTTTATCAATAATTACTTTATCAGCTCTAGGTCATTAAACTTTCAAGCATTACTTAACTGCACAGTAAAACAGGAGTCTCTCCTTAGAAGAGAACTGTACACTGTAAACAATTGCGGAGACTTTGTGTATGGAGCTGCATTGCCCCGTATTCACTTAGCAAAACAACTGCTTTGCATTCTGTTTGATGTACTGGCAGCAGCATTGGTCTGCACATATTTCGCAATCTGTGTTCTCCTCAATGGTAGCAACCCTGCAGACAATAATGAGCAAGGATGTTAGACCTTCTAATACATGGGTTGCACTACAGTACTACCTGCTGATTATGTTTACAGAGTCTATAATAGATATTTATACATACTGCTGGCCAAGGGCGGACTGACAACTCATGGGGCCCCCGTGCAATGGAGGATCATGGGGCCCCCATGTCCTTGCCCACACTCAAAGCACACCCAAAAAAGCCTATAAAAGGTACCAGGGGAATTTCATGGGGCCTCCTACTGACCCTGGGCACTCAGGCAGTGCCCAAGTGCTCGAATAGTCAGTCCGCCCCTGCTGCTGGCCAATTATCTTCATACAACATTTTTAACGTTGAGTATAGACCACCTTAACCACTTGCCGCCCTGCCACTGCATATAAACGTGTGCAGGGCAGCACTGGGGTGCAAAAGCACATTTTAAAACGGTCTCCGTGCTCCCGACGTTTTTGCCGGCAGGGGGCGCGCGTGTGCGCTCCTGCCGACCCGCAGGTGACACCATTTGATCCCGGAGGGATCAATCATTCGATTTCAGCCAGTGATGTCTGGCTGAAATCAGATGATCGGTCCCTGTCCTATCCTGTCCTGTGTTGACATTTACACAGGACAGGATATGATGTCATTCTTCTCTGCCTGGACACATTCCATTCCAGACAGAGAAGAAGACATACAAACAGTGAGTAAAACAGCACATACCCACAGTTAGAACACACCTAGGACACATTTAACCCCCTGATCGCCCCCCCTAGTTAACCCCTTCACTGCCCTGTCACCAGTGTCACTGATCAGTGAACCGATTTTTACTGATCACTGTATCAGTGTCGCTGGCGACTTCCGATAGTGTTAGCGCCCCTCCCAGATAGCGCCAGTTTGCCCGCCAGTACACCAGTAATCCCGTTTAACCCCTTAATCCCCCCCCAGTTAACCCCTTCACTGCCCTGTCACCAGTGTCACTGATCAGTGAACCGATTTTTACTGATCACTGTATCAGTGTCGCTGGCGACTTCCGATAGTGTTAGCGCCCCTCCCAGATAGTGCCAGATTGCCCGCCAGTACACCAGTAATCCCGTTTAACCCCTTGATCGCCCCCCCCCCCCAGATAACCCCTTCACTGCCCTGTCACCAGTGTCACTGATCAGTGAACCGATTTTTACTGATCACTGTATCAGTGTCACTGGCGACTTCCGATAGTGTTAGCGCCCCTCCCAGATAGTGCCAGTTTGCCAGCTAGTACACCAGTAATCCCATTTAACCCCTTAATCTCTCCCCCCCAGTTAACCCCTTCACTGCCCTGTCACCAGTGTCATTGATCAGTGAACCGATTTTTACTGAACACTGTATCAGTGTCGCTGGCGACTTCCGATAGTGTTAGCGCCCCTCCCAGATAGCGCTAGATTGCCCGCTAATACACCAGTAATCCCGTCTAACCCCTTGATCGCCCCCCCTCCCCAGGTTAACCCCTTCACTGCCCTGTCACCAGTGTCATTGATCAGTGAACAGATTTTTACTGATCACTGTATCAGTGTCGCTGGCGACTTCCAATAGTGTTAGCGCCCCTCCCAGATAGCGCCAGTTTGCCCGCCAGTACACCAGTAATCCCATTTAACCCCTTGATCGCCCCCCCCCAGTTAACCCCTTCACTGCCCTGTCACCAGTGTCATTGATTACAGTGAACAGATTTTTACTGATCACTGTATTAGTGTCACTGGTGACTTCCAATAGTGTTAGTGCCCCTCCCAGATAGCGCCAGTTTGCCCGCTAATGCACGGGATTTTTTTTTACCAAAAACATGTAGCGGAATACATTTTGGCTTAAATTTATGACTAACTTTGAGTTTACGATATATCTTTTATAGCTGAAAGTAGAAAATATAGTTTTTTTTCAAAATTTTTGTGTTTTTTTGTTTATAGCGCAAAAAATAAAAAGTGCACAGGTGATAAAATACCACCAAAAGAAAGCTCTATTTGTGTGAAAAAAAGGACGGAAATTTTGTTTGGGTACAGCGTTGCATGACCGCGCAATTATCATTTGAATTAGTGCAGCGCTGTATAGCAAAAAAAGGCATAAATTACAGTATCTATACCATAGTTTGTAGACGCTATAACTTTCACACAAAGCAATCAATATACACTTATTGGGATTTTTTTTACCAAAAACATGTAGCAGAATACATTTTGGCTTAAATTTATGATTAACTTTGAGTTTACGATATATTTTTTATAGCTGAAAGTAGAAAATATAATTTTTTTTCAACATTTTCGTGTTTTTTTGTTTATAGCGCAAAAAATAAAAAGCGCACAGGTGATAAAATACCACCAAACAGAAAGCTCTATTTGTGTGAAAAAAAGGACATAAATTTCGTTTGGGTACAGCATTGCATGACCGCGCAATTATCATTTGAATTAGTGCAGCGCTGTATAGCAAAAAAAGGCATAAATTACAGTATCTATACCATAGTTTGTAGACGCTATAACTTTCACACAAAGCAATCAATATACACTTATTGGGATTTTTTTTACCAAAAACATGTAGCAGAATACATTTTGGCTTAAATTTATGACTAACTTTGAGTTTACGATATATTTTTTATAGCTGAAAGTAGAAAATATTGTTTTTTTTCAAAATTTTCGTGTTTTTTTTGTTTATAGCGCAAAAAATAAAAAGCACACAGATGATAAAATACCATCAAAAGAAAGCTCTATTTGTGTGAAAAAAAGGACGTAAATTTCGTTTGGGTACAGCATTGCATGACCGCGCAATTATCATTTGAATTAGCGCAGCGCCAAACAGCAAAAAAAGGCCTGGTCATTAAGGGGGGTAAATCCTCAGGAGCTCAAGTGGTTAATGTAGTAGTGCAACTGAGCAAATTAAGCATGGAGGATGGCTCAGTTCTACAACCACTATAGTAAGGCACTAAATCTCACTATGAACAATTATTAACCACTTGGCCTCCAGAGGATTTACCCCCCTTCATGACCAGGCCATTTTTTGCAATACAACACTGCATTACTGACAATTGCGCAGTCATACAAAGCTGCACCCAAATGAAATTTATGTCCTTTTTTCCAACAAATAGAACTTTCTTTTGATGGTATTTGATTGCCTGTGCATTTTAAATTTTTGAGCGCTATAAACAAAAAAAGACTGACAATTTTCAGAAAAAAACAATATTTTTGTCCAGTAAAAAAATTTAAAAAATCAAATTTTGTTATAAATTTAGGCCAAAATGTATTATGCTACATGTCTTTGCTAAAACAAATCCCAATACGTGTAAATTAATTGGTTTTCATGAAACCTATAGCGTTTACAAATGGCGGTATAGATACTGGAATTTTTTATTTATTCACTAGTAATGGCGGCAATCATGCCGTGGCCATTCTGACAATGGGGGGAACTGATTTGGTGTCACTGACATCCCCAGTGACACCAATACAATGATCAGTACTAATAAAAAACACTGACACTGTACTAATGTCACTGGGCAGGAAGAGGTTTACACGTGGGGCGATCAAAGGATTAACTGTGTGCAGTGTGCTGTTTTACTACTTGGGCTGTGTCTCCTCAATGGTTTCACTAGAAGCACATTGCTTTTTATGGCACATATATATATGTGTGATTTTGTGCACCCATGCCCTGAGCTTTTATTATATTAACCATTTGACCTCTGGAAGGTTTTACCCCTTCATGACCAGGCTATACTTTAACTGGCAGTTGCTCTCATGCAGCACTTTACCCAAACAAAAGATTTATCATTTCTAACACAAACAGAGCTTTCTTTTGGTTGTATTTATTTTATATTTAATTAATTAATTAGTTTTTTACATTTTTTTGATATTTTGCTATATACATGAAAAATTGCTGAAAAGTTTGAAAAATAACATGTTTTTCTTCTGTTATAACATGCAAACAAATAATCTTTCTTCATAAATTTAGGACAGAATGTATTCTGCTACATTTCTTTGGTAAAAATAACCCAAATCCGTGTATAATATTGTGTGAAAGTTATAGAGCCTACAAACTATGGGATATAGATTTGAAAATTGCCTGATGCACTGATGGTCTATCTCATTTCTTGAGGTCCTAAAATGCTGACTGGTGACAATACTGCATGTAAAATACATGAATTAATTTGTTTTATGCATTTTTTTCCTTTTTTTTTAAATTACTTTCATCAGATTAGTTCAGTGACCATAGTGAAACTATACTACCCTGGGGGATGATCAGGGATGGCTTTCCATTCATGACAGCTTGCTTACTGTTGACATACTGTGATTCGCTACAGCTAATCACATGGCACAATGTGCCAGGTACCATGTGATAGCAGTGGGCCAATCACAGCATAACAGCAGTAAGAAATCTGTTCATTAATTAAACTATTCATGACAGTTTCCTTGCATAATATCATGTAATCACAATGACCAATTATAGCTATCACATGATACCTGGTGGACACAGCGCATGTGAATAAGCTGCATACCAGTACATTGCCGTGCCTGCCTTTTCCACCCACCAGTACATTTACTGTGAGTGGGTCAGCAAGTGATTAAAAAGAGTTGACCCATGGATTAGCAGGTCATTATTTCTGGTGAGTCATTCTGTGTGACTGGTGGAGGTTTCACTTTATGACATTTGCACCTTGGAATGAACACCCACTGAGAAGATTTTTGTGATATTTGAAGATTCACAATATGGGATACTGTTTGAATAATATACACTATATTGCCAAAAGTATTGGGAAACCCCTCAAAATCATTGGATTCAGGTGTTCCAATCACCTCCATGGCCACAGATGTATAAAATCAAGCACATAGGCATGCAGACTGCTTCTACAAGCATTTGTGAAAGAATGGTGAAGTCAAGCATGGTACCGTGATAGGTTGCCATCCCTGAAAATCCTTGCTACTAAATATTTCACGATCAACTGTTGGTGGTGTTATAAAAAAGTGGAAGCAACTGGGAACAACAGCAACTCAGCCACAAAGTAGTAGGCCACATAAAATGACAGAGCAGGGTCAGCCCATGCTAAAGTGCACAGTGAGCAGAAGTCGGAAACTGTCTGCAGAGTCAATAGCTAAAGACCTCCAAACTTCACGTGGCCTTCAGATTAGCACAACAGCAGTGCACAGAGAGCTTCATTGAATGGGTCTCCATGGCCAAGTAGCTGCATCCAAGCCTTACATCACCAAGTGAAATGCAAACCGTCAGATGCAGTGGTGTAAAGCACGCTGCCACTGGATTCTAGAGCAGTGGAGACATGTCCTCTGGAGTGACGAATCACGCTTCTCTGTCTGGCAATCTGATGAACGTGTCTGAGTTTGGCGGTTGCCAGGAGACCGGTACTTGCCTGACTACATTTTGCCAAGTGTAAAGATTGGTGGATGGGGATTATGGCGTGGGGTTGTTTTTCAGGGGTTGGGCTTGGCCCCTTAGTTCCAGTGAAGCAAACTCTTAAGGTGTCAGCATATCAAGTCATTTTGGACAACTTCATGTTCCCAACTTTGTGGGAACAGTTTTGGGATGCCCCTTCCTGTTCCAACATAACTGCACACCAGTGCACAAACCAAGGCCCATAAAGACATGGATGAGCAAGTTTGGAGTAGAGGAACTTGTCTGACCTGAGTCCTGACCTCAACCCGATAGAACAGCTTTGGAATAAATTAGATCAGAAACTGTGAGCCAGGTCTTCTCATCCGACATCAGTGCCTGACCTCAGAAATGTGCTTCTGGAAGAATGGTCAAACCTTCCCATAGACACACTCCTAAACCTTGTGGACAGCCTTCCCAGAAGATTTGAAGCTGTTATAGCTGCAAAGGGTGGGCCAACAATATTGAACCCTACGGACTAAGATTGGGATGCATTGAAGTTCCTGTACATGTAAATGCAGGCATCCTAATACTTTTGGCAATATAGTGTACATTTATTGGGGCACATTATTGAACGGGACACTTTGAAGCACTGGATACTTTGTTGGAACTTTTATTGCACTAGATTTGAATAAATTGGTCATATGAGCAGCATTTGGTGGTTTCTGTTTGATATATTTTATTGCAAGTTATTGTTTTATTCTTGATTCATATTTTTGCACTTTTTTATTTATTTTCATTTAATTTATTTCATGTATTGAGGCATATATTTATTTATTTCATGATTTGTATGCACATATTTATTTGGTGAATAGGGAGAGGGGATCTGTTGTAGTTAACATTTCTTTATATATTTAAAGCTTTTATTGTAGGTCATGCTTCAGCTGGAATAAAAAGAAATATTCTCCATGGGTAGATTTAAACAAATTTTAAATCATAGACGTAGCCCCCTTCCTGGTTCATGGGCTTTACCACACCACTACAACTGCTATTTTACCCCTCCGCAGCTGCTTACTTACCTCTGTGGGGCCTGTACCTGGTATAATTCTCTATGGTCAAAACTGAGCTTACTTCGGTCTGCTACTACATAGTAAAATATTGTATAGAGCTACCTCTAAGGTTTTTCAAGTCTCGAGACATCACTATGCAAGCCTAAGGTCGATTAATGTGCAGGCACTGCCAATAGTGAAGAGGTTTATGGCTGGGGAGGATGAAAACAAAGCCATATCCTGGAAAAAACCATGCTCACTTAGAGGGAGCCTAATCAGAGAGAAATACAAAGACTGCCATTTCTGACCTATTTTTTAAAAATTATAGTTTAAACCTCCAACATCAATACTTTCTGAATTATTTACCAGCAACAACTGTGCAGCACCATAAAGGGGACCTAAACTTTGTATGCTCATCTTTTTGCATGCACAGCTCAGTTTACATATCACAGAAGACTGCAAGCAGGGAGGTAGGTGTATTTTATTACAAAAGAGACATTGCATGTCTCTTCTGCGATAAAGAGCCTGCCTGCTCATAAGTTAAAAAAAATGTCCTAAGTTCCGCTTTATGTAAGAACGATGTTAGACTCCTGATTTTTTATTAGTCTGTGACTCAAAAAATATTCAACTAGAGTCTATGGCTCTGCATTGCATTACATTCAATGGACCACAGGGGAGACATCCAGGGTTTTTTAGAAAGAGAACCTGTCACCCCAAAAAATCATCACAAAGGTTTCTTAAATTGTAAGAAATTAAAAGTTACACCAAGCATATGAAATCTCTCCCCAAATTTTTGAGGCCCCGACCCCCACATATACTCACGTACAAATGTAAAAATGCAAACATCAGGGGCGCCTAAGTATGAAAACGTCAATTGCGAAACACATGTTACATATTGCCATACTCACACTAGAGTATTTCTAGCACCAGAACTTCTCCATAACACTAAAATAATGACCTATAGGGGTTTTTATTGTGTCACCTAACAAGGCATCATTTCACAGGCACCCAAATTTAAGGTTTGACATGTTGGATATCTATTTACTTGGTGCAACCTCCTTTTTTATTTTTTACCAAAAAATTGGGTAATCTATTACATTTGTATGCACCAAAAATTATTATTGTTATTATTATACAGAATTTATATAGCATCAACAGTTAGCTCAGCACTTTACAATATAAAGGGAAACAATATTGGAACAATACAGTTCAATACAAGAGGGTTAGGAGGGCCCTGCTCCTTGGAGCTTACAATCTAAAAATCTAAAAATTACCTTTAGTGTATTTTTTACTGAAAGTTTGTGTTTCCTAGAATTTTGCGGTAATATCTTGTAACATAAAAAATTTGGAACTACCACTATTTTATTCTCTAGGGTGTCTGCTTTAAGAAAATATATCATGTTTTGGGTGTTTATGCAATCTTCAGGCCTAAAATGATTTTTTAAATGTGTGCAAAAAAACGCACTGAAATGTATATAGTCATGATCTGCTGTCTGTTTTAACTGTAATGTTACACCACAGCAAATCTCTTTTACAAATGAGCCAAAAATGCTTATTTGTATTCAGTTACTACAAAGAAAGTGAAGTGGTAGTTGGTTATTTTCTTTGCCCTTTAGAGAAAAGAACTGGTTTAAAGTAATTAGGCAGCAACTACAAAGTAATCAGTTCAGTTAATGGTCATCAGTTGAAGCTCTGAAACCATTATGATGCTCACATTTTTTTAGGATTCTATGGCAATGGAAGCCCATGTTACACCCAGAGAGGGCAATGCTGGGTGAGGTCCCTAAGGGTATGCAAAAAACATGTACTCTAAAAGTTGGTTGTGATGATATTGAGGTCAGATGAACTCCCCACATTGAGTGAGGAGAATGAGGTGTCATACTAAATGCAGTGGCGCTCTCATTTGTTTTATAGATTAACACACTCATTACAAAAAAATGTGTTCCCCAGTAATCTATTTCTTAAAACTCTTACCCCAGCTCTTGAAACTTACAACTTTTGATGCTGCTAGCTCCTGCTTTTTCAGTGCTGCTTCCCTAAACTTCACAGTAGGAGGAAGGAGTTAACAATGGGCAGTGCAGTTTGGAGTCAGTCTGTTAGTTTGAAGATCAAATGGGGAAGAGGCAGGAGTAGAGAAATGCCTTGGCATCCTAGGTTATGGGGGTGGGGGGTTTCATTGATGCAGACAGTGTAGGGAGATACAACTCTAGTTCCTGCATGTGAGGGTGGCTCCATAGGATATTGAAAAAGAAAGGAGCCACCCTGAAACAAGAAACTTGGGGCAATCATCATGGCACAAGCCTAAACTGGAAAATAGACAAGGCTTCAACGATAAGCCTCATCTTATCCCTTCAGTCTTCTCACACATTACTAACATACTAAGTGACATATCAGCATGGACATCACTCCACTTCCTCAAACTAAATATTGCTAAAACTGAGCTCATAATATTCCTTCCAGCCCATGCCCCCTCCCCTAACTTCTCCATCAAGATCAATAATACAACCATCAGTCCCTCCCCTCATGCCAGTGTACTAAGTGTAATCCTAGACTCCCATCTGTCAGCCCCAAATCCAATCACTGTCCAAATCTTGTAGACTTCACCTCTGCAACATCTCCAAGATACAGCCGTTCTTAACCTCGGAAACCACTTAGCAACTTATTCACTCCCTTGTTATCTCTCCCCTTGACTATTGTAACTCCCTCTTCATTGGCCTACCTAATCGCAGGTTATCCCCTCTTCAGTTTTTAATGAATGCTGCTGCCAGACTCATCCACCTTACGAACCATATTCCATATCTGCCATCCTTTTCTGCCAATCTCTCCACTGGCTTCCCATTGCCCAACGGATAAAGTTCAAAACATTAACAATAACATATAAAGCCATTTATAACTCTGCCCCAGATTACATCACCAATCTTGTCTCCAAATATCACACAAATCGTTCTCTCCCCGCCTCCCATGACTTCCTCCTCTCTAGCTCCTTTGTCTCCTCCTTCCATGCCCAACTCCAGAACTTCTCCAGAGCCTCCCTCATCCTTTGGAACTCTCTACCCCAATCTATCCAACTATTGCCTACTCTGCCCACTTTTAAGCAATCTCAGAAACACTATCTCTCCAGGGAAGCCTAGCCTTCAGCTAATATCGTCTATCTATATCTAATCTTCTATTCCTCCTATCAGTTCATCCCCCACATTATTACCTTTTGTACCACCAGCCCCTCCCTCTTAGATTGTAAGCTCCAAGGAGCAGGTCCCTCCTAACCCTCTTGTATTGAACTGTATCATTGCTGTATTGTCTCCTTTTAAATTGTAAAACGCTGAGCAAACTGTTGGTGCTATATAAATCCTGAATAATAATAATAATAATAAGAATAAATACGCTGCAAACCCAGTTAATTATTAAAAACAGCTGCTGAAAGTACTTAAAAAACTAAAGGTTCTATATTACTTTATTGAGTAAAGATGAGCCTAGCGATTTCCGCAAAATGATCGGTGAAATCTTGACATCTCATTGAGATGCTTAGGCAAAATGTGCTAATTAAATTATCAACTTCTTTTTTTAAGAAGTGTTTTTTTTCATGAGTGGGGGTTTGTATTTGAGGTATTTATTTAATGCAGTCTTCTCTGTCATTGCGCTTTTTCTCTTTTTGTGTATTTAATTATTTGTGTGCTGTTTCTTAATGTTTATTTTACCTTTTTTTTTTCTTTTTTTTTTTTTCTGTGAAAAAAGTTAAAAATGGACTAGTAAGGGACTCCTCTGACATAAAACAAGTGAATGATAGCCGAAAACATCTTCTGTAAACATTAGGAGCTAATACAGCCCATTGCACCCTTAAAAACAACTAAAAATCACCGTTTTTTGCCTTTCCCATTATTCCAATGCATTTCATAGAAATTTCTGGAACATGAAAATGCTCAATTCTTAGTGACCATGGAACAGTGAAGAAGGGGGTTACAAAATCAGACACTATGACTAGCTGGCACCAGCAAGTTACTTTTCTCAGAATCAGCTGACTTTTTACTTTTACATTTAGTTTAGTGCTCAACATTAGAAAAACAGAACAGATCTATGAGTAAATGAAACCATGCATTATGAAATAAATAAATTATTCTTCTGCCAAGATAAGCAGATTTCTGTGTATTTAAACACAACAAAAATACACTCTGTGCTACCAATACTGTATATGTACTATACCATAAACTTAATTGATGTGTTGCCGCTGAAACACTCCCACATCAATTACACCATGTACATGTGAGTAAGTGCAGCACAACCAAATAATGACACAGATAAATCAATTCATAATATAAAATAATCAATACATATTTGACTTCATATATCCACAAAACATCAAAATAGTATATATATATATATATATATATATATATATATGTATATATACACACACACACATAAAATAAGTAACTGTCCATATGCCACCTAACATGTACATGTCCCTTTTCTTGATATGTGTTAATTGCAATTTCTGTTGTAACTTTTGTTATACCAAGAGTCCAAGTGGCCAGTCCTCCCTTCAGCAGTATTTGCGCAAATAAATAAAACAGCTCTCATAGTGCTGTATATTCCAAAAACACTCTAACTTTATTAAAATAATATGAAAACACTCACAAACATAGTGCACTAAAATCCAGTGCACAAAGAATATTTGCTCTTTTAATTTATAGGTATTTTCTCCTTAAGGAAAAACATCAGCCTCAGTGCATGTATAAACAGCTTACTTTTAATTCCGGCTGTGCGTGATGACGTCCTGAGGCCCCACCCCTGAGTTGGAACATTTGATGAAAAAAGGAGCAATAGTGCATGTTTATCGCGCAGGCTAAATTATGTTTGCTCCATATGTAGGGTAGTACTCCTCTACATTCCACTTAGTAATCCTAGGATGAGCATATACAAGCCAAAATGAACTGGGTTTTATTGCACTATATTTTAATATTTTAATAAAGGGGCAGTGTTTTGGGGATATATTGCACCATGAAAGTTCTTCTTTTATTTATCTGAGCAAATACTGCTGAAGGGAGACTTGGCCTCATATTGGTGATTGAAGAATGATACATTTGGGGAAAACCCAGAGGGGGATACAAGGGCAAGGTGCTAATTGACCTAACTGTATAGTGGGCCAAATACTGTACATAGGTAAGCAGTTTGTGTGAAAGGTGGTGGAGCACTGGCACTGGAGGTGGACACAGGATAAATGGGGAACACACACGGTTTTGGAGGAAAACGCACTCTTTGCAATTAACACTTATAAAGAAAAAGGAAGATATATATTAGGTGCAGGGGCGGACTGACAACTCATGGGGCCCCCGGGCAATAGGGGATCATGGGGCCCCTGTGTCCTTGCCCAAACTCAAAAAAGCCTATGAAAAAGGTACCAGGGGCATCTCATGGGGCCCCCTACTGACCCCAGGCCCTCGGGCAGTGCCCGTGTTTCCAAATGGTCAGTCCGCCCCTGATTAGGTGGCATACGGACATTTATTTATTTAACTGACGGATATATACTATGGTGATGTTTTGTGGAGATATGAAGCCACACATTTATTGATTATTTTATATTATGAATTGATTTATAAATTGATAAATTCTTTAAAAATCATACAATGTGATTTCCTGAATTTTTTTTTTAATTCTGTCTCTCAGAGTGGGAATGCACATACAATGTGAATTTCAAATCCCTCCATGATTTCTAAGTGGGAGAACTTGCAAAATCGCAGGGTGTTCAAATACTTCTGTTCCTCGCTGTATATACCATAGTTGGTAGATGCTATAACTTTCACGTGAACCAAAATATGTAGCAGAATACGATTTTGTCCTAAATTTATGAAGAAATTTGATTATTTTGTATTATTATTATTGTTATTATTATATGTTTTATAGCAGGAAATACATTTTTTTCAACATTTTTTCATTTACAGTGAAAGAAATAAGTATTTGATCCCCTGCTGATTTTGAATGTTTGCCCACTCACAAAGAAATTATCTAAAAATTGAATGGTAAGTGTATTGTAACACTGAGAGACAGAATAGCAATACAAAATTCAAAAGAAATGCATGTCTAACAAATTATGCACTGATTTGCATGTTCATGAGGGAAATAAGTATTTGATCCCCTATCATTCAGCAGGATTTCTGGCTATCAGGTGTCTTTCATACAGGTAACAAGCTGAGATTGGAAGCAGTCTCTTAAAGGGAGTACTGCTAATCTTATTTTGTTACCTGTATAAAAGACACCTGTCCACAGGAGCAATCAAACAATCAGATTCCAAACTCTCCACCATGGCAAAGACCAAAGAGCTGTCCAAGGATGTCAGGGACAAGATTGTAGACCTACACAAGGCTGGACTTGGCTACCAAACTATTGCCAAGCAGCTTGGTGAGAAGGTGACAACAGTTGGTGTAATAATTTTCAAATGGAAGAAACACAAAACAACTGTCAGTCTGGCTAGGTCTGGTGCACCATGCAAGACCTCACCTCGTGGAGTGTCAATGATCATGAAAACAGTGAGGAATCATCCCAGAACTACACGTGAGGATGTTGTCAATGATCTCCATGCAGCTGGGACCAGTCACTAAGAAAACAATTGGTAACACACTACATCGACAAGGATTGAAATCCTGCAGTGCCCACAAGGTCCCTCTGCTCAAGAAAGCACATGTCCAGGCTCATCTGAAGTTTGCCACTGAAGATCTGAATGATGCAGAGGAGGACTAGTTGAAAGTGTTGTGGTCAGATGAGAACAAAATTGAGCTCTTTGGTATAAACTCAACTCGCCGTGTTTGGAGGAGGAGGAATGCTGCCTATGAACTCAAGAACACCATCCCAACTGTCAAACATGGTGGTGGAAACATTCTGTTTTGGGGGTGTTTTTCTGCTAAGGGGACAGGACAACTGTACCGCATCAAAAGGACGATGGACGGGGCAATGTACCATCAAATCTTGGGTGAGAACCTTCTTCCCTCAGCCAGGGCATTGAAAATGGGTCCGAGATGGGTGTCCCAGTATGTCAATGACCCAAAACACGCGGCCAAGGCAACAAAGGAGTGGCTCAAGAAGAAGCACATTAAGGTCCTGGAGTGGCCTAGCCAGTCTCCAGACCTTCATCCGATTTAAAATTTGTGGAGAGAGCTGAAAGTTCAAGTTGCCAAACGTCAGCCACCAAACCTTAAAGACTTAGAGAGGATCTGTCAAGAGGAGTGGGATAAAATCTCTCCAGAGATGTGTGCAAACCTGATGGCCAACTACAGGAAATGTATGACCTCTGTGATTGCCAACAAGGGATTTGCCACCAAGTACTAAGTCATGTTTTGTGAAGGGGATCAAATACTTAATTCCCTCATGAACATGCAAATCATTGCATAATTTGTTAGACATGCATTTCTTTTGAATTTGTTGCTATTCTGTCTCTCAGTGTTACAATACACCTCCCATTTGATTTTTTGACTGATCATTTCTTTGTGAGTGGGCAAACATTTACAATCAGCAGGGGATCAAATACTTCTTTCTTTCACTGTATATAATAAAACAAAACACAGTGGTGATTGAATACCACCAAAAGAAAGCTCTATTTGTTTGATAAAAAAATTATTTTAATTTTGTTTGGGTTCAGCATTGCATGACTGCACAATTACTTAAAGTAAAAGTAGTTAAAGTAACACAGTTCTGAATAGCAAAAAAAATGCTTGGTGAGTAAAACATTCTGGAGCTGAAGTGGTTAAAGAAGTAATTTACATTTACTGTAACTGCCCAACTAATTGCAGACTACAATTTAACGCAATAGCAAAATTGCTGGTTGTATGCCAGCTAACTATGAACAATCAAACCCGCACCATCTGAGCCAAATTGTTTCACACATATCAAGTCACTCAACAAGCAAGCACTATATTTTTAGCAGTCTTTTTTGCCATTTGTGTCCCTCTTGGGTAGTTTTCCCTTCAATTCCTGTCCTATAGCCAAAGCAGGAGAGGAAATCCCTCCAATGTCACTAGGGTCACCAGAACCAGTAACCACATTGAAAGGTTTCCCTTCTTCCTGTTCTGGTGACAACCCAAAAGTTGAAATTTTCATTCCCTTTCACTCTTGGTGATAACAGCAAACATGACAAATAGAGAGGATAAATCACTCTAAAAGGGGCACAAACAGAAATAAAGACCTGGCAGGTGTTCTGATTCCTTTCCACACTATCCATTTAAAAGTAAAAAAGAAATGTTGCCTTTAGTTATACTTTAAGTTTAGAGGACCTGAACTGTGAAAGCTGTGCAAGGCAATTGATTGGTCACCAGTGTTGCCTGTGACCTTCCTGCAGCTGGTATTTTCCCTTTTCCTGACCTACCATGCATTTGTCTACAGTGTGTCTCAGTTTGGGGGTGACCATATTGGTAAAGACAGGGCTTTGCGTCTTCATGTTAGAGCAGAGCATAGCTGGTGAAAGGGGCAGACGGGGTATTGTACATAGTGTCCTGAAAACATCACAGCACCCTGCCTCAGTTCTCCTCTCAAGAACCCTCAGCCATGGGCTGGTTATGCAAACATCAAAATGCCTTGATAGGTGGGTGTCAATTCTGAGGAGTTAACATTCAGTGGACAGACTTTTCCTAATGAAAATCACATTCAAATTTAGAAATTCATTTGTTGAAGGAAAATTTTCCTTCTTGCTCCTTCAAATTTTCTTGTCACTGCTGTCAAATACAAATGCTTAATGCAGCATAGAGAGCTCTGTGATTGGACAAGAGCCAGGTACGTAACTCTGACGGGCCACATGATTGGGATCTTCTCTCTGCTTTTTTTTCCCAATCATTCTCATTGTGGGATAGGGCCATACAGCTGATTTTTAAGGTGAGGAGCCCTTCACTTTTAGGAAGTTTTGTCAAAGTCCTGCATCCCATGCAGAAGGAATGTGAGTATTCCCAAAGTCCTTCACCTTTCCTCCCCTGCTTTCCACCTGAGGGGAAGCCAACCAGACAGGGACTCACAGACTACATCCTTGATGTGGTACTTCAGACACTTCTCATAAGGAACCCTGGGTGGACTCCCACCAAAAGATAATTTATAACTGAGCCCTACTAGCTTAGCTGGGTGTCCAGCAACATTTTGACAGTCATGTCTGCAGCAGCTTTCCAACAAGATTGAAGCAACAGGATGTCCAGATGGTGAGGTCAGTAGTAACAAAGTACATATTTTTGTCAACACTGTACACTGCCAAGACTAATATACAGTAGGTGACGGGAAAATCACTCCCAACTAAACTTTTGTTGTGCAAGGTTCTAATTGTAATTGTCTCCTGGAACATCAACCTCTTTATGCACAAAGAATAAATAATAAAGATAACAGAATAAGTGCTTGAAGAGCAATAGAAAAGCCCAAAAAAACAGGGCAAAACAGAAGACAGTTGTTAGCAAAAGATGCCAAGGTGTCTGAAATGAGGACAGACAGAATATATAGGGATAGAAACACAAGTCAGAGTATATTAGAATAAAGACAGAAGAATAAGCACTTACACAAAAAAAATACAAAGTTAAATGCAAACAACAGCAATATTAGATTCCTAGAAATAAGAAACCCATATACAGTTGTGTTCAAAATAATAGCAGTGTGTTGAAAAAAGTGATTAAAGCTCAAAATCCTTCTAATAGCTTTTATTTCCATACACACAATGCATTGGGAACACTACACATTCTATTCCAAATCAAAACATGAAGAAAAATGTATCAAATTTGTGTTGTTCCTCTAAAGAAATTGAAGAAAAGTTAATATTTGACTGTTTAAAAAAATAGCAGTGTTTGTATTCTTTACAAACTCAAACATTCACTATATAAACTGAAAAATGTTTGAAGATTTTTCTTTCCTTTGAATCACTTGATTAATATTTTTCTGTATAAGCACTGTTTCTGAGAACTGCTGTACATCTGTGTTGCATGGAGTCAACCAACTTCTGGCACCTGTGAACAGGTATTCCAGCCCAGGATGATTGGACTACATTCCACAGTTCTTCTCTATTTCTTGCTTTTGCCTCAGAAACTGCATTTTTGATGTCACCCCACAAGTTTTCTATTGGATTAAGATCCGGGGATTGGGCTGGCCACTCCATAACGTCAATCTTGGTGGTCTGGAACCAAGATGTTGCACGTTTACTGGTGTGTTTGGGGTCGTTGTCTTGTTGGAACACCCATTTCAAGGGCATTTCCTGTTCAGCATAAGGCAGAATGACCTCTTCAAGTATTCTGATGTATTCAAACTGATCCATGATCCTTGGTATGCGATAAATAGGCCCAACACCGTAGTATGAGAAACATCCCCATATCATAATGCTTCTGCAACCATGCTTCACTGTCTTCACAGTGTACTGTGGCTTGAATTCAATGTTTGGGGGTCGTCTGACAAACTATCTCAAAAAGAACAATCTTACTTTCATCTGAACTGAAAATGTTGCGCCATTTCTCTTTAGGCCAGTCAATGTGCTCTTTGACAAATTGTAACCTCTTCAGCACATGTCTTTTTTTCAACAGTGGGACTTTGCGGGGGTTTCTTGCAGATAGCTTGGCTTCACATAGGCATCTTCTAATTGTAACAGTACTCACAGGTAACTTTAGACCTTCTTTGATCTTCCTGGAGCTGATTGTTGGCTGAGTCTTTGCCATTTTGGCTATTCTTCTATCCATTCGAATGGTAGTTTTTCACTTTCTTCCATGTCTTTCAGGTTTTGGTTGCCATTTTAAAGCATTTGCGATCATTTTAGCTGAGCAGCCTATCATTTTCTGCACTTCTTTATATGTTTTCCCCTCTCCAATCAACTTTTTAATCAAGGTACACTGTTCTTCTAAAAAATGTCTGGAACGACCCATTTTCCTCAGAATTTCAGAGAGAAATGCACTGTAACCAGCATGTACAACATTTGCTGCCTTCCTTCCTTAAATAAGGGCAATAATTGCCACCTGCTTTTCAAAGAGTGAATGACCTCACTAATAGAACTCCACACTGCTATTATTTTGAACATTCCCCTTTCAATTAGTGATTCAATTACACAGAATCAGCAGCATGCATGTCATGACTGTTGGGTCTGTTGGATTTCTATTACTCTACTACACCTGCTATTAAATTATTGGCCATGTAGAAATATCATTTCTACCAAAAACAGTGATTGATCAGGTTAGTGATGTCTGACTGCTATTATTTTGAACACAACTGTGAACTGACAGTGACCCAGTTTGCCCAGTGGTGGATTATAATATGGGCAGCACCTTCTCAGAACCCAAGGCTCTGATGATCCCATGACCGTCCATGCCCCAGTACATTCCAGGTTTGGCATACAAATGAGTCACAGCTAACCAGCTGACATGCCTTGTGACTAATGTTGGTGTGCTGACAGACAAAGAAGCAGTAACAGGCCCTTAACTGATGCTGTGGGGAAAGAGGGGAAAGGTTATGAGGGACTTGATATATTATTGCCTAAGATTATGTTTGGTGAAATACTAAATATAATATATAGCATTTAAATATGTATTTTCTACTGCTGCTATCTGATATAGCACGATGCCGCTGGGTGCTGTATTGTTCTATATGATAAAATATTGCCTTTACGTACATTGTTGCTGCTTGTTAATATATATTGTTTCACTGTGATATTGATGCATGTAATGTAATGTTCCAAATTTGTATCAACCTCTTCATGTTTTTCTAAGGGCAACCAAAGACATATAAATACAATCACTTGTTCTTTATTGTTTCTTTTTCTATAAAAGTTTTTTTTCAAGAAAACTTAAAAAAAAAAAATAAGCCATTACTGTAAAATACAGACATGTTTGAGATATATAGTATCAATTCAGGATCACAAAGGAATCAACAATTATTTGGCATCTCAATATCACCCCAATATGCTCAAAATGTACTACAATATGAATGCAAGATGTGAAAAAATGTGACAAACCATACAATATACAGAAACCCCCAAAATATAAATAATAAAATAAAAATAAAAAATTAGTTCACTCGTGTCCAAAAGTAAAAGTCATTCCAAACTCTGATTCCAATATGGAAACTTTTCCGATTTTATTGCTGAGCCCTCCAATTGGCTTCCAAGGAAAATGTGAACCTCTAAAAAAGAAAACTCATATAGTGCATTAACTTTATAAAAATAAATAAATACCAATATTTGAAAACAATATAACAATATTATTTGGCATGTGTAGACATGTACAAAGTGGTATCCCCCACTCTTTATGTTCAAACCCAACAACCCAGAACTTCTTGATTGTTGGTTTGTCAGCATGGGGTATCCAACGTGTTTTGAAGTTTTCTCACTATAACTTCTTCCTCAGGGATATATATTACCACTCTGTAACCTAAAGATCCATTTGTAATCACATGACTACAACATTAGTTACATAATTGCATAATTATATATCCATAGTAGGTACTGAACACACAAAGAACATATTTTACATAGTATATTATAAAATAACTTACATAACAAATTCATATATTAAGCATGGGTGCCATCACACAAAACATCTCTGTCAAGGCCACCTGTCTAGTGCAGAAGGACCACCAGGTCATTTCCTCCAGGACCCTTACTCTTCTTTATACCCCCCTGGGGACTAACCCTAATCTGAATTATTATGTCTTTGGTTGCCCTTAAAATACCATGATGTTGATACAAATTTGGTATATTGAGTTAGGGATGGTGGCAACTTCACCCCTTTTCACATGAACCATCATTTCTTCCTTGTAATGTAATGTTTTTCTAGATGATTCACTGTTGCTGGGTGATCTAATATTGTTATGTGATATCATAATCTGTAGCTGTGTAATGTAACATTTTTAGCTGATATACAGTTTTTAATCAACTACTGCTTCTGAAGCCATAAACTGGTGTTACTGGATGGCATAATAGGATGTAGGGTGATACCATCTCAACCAAGTCTTTACCATCAGTAGGCATGTTGAGGGTATTAGCTTTAGGTACTGTAAACCACTGGTAGAGCTTCTTCAAATAAGTGTGCCAGATCTGGCTACAGCACAGCTTGTTCAGAGTGTTCAAAGTGTCCTATTGTGCCCTGGGTCTTTTACAATGTTAGTAGCTCTTTTCATTGCAAGCAAAATAGGGGATGGTACTAAGTGCCCTAGGTAGGAAGGTGCAGGATAAAATGGCAAGTACATGTTATGTTTCGAGTAGCTTATACTTCTTGGGGGATCCAAAAAGTTGTTTTGTCATAAATTGTAGTTTTAAGTCATCTTTATAGGCTTGACATTCCCAAAGACATAAACAGAACAGTAAATTCCTTTTTGAAGTTTAATTAAAGGAAAACTTTTTTAGTTTTGCAAAGAGTGGATAGGGATTAAAACACCATAAGGTTTTTATTGAGGTTTGTACGCCTGTTAAGAAGATTCGGTCTCTTGATTTGTTGTGTTTATTGTTTTCCCCAAAACTGAAAGAAAATCACAGATTTTGGGTTCTCTCCAGAACAGGAATAGAGTGTAAATCGTCCAACAGGGACAATAGTTCTGGTGACAACCAGAGATTGCCTCACTTTGTAGGGCATTCCTCTCACTTTCTGTTTTGACTATGGAACAGGAAGTGAAGGAAACACTCCCCGATGGGACACAAATGGCCAAAAAAAACTGAAAGGGGTTATAACCACCCTTCATTTATCCAAAATAATTGAAAAAAAAAAGTTTTGCTTTCACTCAATTTTAAGTGTCTTTGCTTGTGAACAGTTTGTTGTGGTAGTTTATAATTTTATGTGGACTATGTAGCAGGATTGTGTAGCAGGTGCTCAGGGGGAATATATTACCTTCAATTTCTTAAGCATTTCTCATTATTCAAGCTATGGAAGTGTTTACATAAAGGAGTGATTATTGTGTACTGGTTATTGCTGTGCAACGTACTACAGTAAAGTCTGGTATTTTATGTGTCCTCCACTGGCATAAACATTCTAGGTTGTCAGAGATGACTCTGCAATTTTAAAGAGTACATACTAGCATTAATAGAATGGCCCCACCAAATCCTGTTCTATCTGTGCAACTCTGTACTATTCCAGAGGAATATAACACTTAAAAAGTAGAAATAGAGGGTACTGGATAGTGCAGAAAATTTAAAGAAAGAGAAAATGTATTGCACTTACATTCCATTGGGGTAGATCAGACATGTCACAATTACTCCAGAGAACTGTCCTCTACCAGAACTGCACACATTTTCAAAATCCAGGCAAAAGTAGGATTTATCACACAGTCCTCAGAAGGAGAAGAATTACTGCAGACGCCAAGTTTTGCTTCTGCTGTGTCATCCACACATTTCAGGGCATCTGCCCCTTCATCAGGATGTTGCCTTCACTGTAGGTTTAAACCTACCCAAGAAGAGTAAGTGACATTAAGAACACAGCGGTACATTAACTGTTGACAGTCCATAACTAAGACATTTTACCTGTGTGATAAGTTCTCAGAGAAGCTCCAATTTTGCTTGACCTTTGAAATGGTTGATCAGCTCTTGCAGAGGACAGTTCTGAGAATATCTGAATTTTTGTGACCTGCCTGCTCTGCCCAATCGGTTTGTAAATTGAAATTGATTTTAATTGTATGCATTATCGTTAAAGTGATCTTCTGCACATCTAATTAACTTTTTTAATTTTATAGGCTACTTTTTAGCGCTTCAATTTTTTCCTGCCCTGGGATTGTGAATGCAGCATCCAACTGTGGGCAGTTTTAGACTGGGCCAGTAACTATCCACAAATTGCCCCGGCAGTACCTTGTAGTTTAATAGATAATGATTTTAGGCGTTATAACTTGTACCCATTATGGAATAGGAACCGTTATGGGTGCACTTCCATTTACATCCCTCTGCCCATAGACTAACATTTAGCTTCTGATCAGATCCACTTCAGATCGGACTGTTCATGTGAACAGACCCTTAGTTTGTGGGGTGGGAGGAGGGGTCCGCATTATTTTAAGAAGTGGTGTTGGACTTTGTAAATACATTTCATACATTTTACTAGGACAAGCAGGAGAGCAGATGTTTGTACACTTTATATTGTTACACTGAAAATGTGCCTGTATGCAAATAATAAAATCCTGTATCCTAACATCAATGAGGACATTCTAGGGCCCATGTTTTCTGCATTACTTCATCCAGTCAGATGCAGGCGTTGTTTAAGTATTCTGAAAGTGACTGTAGCTGGCTGTCAGAATACAATAGCCAACGTCAGAATACAATAGCCAACATCCATCTGTACTGTTTAGCATAGATAGAGGAATCTTTTAGATTTGTTTCCTTCAGCCCTGAGGCTGAACAAAAGAAATCTCTGGGGTTGATTTACTAAAACTGGAAAGTGAAAAATCTTGTGCAGCTCTGCATGGTAACCAGCCAGCTTCTAACATCAGCTCGTTCAATTACGTTTTGACAATAAAACCTGGAAGCTGACTGATTTCTGTGCAGAGCTGAACAGATTGTGCACTCTCCAGTTTTAGTAAATCAACCCCTAAGTGTATAGCCAGCTTTAGATACATATCTCCAAAGTGTTCAAGAGAAATGATTTTATGCTTGTGTTTCTATTATTGCAGAGAAAGAATGACATATCTATTATTTGTTCTCCTTACGATGTCTGTATTCCGAGTGATAATAGAAGGTAAGTCACCTTTTCATTTTTCTTCATGTTTCTAACATTTTTTTATGTTATATATAGCTAAAACCTTTTTTCTTGTTTGGATGGGGTAGGGAACGAATAAAAGAAATATTCTGGTTTGTATTGCTGTCTATGCCCACTGTAACATTTTTAACTCTTCCCTATTTAATTCAAATCTTGAAATGAACATTTTGGCTTTACAAAAACTTTATTCACACATGCATGCAAACCACAAACCACACACGCATTAAATGGTGAGTCCACCTGAAACTGACATTCCAGTTTTTGGTAGAGGAGTAGGGGAGTTAAAGTATAGCTGTCATGAGTGAAATACCAGGACTGGCATTGGAACATGACATGGAACAAGTCTGCACACATGCAGTGGCCATTATGGTTTCATTGTGCCTATTAGATTTTTTTTAAAACACTTGAGTCCTGGGGTCTTTTATACCCTAAATACCCATAAGTTCCAGAGTGATCTTGTCATTTTGTTGAGGTCTTGGTGCTGCACATTATAGTTTTTATTATTTGTAGTCTATCCTAACATATTATACATAGTTTTTCAGGACAGCTGGGGCTTTACTTTGGTAGTGAGTATGGATACACATATTTGTATTTCCTTTTTTTATTGTAAATAAAAAATCTAAAATAATTCAGTCTGCTGATTAAATGATATCACATTAGTGCGACTTTTATCTAACAGTGGAATGGTAAAGCTCTAAGTGAATGTATATTTGCTTTGCTTTATATGCCTTAACCCCCTATCAATGCTACATTGGTTTGAATTAATTTGTAACATAACATTAGGATAAGATGAAGTTGGGTTAGCATGACAACAACTTTTTCACAGGTTTGCAATTACTATGAATTCGACTGACATTATGTTCACTTACATGAACATTCAATGCTTGCACAGTAAAGGTAAATGTCATCTAGATCATCCAATGTCAATGTTTGGACCTGGGGATTTATCTGGGGAGAGATTTTTTTTTTGTTTTATTTTTAGGAAAAACATATTTTCTTTCTTTTTAACTTTTTTTTATACTTTTTTTTTCCTTATAAGAGCTCTGAATGTGGTCAGTGGAGACCTAATCCAGATCCCCTATGCAGCTGTGCAGCAACAGATAACTTGTAGTAGTCATCTACTGGTGGCTGCAGTAAGCCAACAATGGATCACTATAGCAGTGATCTATTGCTGCAGGAAGACACTGGACAGAGCTATATTACTTCTGCCCAAGCTTCAATACTCAGAGGACGTACTATAATGTCACTATACTCCTGATGTAAACACAATGCAAAAGCATTACGTTTGCAGTGATCTTAGTGCTGGGTTCTAATCTGAATTACGCGGGGACCTGCAGGAGCTGTTGATTCCTGGTGCCATTTTAAAAAAACACTGGGACAAACAGCTTCTGTGCCAAGCATTTGATGTTATGGAGGATGCAACTGAAGCTCCTAGAATAGGCCTAGGTGGTACCAAGACACCAAGTACCAAGACAAATAGGAAACCAGGGGCTAATTCAGCACATGAGACTTCACCTATAATAAAAATATCACTTTTACTCCTTTGTCTATAATATATTATTATTAACGGACATTTCTGTTTTATCTCTAGCCTTATTTGTAGTAACAGCTCCCAAAACAACTTACACAGTACAATATGGGGATACAGTAAAAATGGCATGCCACTTTCCTATAAAAAATGCCGAAGATCTAAAGGTACTGATAGTCTCCTGGCAACACGAGACAACACAAGTAGTAAAGTTTAGCAATGGAAAAGAGGAACCAATGGACCACGAAAACCCGTATAGAGGGAGAGCATCTTTGTTGACAGAAGAGCTCAAAAAAGGAGAGGCTATTCTGCAAATTAAAGATGTGAAACTCACTGATGCAGGAGCATATGTCTGTGTGTTAAAATTTGAAGGAACTGACTATGATATAATTACACTGGAAGTTCAAGGTAAGCTGCCAAAATTGTCACTCATATATATTTCTCAGTTAATATGTTAGAGTCAGTAATAATTGTCTTTAGAACGTCTTTTGTAGTAAGTATGTTTGTAAGAGTTGGAAAGGTTTAGAACATCTGCCAGTATTTTTTGCTTTCTGTGATCCGATTGGGTGAAATTTCCCCACATTTCCTTTGTGGTCACTGGGACAGAAAGTCAAATTTAATTCCCCCCAGCTGACGCAAGCGCAGGAGTAAATAAAACTGACATTCTAATTCTTCTCAACTCTATTAAAAAGAAAAAACAAGACTCATGTGCTAAGGTATTGGAAACATTCTACAGATGATTTAGTCACCTAAAAAGCTGTGTTGGGTAAAACCCCTACCTAGAATCCCAATTACGGCATTCTACTATGGGTCATATGAATAAATCACCAAATGTAATTGTTTATCTTTACTGGAGTGGTTTATTCAACTTTCATTATCTTCTAATTCAAAATTTCTGTCTTTTTTTTGTTTTTTGTTTTTTTAAGTTTTTGTCACTGAGTTGGTATCTGTCTAACAAAACTTCTGAAGTCTCAATATAAGAGTCTCATCCCTCACTTGTGTTAGACAGATATGTCTATAAGTGGGGGAAACAGACAAGTGTCTGCTTTCCTATACAGAGACAAGCTTTTCACTGGACTCATTCTTTTTGCAGAACCTATTACTTTGAAACATTTAAACAATTTATTTGATATAATTATCTTCAAGAAAATAAGCCTACACCTGTTCACACCTTTGCAATATAAAGCACTTTGGCCGTTCTGTGACAACTACACAGAGAAGAAAACCTATTATTTTTCATGGGGCTTATTTCCTCCAGTGATTGTGATAAGGTTCATCTTGGAAAAAGGTGCATGTGCTTCTTTTAGTGCACCAAAGGGGTTGGTTTACTAAAACTGGAGAGTGCAAGATTTGGTACAGCTGTGCATGGTAGTCAATCAGTTTCTAACTTCAGCGTGTTTAATTAAGCTTTGACAAACCAAAAAAACTGGAAGCTGATTGGTTTCTATGCAGAGCTGCTCCAGATTTTGCAATCTCTAGGTTTAGTAAATCAAACCCAAGTGTGTTTTAGGGTTCATGGACTTTAATGGGAGCACATGAAAAACACATTTAAAAGATAAAACACATGTTCATACATTTTGATGCGTGATAACAAGCCCCAGTGCCCTAGCAACCAATACTTTTTTCACTTTTGATGGCCAAAATAAAAATGCATAGTGCATGAAAATGCGCAAAAGACATTAACCACTCACCGACAGCCTCACCTATCTAATATGTGATCCAGCTCTTCCAGGCAGGGGGCTTGCATGCATGCCAGCAGCCCCGGCTTTGCTGTGATTACAAGCCGATCAGCGGGTCCCAGCCAATGATTGATGGTTGAAACCCGCCAATCTGCGAAGTGGATGACAGGAGAGATCCCTGTGAATGTAAACAACACAGAGCTCTGTACTGTCAGCGGGGATGTGTCATTTTTTGGTTCCCTGCAAAGCAGGGAATAAAAACCGGCACATCTCTTTGTAAAAGCAACTCACAGTACACACCAAACACTGTTAGGCAAGCAGTTAACCCTTTGATTGCCCCTAGATGTTAACTCCTTCCCACCCAATGGCATTAGTACAGTGTCAGAGTATATTATTAGCACTGATCACTGTATTAGTGGCACTGGAGATGTCAATGGCAGTTAGTCAGTTCCCACGAAGTATCCGTTGGTGTCAGGTTGCCTGCTGTACTATCAAATAAAGGTGATGTTTCATTTATAATTTTTTTTCACGTCAAACAGTAAACTGCTCAGGTTGTAGCTTCATATGATACAAAAATCCTCCGTATAAATCTTGCTTTTAATAAAAAATATCACATTAGAACTTCTGCTTTCTAGGGTATTTACACACTAAATTGTGGATATGATACTCTGTGATAGATTTGTGTAGGGGCTGCCCACTGTCCCACATAACTTTTGTGGGATCATATAAATGACTGAAATGGAATGTTTCTCCAATAAACTAATGTTCTTCTTTGATATAGGTAATACTGGAGGCATCTCTTAATTAGATGTTATGAGCGCTGTAAGATCTGCAGGAAATGTGTAACGCGTTCTACAGTTTACAATTGCAATTTTTTCTTTCTTAATTTTCATTGTAGCCTCATACACAGACATTCAGATGTCCTTTCAGGTATCACACACAGACAATCAACTATATTTGACGGGCCATTCACTGGGTTTTCCAAAGGCAGTTGTCTACTGGACAGCAAATGGTGTCAACATAAGCTCCCCAGCAATTACTTCTTATACTCAGACTGAAGATGGCTTTATTAATACAACAAGCACAATCAAAATAATTGATAGAAAGAAAAACTACAGTTGTGTGTTCTGGAACAAAGCACTCAATGAAACAACAGAAGCTTCCATTGGATATCCAGGTACTTTCTGAAAGCTAGAAAAAAACATTTAACCTTAAAAGTAACTGTACTTTGCAATATTAAAACTGGGACAAATTATATTTTCATGCTGTATAGTTTTATGACAATATCAAGGGTGTAACTATATCCATAGCAGACCACATGACCGCTATAGCACCTGATAGCAAAGAGGATTCAGCACTGTCTAGCTAAACAGTGCTTTGTGCAGGTGGCAGTGGCATTTGGGAAATACATTTGATAAAATTAAGACATATAACATTCTGAAACCTCTAAAGTATTGCTAGGAAAGCAATTAGTATCATATAAAGAAAAAATATGTATACGAGCGCACCTAATTGCAGCAGCTATACATCAGGTTACCATACACCTTAAAAATACCATAAATCAAAAATGTAGCGCTACAGACCCAAGATATTCCAATGAAGACAGATAGGTAATTCATATGAATAAACAGACATAACAGTTCATAAAAAGGGTGACTTTTAGTGATTTCTTCTCTGTCCTGCACTTCTGGTGCTCAGGCGTTGTGCAAAATAGTGCTGAGAGAATGCACACTCACCAGAACGCCCAGGAAAATGAGCGTTTAGTAATTATATTCCCCTTAGAGACATCAGCCGGTCAGGATAGGATAGTATGCTAGCCTCCCTCTAGAGCTCCTGGAAGTTACTGTGTGATCCCTCGGTAGGTGGTCTGTAGACTTCTCCTTGAGGACCACATACGTTCCTTACCCAGCGATGGCTGCAAATGAATACTCCCCAAGGGAGTCAAAACAAGGACGCCTCCATAGTGTAGTAGGTGATAACAGAGGTTTTTATTACATAAAGCATCCAAGGTACACAGCGGTGTATACAAAAAACGGACTGACCGTCCAGTGGTAAAGATGGCCGCCGGAGCTCCACGATGCTCCGGCGGCGTGACGTCACGGCGTTCCTGGCTCCTCCTACGCGTTTCGTGCACACGCACGTCGTCTGGGGGGATTTGCCAATCAAATTTTTGGCAAATCCCCCCAGACGACGTGCGTGTGCACGAAACGCGTAGGAGGAGCCAGGAACGCCGTGACGTCACGCCGCCGGAGCATCGTGGAGCTCCGGCGGCCATCTTTACCACTGGACGGTCAGTCCGTTTTTTGTATACACCGCTGTGTACCTTGGATGCTTTATGTAATAAAAACCTCTGTTATCACCTACTACACTATGGAGGCGTCCTTGTTTTGACTCCCTTGGGGAGTATTCATTTGCAGCCATCGCTGGGTAAGGAACGTATGTGGTCCTCAAGGAGAAGTCTACAGACCACCTACCGAGGGATCACACAGTAACTTCCAGGAGTTCTAGAGGGAGGCTAGCATACTATCCTATCCTGACCGGCTGATGTCTCTAAGGGGAATATAATTACTAAACGCTCATTTTCCTGGGCGTTCTGGTGAGTGTGCATTCTCTCAGCACTATTTTGCACAACGCCTGAGCACCAGAAGTGCAGGACAGAGAAGAAATCACTAAAAGTCACCCTTTTTATGAACTGTTATGTCTGTTTATTCATATGAATTACCTATCTGTCTTCATTGGAATATCTTGGGTCTGTAGCGCTACATTTTTGATTTATGGAATTAGTATCATATAGCTCTTCAGTAATTGCCTTCAAAACAGAAGAAACAAAGCTTTTTGGGCCATACTTCTCTTGCAGGTCACAGGAATGCACAAGTAGTGCACTCCTTTGATCCAGAACCAACCGACAGCAGGTTTTTTTTGTATTGAATAGAGCAGAGATGGATTATTACACCTTTCAGGATTTCATTACTGTCTGTGCCACCGATTCATCCTCACTATTTCTCCTGTTTACTATTATTATTGAAAGTGAAAGTAAAAGAAAATTCCAAATTTTGGGTTGTCTACAGAAAAGTATAGAGGGGAAATCTTCCAATGGGGGCGCAAGTTCTAGTGACCTGGGGGGGCCCCAAGGGATTCCCCTAATTGTCATTGATTTCCTGTCATTTCCTGTTTATGCAATGGGAAAGGAAGTGAAGGTAAATCTCTCCGATGGGATACAGATGGCAAAAATAAAAATATGAGTGGTTATAACCCTTCCTTACTTTCTCCAAAATGAAAACAAAAACCTTTTGCCTGTAGTTGAACTTTAAGTTTTTGTGCAGAATATTATCACAATACAGTTATGGCCAAAAATATTGGCACCCCTACATTTCTGTACCTTTCCCCCCAAAATAGTTGCAATTACAAATGTCTAGGCATTCTCATGTTTATTTGTTTTGTTTGTATTGGCATAACACAAAAAAGCAAAGAAACAAAAGGCCAAATCTGACACATTCCAAACAAAACCCCAGAAATGGACTGGACAAAATTATTGGCACCTTTTCAAAATTGTAAGAAATAATTGCATCCCAAGTTTGTGATGCTCCTGTAATTTGTAACAAAACTCACCTGTATCAATTATCAGGTGCTGACAATATAGAAATCACTCTGGCAACCAGTTTAAATGGTAAAACATTAACTCAACCTTTCTGTTGTGTGTCTCTGTGTGCCCACATAGAGCATGGAGAAGAGAAAGAGAAGCAAAGAATTGTTTGAGGATTTGAGAACAAAAATTGTGAAAAGGTATGGACAATCTCAAGGTTACAAGTCCATCTCCAGAGATCTTAATATTCCTGTGTCCACTGCATGCAACATTGTTAGAAGTGTACAACCCATAGCAATGTAGCTAATCTTCCTGGATGTGGTCAAAAGAGAAAAATTGATCAAAGATTGCAACAAAGGATTATTCAAATGGTGGCTAAAGAACCTTGATCAACTTCCAGACAAATCCAAGCTGACCTTCAGGCACAGGGTACAACTGTGTCAGCTCACACTATATGTCACCACCTGAATAAAAAGGGACGCTATGGTAGGAGACCCAGGAAGACCCAATTGCTGACACAGAAACATAAAAAATGGAGTTTGCCAAAACTTACCCAAGGACGCCAAAATTCTTTTAGGAGAATGTTCTGTGGACAGAGGAAGCAAAATTACAGCTTTTTGGTAAAGCCCATCATTCAGAAAAAGCAATGAGGCCTTTAAAGAAAAGAATACAGTCCCTACATGGTGGAGGTTCACTGATGTTTTGGGAGTTGCTTTGCTGCTTCAGGCACTGGATGTCTTGACCGTGTGCTTGGCATTATGAAATCTGAAGACTACCAAAGAATTCTGGGGTCCAATGTAGGGCCCAGCATCAGAAAGTTGGGTCTCCATCAGAGGTCATGGGTCTTACAGCAGGACAATGACCCAAAGCACACGTCAAAAAGCACCCAGAAATGAGCTCAGATCTCAATCCAATAGAGCACCTGTGGTGAGATCTCAAAACAGCAGTTGGGAAAAGGAACCCTTCCAACCTGAGAGCCCTGGCGCAGTTGGCAAAAGAAGAGTGGTCCAAAAATCCAGTAGAGAGGTGTAAGAAACTCATTGATAGTTACAGGAAGCAATTGATTTCAATTATTTTTTCCAAGGGGTGTGCTACCAAATATCAAATTGAGGGTGCCAATTTTTTTTCCCAGTCCATTTTTGGGGTTCTGCTTGGAATGTGTCAAATTTGGCTTTTTGCTGCTCTACTTTTATGTGTCATATCAATACAAACAAAAGAAATAAACATGAGTATGACTAAACATTTGTAACTGCAGCAATTTTCTGGGTGAAGTGGTGCATTATCTGACAGAAATACAGGGCTGCCAATATTTTTGGCCATGACTGTATTTATTTTAAGAATGCAAAGCTAACCAACTAAATAATTTATGTCTGCTCATTTTATGTCAGTGGTATCATTGCAATAAGGAAACAAAAATGAAAACATTAAAAATGAAAAATACTTCTGAATTCTAAAATAGAGGAACTGAAGAATTCAGTAATAAATTCCCGATAAACTTCCTTATGATATAAAAAGTAAATGTTTTAAATGTCTTAATTTCAAAGCAACATTGTATCATATCCTCTAAAATATGGAGATTGCATGAAGAGGTATGGTATGAAGCAAACCATTGATAGATTGGGTAGGCTATAATGGGTAGATCAGAGCAGTACAAGGTGTACTAGGGTTGATTTACTAAAGGCAAAGAGACTGTTCACTGTGCAAGTGCAGGTGCGCTCATTTTCCTCAGAGCTTGGTGAATGCGGTGAAGCCTTCACTTTAAGTCCTCATGAACACTGGACATTTTACAGCTGCTGTTTTTGGCTTTTGGCATTTTTTTTCTACAGCCAGTAAACTCCCCAGCATGTTATCCTACGTGTCCACATAGGCTTTAATCAGCGTATTTTGGCAGGGATGTTTTTTGGCTGAAAAAACCCCCCAGAACTAGTGGGTTTCTACAGGAGTTTTTTAGCTGTAAAAACGCTCTAATGCTGTAAAATGCGGCAATCCATTGTTTTTGGGCATTTTTTTGATTATTTTGCCTAAAAAATGCAAACGCGAAAAAAAAAACACTGAAAAATTCATGCTTTTAAAGAAACTTTACACAGCTAGCGCTACCAGCGTTATTAAAATGCCAAGTGTGCATGGAGCCTAATAAAAAGTAAGAAAAGTCCCATCCTGTACACTTGTATGCAGGTGACAGAGGAAATTACCTGGTAATTATCAGGACAAAAAAATACTATAAAAACTGTTATATTTCATAAATCCTCCAATGCTTCCACTTAAAGTGGTGGTAAATCTCAGCCACGTGTGCTTGTCTCAATGTAGAGCACTAAGTGTCTGCCGCCTTGTTCCTCTGCTATCAGCATGAATCACTTATGATGAGTTTTCCTGACACCAAGAGAAAAATGGTGACTGGGTAATGCCTGTGATTGACAGCCTCAGCTCTGTCCCTCTGTGCTACGTGAAGGAGGTGTGTCCCTTCCCTCCAATCAGCTCTCAAAGCTCCCCTCACTGAACGTAACATTAGCTTCCCGCCCCCTGCTTTTTAGAGCCAAACATATCACTTAAAAGACAAACATAAAATGACTGACAAATTGCCCTTCTCTCCTTGTAACATAGAGGCCAATTGTTACACAAATAAATCTCTACAGTCCCAAAACTTGACTTTTATATAGTGCATAAATAGGCCTCAAAACTTGGACCTGGGACAATTCTAATATTCATAAGTTGACTCTTATAATCTCAGAAAGAAAGGTTCAAAAGGGGTTTCCTGTTGTGATAAACAATGGATGCCTGGAGATGGTAAATAGCCAGACATTTTCATCTGCATGCACATGAATTGATCAATTGTGTATGCATCACCCTTCTTCACCTTCAAGGCTGTAGTATCAGCATATTACTGGTAACACCCAGTGTGGTGGCACAACAATGTGAGGCATAGGGTCCAGAGGAGGCAGATTTGTGTACAGCTCAATGTAACAAATGTTTACTTTTGGGTTTACTACCACTTTAAAGGGCAAAGTTTGATCCTTAGATATGGCTCTTGAAGAATGTAGTTTAAAGCATTGCATTTGACCCTAGACAAAGTTACATTTTATTCCAGACAAGAATGTTAGGTTCACAAAGCAGGCAAGTAGACCTAGTGGGTAACCCTAAGCCTTTCCCCACACAGCCAAGCAACAGGTATTTATCACACAGACTTGCATCCAAAGACAACGACCAGTCCATTGACTTGGTTTTGTTGTTTTATTAGGGTAAGTCAACTTGGATAGGGAATAGGGATTATGGGATGCCCAGTTTGGCTTGCATCAATGGAAGGGGGACACTTCCTTCCTATGTACAATAGGCAGATCCTGGACTGTTCTTTTCCTGAAAGCTGTCAGTCATTGCAGATCAGTAGCAGCTGCCCTTTATAGGTGAGGAACTAGTAGCTCCTCAAAAAATCGACGTAACTACATGCAGGCATATCTTCTCTCCTCCTATACAGCTGCTCACAGCTCCATGGCCTGCAGACACTACCAGCTCTCCTGGCTTCTCGTAAGATCTTCCAGGACAGGGATAAAGGCTTGAGCCCTTAGAAAGCTTGCTACGTATATCAATCTTCCCCCTTGTAGACCCCAGAGAGTTCTGCTGTACTCACTCTGTCCTCTTTACTCCCTGCTGCTCCAGGTTTTAATCCCATTCATGCCTTACTGCTGAATGTATCTTCCAGAGCCAGCCCGAGCCCAGCCTAAACCTAGGCACCTACAGTCTCCTCAGCACTCCATCTTCCACCCCACTCCTCTGTCAGCCTGACTCTCCCATATTTATGGGCCAGTCCACCAATCTACCAGGGCCTCCAAACCTGGGATTTGCCAGACTCCCATGAATATTCAGATTAGGCCTCCACCCCTTCCTACTTACCAACTTCTGGAAGGTTCTATGTTCCTCCAGAGTCAGGAAGAGGTTATAGAGCCACAACTTGTTGAGTCATCCAGCTGACCTGCAATAATCCAACCTCAATCATAGACTCACAGAATTACCATGAGTCATACACAATAATTTTGGCTATAAATCACTACACTATTCTAGTAGCACACTAGAGGTTGCTACTCATAATATGCAAAAACTAAATATTTCAGTGCAGAATTGATACCTTTGACAAGTCATCCAGACATGCCACATGATGTTCATGGTGTTGTGACCCCAAAAACATCTATTTTAGTAACTAGGACTCAAGTTGCTTGTATTCAAGGGAAATAAGCACTCTCTTATCAGGAATTTGTACACAGATATAGAATAACTTATTTGGTGATGGTATTTATTTGGTTCCCATCTTCAAACTAAGTGGTAACCCAATGCTGAATTTAAATATATAATGCATTTGCAATACGTTCTTCCATGATAATCTTACCATGATTCAGATTTTCAAATTATGATGCAAATGACAGCTCACATTATGACAGGAATGGGTACTAGTTGATCATTGGATTTTAAATAAAAATAAATTATTGCACTCTGCCCACCTAAATTATAAATGTGGAACTGCTGCAACAAAATATCCTGAATACTGGATCCACTAACAATAAAACCAACAAAACTGCGCTGTCTAGAGATGAGCGAAGAAATGAAAAATTCGATTCGGCTGATTCGGCGAATTCCAGTGTGAAATTCGATTCGATGCGAATTTCTCCGCTACGAAGATGACTTATTTAAAGGGTTTCTAGGCTTCAGAGAGCCTTTAAATTAGTGCAGAACACTGTACCTTTAATTTAAATGCCCTTGGAGATGAGGAAGGAGAAGGAGAAGGATGAGAAGAAGGAGAAGGAGAAGGATGAGAAGAAGGAGAAGGAGAAGGATGAGAAGAAGGAGAAGGATGAGAAGAAGGAGAAGGATGAGAAGAAGGAGAAGGAGAAGGATGAGAAGAAGGAGAAGGAGAAGGATGAGAAGAAGGAGAAGGAGAAGGATGAGAAGAAGGAGAAGGAGAAGGATGAGAAGAAGGAGAAGGAGAAGGATGAGAAGAAGGAGAAGGAGAAGGATGAGAAGAAGGAGAAGGATGAGAAGAAGGAGAAGGATGAGAAGAAGGAGAAGGAGAAGGATGAGAAGAAGGAGAAGGAGAAGGATGAGAAGAAGGAGAAGGAGAAGGATGAGAAGAAGAAGGATGAGAAGAAGGAGAAGGATGAGAAGGAGAAGGATGAGAAGGAGAAGGATGAGAAGAAGAAGGATGAGAATAAGGAGAAGGATGAGAAGAAGGAGAAGGAGAAGGATGAGAAGAAGGAGAAGGATGAGAAGAAGGAGAAGGAGAAGGATGAGAAGAAAGAGAAGGATGAGAAGGAGAAGGATGAGAAGAAGAAGGATGAGAAGAAGAAGGATGAGAAGAAGGAAAAGGATGAGAAGAAGAAGGATGAGAAGAAGGAGAAGGATGAGAAGAAGGAGAATGATGAGAAGAAGGAGAAGGATGATAAGAAGGAGAAGGAAGAGAAGAAGGAGAAGGATGAGAAGAAGGAGAAGGATGAGAAGAAGGAGAAGGATGAGAAGAAGGAGAAGGATGAGAAGAAGGAGAAGGATGAGAAGAAGGAGAAGGATGAGAAGAAGGAGAAGGAGAAGGATGAGAAGAAGGAGAAGGATGAGAAGAAGAAGGATGAGAAGAAGGATGAGAAGAAGGAGGAGAAGGATGAGAAGAAGAAGGATGAGAAGAAGGAGAAGGATGAGAAGAAGGAGAAGGAAGAGAAGAAGGAGAAGGAGAAGGATGAGAAGGAGAAGGATGAGAAGAAGGAGAAGGATGAGAAGAAGGAGAAGGATGAGAAGAAGGAGAAGGAGAAGGATGAGAAGAAGGAGAAGGATGAGAAGAAGAAGGATGAGAAGAAGAAGGATGAGAAGAAGGATGAGAAGGATGAGAAGAAGGAGAAGGATGAGAAGAAGGAGAATGATGAGAAGAAGGAGAAGAAGGAGAAGGATGAGAAGAAGGAGAAGGATGAGAAGAAGGAGAAGGATGAGAAGAAGGAGAAGGATGAGAAGAAGGAGAAGGATGAGAAGAAAAAGGATGAGGAGAAGGAGAAGGATGAGAAGAAGGAGAAGGATGAGAAGGAGAAGGAGAAGGATGAGAAGAAGGAGAAGGAGAAGGATGAGAAGAAGGAGAAGGATGAGAAGAAGGAGAAGGATGAGAAGGAGAAGGAGAAGGATGAGAAGGAGAAGGATGAGAAGAAGGAGAAGGAGAAGGATGAGAAGAAGGAGAAGGAGAAGGATGAGAAGAAGGAGAAGGATGAGAAGAAGGATGAGCAGAAGGAGAAGGATGAGAAGAAGGAGAAGGATGAGAAGAAGGGGAAGGATGAGAAGAAGGATGAGAAGAAGGAGAAGGATGAGAAGAAGGACAGTTCTGTGACAGTTTCTGTCTATTTCTGACAGTTCTGGGACATTCACTCCATGAAGCGGTTTCAACCGCTGTATGGAGGGAATGTCATAGAACTGTCAGAAATAGACTATTAATGACAGTTCTGGGACTGTCCTTCCATGCAGCGGTTGAAACATTGTATGTATTTGTTTCCATAAATGGATCCATTTATGGAAACAAATACATACAATGTTTCAACCGCTGCATGGAAGGACAGTCCCAGAACTGTCATTAATAGTCTATTTCTGACAGTTCCATGACATTCCCTCCATACAGCGGTTAAAACAGCTGTATGCAGTGAATGTCCCAGAACTGTCATAAATAGTCTATTTCTGATAGATCTGGGACATTCACTCCATACAGCTGTTTTAACCGCTGTATGGAGGGAATGTCATGGAACTGTCAGAAATAGACTATTAATGACAGTTGTGGGACTGTCCTTCCATACAGCGGTTGAAACATTGTATGTATTTGTTTCCATAAATGGATCCATTTATGGAAACAAATACATACAATGTTTCAACCGCTGCATGGAAGGACAGTCCCAGAACTGTCATTAATAGTCTATTTCTGACAGTTCCATGACATTCCCTCCATACAGCGGTTAAAACAGCTGTATGCAGTGAATGTCCCAGAACTGTCATAAATAGTCTATTTCTGATAGATCTGGGACATTCACTCCATACAGCTGTTTTAACCGCTGTATGGAGGGAATGTCATGGAACTGTCAGAAATAGACTATTAATGACAGTTCTGGGACTGTCCTTCCATGCAGCGGTTGAAACATTGTATGTATTTGTTTCCATAAATGGATCCATTTATGGAAACAAATACATACAATGTTTCAACCGCTGCATTGAAGGACAGTCCCAGAACTGTCATTAATAGTCTATTTCTGACAGTTCCATGACATTCCCTCCATACAGCGGTTAAAACAGCTGTATGCAGTGAATGTCCCAGAACTGTCATAAATAGTCTATTTCTGATAGATCTGGGACATTCACTCCATACAGCTGTTTTAACCGCTGTATGGAGGGAATGTCATGGAACTGTCAGAAATAGACTATTAATGACAGTTGTGGGACTGTCCTTCCATACAGCGGTTGAAACATTGTATGTATTTGTTTCCATAAATGGATCCATTTATGGAAACAAATACATACAATGTTTCAACCGCTGCATGGAAGGACAGTCCCAGAACTGTCATTAATAGTCTATTTCTGACAGTTCCATGACATTCCCTCCATACAGCGGTTAAAACAGCTGTATGCAGTGAATGTCCCAGAACTGTCATAAATAGTCTATTTCTGATAGATCTGGGACATTCACTCCATACAGCTGTTTTAACCGCTGTATGGAGGGAATGTCATGGAACTGTCAGAAATAGACTATTAATGACAGTTCTGGGACTGTCCTTCCATGCAGCGGTTGAAACATTGTATGTATTTGTTTCCATAAATGGATCCATTTATGGAAACAAATACATACAATGTTTCAACCGCTGCATTGAAGGACAGTCCCAGAACTGTCATTAATAGTCTATTTCTGACAGTTCCATGACATTCCCTCCATACAGCGGTTAAAACAGCTGTATGCAGTGAATGTCCCAGAACTGTCATAAATAGTCTATTTCTGATAGATCTGGGACATTCACTCCATACAGCTGTTTTAACCGCTGTATGGAGGGAATGTCATGGAACTGTCAGAAATAGACTATTAATGACAGTTGTGGGACTGTCCTTCCATACAGCGGTTGAAACATTGTATGTATTTGTTTCCATAAATGGATCCATTTATGGAAACAAATACATACAATGTTTCAACCGCTGTATGGAAGGACAGTCCCACAACTGTCATTAATAGTCTATTTCTGACAGTTCCATGACATTCCCTCCATACAACGGTTAAAACAGCTGTATGGAGTGAATGTCCCAGAACTGTCATAAATAGTCTATTTCTGATAGATCTGGGACATTCACTTCATACAGCTGTTTTAACCGCTGTATGGAGGGAATGTCATGGAACTGTCAGAAATAGACTATTAATGACAGTTCTGGGACTGTCCTTCCATGCAGCGGTTGAAACATTGTATGTATTTGTTTCCATAAATGGATCCATTTATGGAAACAAATACATACAATGTTTCAACCGCTGCATTGAAGGACAGTCCCACAACTGTCATTAATAGTCTATTTCTGACAGTTCCATGACATTCCCTCCATACAGCGGTTAAAACAGCTGTATGCAGTGAATGTCCCAGAACTGTCATAAATAGTCTATTTCTGATAGATCTGGGACATTCACTCCATACAGCTGTTTTAACCGCTGTATGGAGGGAATGTCATGGAACTGTCAGAAATAGACTATTAATGACAGTTGTGGGACTGTCCTTCCATACAGCGGTTGAAACATTGTATGTATTTGTTTCCATAAATGGATCCATTTATGGAAACAAATACATACAATGTTTCAACCGCTGCATTGAAGGACAGTCCCACAACTGTCATTAATAGTCTATTTCTGACAGTTCCATGACATTCCCTCCATACAGCGGTTAAAACAGCTGTATGCAGTGAATGTCCCAGAACTGTCATAAATAGTCTATTTCTGATAGATCTGGGACATTCACTCCATACAGCTGTTTTAACCGCTGTATGGAGGGAATGTCATGGAACTGTCAGAAATAGACTATTAATGACAGTTGTGGGACTGTCCTTCCATACAGCGGTTGAAACATTGTATGTATTTGTTTCCATAAATGGATCCATTTATGGAAACAAATACATACAATGTTTCAACCGCTGCATTGAAGGACAGTCCCAGAACTGTCATTAATAGTCTATTTCTGACAGTTCCATGACATTCCCTCCATACAGCGGTTAAAACAGCTGTATGCAGTGAATGTCCCAGAACTGTCATAAATAGTCTATTTCTGACAGTTCTGGGACATTCACTCCATACAGCGGTTTCCGGCAAAAAGTGTATGTGCAGAGTTCCTCTATTCTGCAGATACACTTAGAGGAGCTCTGCAGATACACTTAGAGGAGCTCTGCACATACACTTTTTTCCGGTTTGGAATTATTCTTATTTTCATCCTACTTCTTCTTCTTCTTCTTCATCCTCATCCTCATCCTCTTCTTCTTCTGAGGATGAGGATGAAGAAGAAGAAGAAGAAGAAGAAGAAGAAGTAGGATGAAAATAAGATTAATTCCAAGCCGGCAAAAAGTGTATGTGCAGAGCTCCTCTAAGTGTATCTGCAGAGCTCCTCTAAGTGTATCTGCAGAATAGAGGAACTCTGCACATACACTTTTTGCCGGCTTGGAATTATTCTTCTTTTCATCCTACTTCTTCTTCTTCTTCTTCTTCATCCTCATCCTCAGAAGAAGAGGATGAGGATGAGGATGAGGATGAGGATGAGGAAGAAGAAGAAGAATGAAAAGAAGAATAATTCCAAGCCGGCAAAAAGTGTATGTGCAGAGTTCCTCTATTTCTGACAGTTCTCTCACAGCTTCTTCACATGTACAGCGGTTGAAATATCTGTATCCTAAATGGAAACTAATAGATACAATGTTTCAACCGCTAAACATGTGTTCCTTCTGTCAGAGAACTGTCAGAAATAGCGGAGCTCACTGCAGGGACACTTTTGCCGGCTGATCGGGAAATGTTCGATTCGCGCACCCGAAGTAGGCAAAATTTCGGTTTCGACACGAATCGAATATTTCCTGAAATTCGACTCGAATTCCGGTTCGCCTAGTTCGATTCGCTCATCTCTAGCGCTGTCCCTTTAAATCAAACAACATTTTTTTTAAAAAAGTGAATGCAAATAAACAAATATAAACACTTTAAATCATAACATTTCCAGCATCTCTGATTGAAAAAGTCCACATAATTCATATTAAACCAACATTGTGAAAAAGTGCTCGGTGCTGGTAAACTTCCACTCCAAAAAGTGCTCCAGTGCTGAAAGTGCTCCTCAAAGAGAAAGGGAACAGCTTCTTGCTGGATGGGATTGATCTTAAATGACAAAGATTAAAAAGCGCTTAAACACCAAATCAAAGGGTGACACTCTCACTGACACCCTCTCAGATGGAACATGATCTCATCAATGGAGTAGGCTTATCTGGATACCACTCATCATGCAGGCATGTGTGAAGTGCAAATAGGGAGAAGCCTCATAGTGTAGTAAGGTAAAAGAATCTCCTTGTTTAAAAAGTAATGCACTTACAGGTAAGTGGGTGAAACAAGCTTGTACAACATAAGGCAAACTGACCATGGTGTCAGCCAACGTGCCAGTGCGCGATCACGTCACACCTAGACTCAGGAGTCTAGGTGTGACATCATCACGCGCCAGCATGTCGACTGACACCGTGGCCAGTTTAGCCTTATGTTATAAGAAGCTTGTTTCACCCCCATACATGTTTTTGTTTGATTTAAAGGGACAGTGCACTTTTTTTGGTTTTATTATTTTTTTATTACATATGGTTATTGGATTTGTCAAAGAAAACACATAAAGGATCTCTTTTGTAGCATGTAAAAATAGTCAGTGGGGCTATTTAGTGAGGGAGGTTTTTGAAAGATAAGTAATTCCAAGCTCACTTGCTCCAACTTCCTATAACTAAACAGGATGGAGAAGGAATAGCTTTTTGTATTGCTCTTAAGGCAGAAAAAAAAGGCTATACTATGAAGAATCCATAGGCAATACAAAGTCTTCAGTTAAAGTGTTACTAAACACACATCAGTAAAATCAGTATGATAAAGCAGTAAAGCATGCTTGTTATACTCACTGTGGAACCTAAAGGGGTTAATCCTCTGCATTGTGTAAAAATTCTGTTCGATCCTGACTTTTCTGATTCTCCCCTTCTTCCAGTGTCCCCCTGTTATCTCCTGATAAGATATATCGTGTGGAGACACTGCACATGCTCAGTTTGGTGTGTATTCCTAGAGAGGTTTTTTTTTCTTCGGAGAGTGCATATGATCAGCACAGGGCCAATCATTGCTGTCCAGACAGAGGTTAGGGGTTCTACAACCTCCTAGAGAAAACTCCTCCTACAACCTTTAACTAGTGCTCTGCTGAACACTGATAAAAGTCACAAGACTGCTCTAACTGCTGAAGAGAAAAGGTATTTAGCAGTTTATATTTACAAAAATAATTGCATTTCCATGTTCTGTGTACTGTGGGAGACCAGATACAGTGAATACAGGGTCCTGGGTTTATTAACTCTTTAAAGAAAAACTATTGTTCTTATTTGTTTTAAAGTTTATACTTTTTTTTAATTCTGTTTCATAACAGTGTTTTTACAGTGTGTTACCTGAAATGAATCCTGATAAATGGAGATATTCCAAAGTGATCATTTTATACATTTTAAATACATAAATGGTATCATTTCATTTTCAAAAAGAGAAAAGTAACAAATATTTAAAAACAAATAAAATTGCTTCCAGCATGGCATAAATATATATGGCTATATACAGTATACGGCTTATTGTTATTACTATAGCTTGATGCGCTAGCATGGGTACACATATTTATGATCACAGCAGTCCCTAAACCTGTAAATACAATGTTTAAAAGGGGCCATTCATGGCCAGTTATAAGGTACTCTTTGTATCCCCACGGGCAATGAATGTGCATCCTTATCAACCAATCTGTATGATAGCAACCATACAGTATATATGCACAGCCACATAATGGTGTTCCTGTTGTTTTTTTATGTCTATAAGGCTAGTAAACTCAGGTCAATTCCACCACTGGGTAAAAAGCAAAAAAAAGTCTTCTTCTTGGTAATATGTTCATGAATCCAGAGGACAATGTTCAGAATATTCCTGAAAGGAATATCTGCATTTAAAGGAATAATTACAGGTAAGGTTTTGCTGATGAGTTAAAATACATTGGGGGTGATTTGGACAAAGATAATTATGGTTAGCCCTTAAGTTGATGAATAAAGTTTACAAAATATAAAGTTACATAAATACAGTACAGGAATATTTGCCTGTCATGTGAGTGTGTACATTTCAGCTTGAACTATTCAGCTCTGTAAAAAAAACAAAGAAAAGGAACATTTATACAAAAAAACATTACAAATTTTCTCTAAATAGTCATTCTAACGGCATTTAGGCATCCAAGCCGGGATAAGGTGTCGCTGGACTAAGAGATAATTAAAGATTTCAGAGCGTAAAGGAAAGTGGTAATTAGTGCTATAAAATGTGTTGTAAGATGAGATTTTTATCCCAGAATAATTGAGGAGCAGGGCAACATGTACTGGAAGCTCATTCTGAGTAAGGGAATTCTTCAGAAAATGTTTCCATTGTGGGAAATGCTTACAGCCAAATCATGGAAGACACTTGCATTTAGTTTTGAAGCTCTCAAGAACTGATGGGCATGGATACCTGTTAATGAAAAAGTTCTTACAAATAATATTCACAAATTTATCAAGACTTGGAGCCCATAAATATATCATCTTCCAGCAGACTATGATAGAAATACAGAACCTTGGATAGACACATTGCTATATCACCCCAACACCAAAACCTATCCTCCCCCAATGTCTTTTCTTATTCTCCCTCACCTGATTTTATTTTATCCATCATCACTAGTACCAATAACTTGTTCTACAACCTCTTTCAATATTTGTATGCATCTGAGATCCAAATACAACAATAAAGCAGCATGACAATATCTTGTTGAATGAATATGTTTTGTATATTCACCTTTATCAACCTGAAATATCCCTTAAGGGGTATAGTGAAAAGTATACCTTATGGCGCCACTTTAAGCTATAGATGGAAGGAAAAAGATCAACCCACCAGCAAGTGAGAAGAGGGGAGCATGAGTCAGAGCGATTCCAGTGTCAGCCAATGCAAGTGAAGGGATGGACGCTGTTCAACTGACCCCAGCAGTCCAATGTTGAGGAATGGTATCAACTACCATTCTGACCACTGCCTTCTCCCCTTAGGGAGCAACAACAGGAGGACCACTATTATTGAATTGCTTAAATGTGTGTAATAAAAGTCCTTACCTGCATGTCTAACCCATATTTGAATGTTGTATGTATACCTGCTTTTTTGTTTACAAGATCCTTAATAAAAAATTATTGAAATATAAAACATGGTAATTTCCTATATTAAGAATATACGCTCACCCACCACTATTGGGTACACCTGTTCAAATGCTTGGTAGCACAAGTTGCTAATCAGCCAATCGCATGGCAGCAACTCAATACATTTAGGCATCTAGACGTGGTGAAGACAACTTGCTGAAGTTCAAACCGGGCATCAGAATGGGGAAGGAAGGTGATTTTGAATGTGGCATGGTTGTTGGTGCCAGATGGGCTGGTCTGAGTATTTAAAAAACTGCTAATCTACTGGGATTTTCACGCACAACCATCTTTAGGGAAATTGAGACTCATCAGACAAGGTAACATTTTTCCAATCTTCTATTGTCCAATTTTGGTGAGCTTGTGCGAATTGTAGCCTCCATTTCCTGCTCTTAGCTGACGGGAGTGGCACCTGGTGTGATCTTCTGCTGCTGTAGCCAATCTGCCTCAAGGTTTGACGTGTTGTGTGTTTAGAGATGATATTCTGCATGACTTGGTTGTAACAAGTGGTCATTTAAGTTACCGTTGCCTTTCTATCATCTCGGACCAGTCTGCCCATTCTCCTCTGACCTCTGACATTAACAAGGCATTTTTGTCCACACAACTGACACTCACTGGATCTTTTCTCTTTTTTGGACCATTCTCTGTAAACCCTAAAGATGGTTGTGCATGAAAATTCCAGTAGATCAGTAGTTTTTGAGATACTCAAACCAGCCCATCTGGCACCAACAACCATGCCACGTTCAAAGTCACTTAAACTGCCTTCCTTCCTCATTCTGATGCTCGGTTTGAACTTCAGCAAGTCATCTTCACCATGTCTAAATGCTTAAATGCATTGAGTTGCTGCTATGTGATTGGCTGATTAGCAATTTGTGCTACCCAGCAATTGAACAGGTATACCTAATAAAGTGGCCGGTAAGTGTATAATATTTCTTAAATGAGAAGTGTGGGAATTTTAAAAAAATTGCTGTGATGCTGCAGCTGTCTCCCACTGGCTCTAAGGCCAAAAACTGAGCCATCACTTGACCACTGATGGCTCAGTTCTTGTCAGTCGCTTTTCTCTGCTTGGCAGATCAGCACTGATCATCAGGGTATTGATGATCAGTGCCCTAATGATCAGAGCCCTGCAGTGCCGCCCAGCAGTGCCACCCACCAGTGCCCAGCAGTGCCACCCACCAGTGCCCATCTGTGCCCAGCAGTGCCACCAATCAGTGCCCCCAATCAGTGCTGCCCAGCAGTTGCTCCCATCAGTGCCCAGCAGTGCTGCCCATCAGTGCTGCTAGTCAGTGTCATTAGTCAGTTCTGTCAGTCAGTGCCGCCCATCAGTGCTGCCTATCAGTGCCCATCAGTGCCACCTATCAGTACCCATAATTGCTGCATATCAGTGCAGCATCATCAGTTCCTCCTCAATGCCCACCAGTGGCACCTCAGTGCCACATTATCAGTGCAGCCTATCAGTGCCCATCAGTGCTGCCTATCCGTGCCACCTCATCAGTGCTCATCATTGCTGCCTATCAGTGCCCACCAGTGCTGCCTATCAGTGCAGCCTCAGAAACGCACATCAGTGAAGGAAAACAATTACCTGTTTGCAAAATTTTATAATAGAAACTAAGAAAAACGTTTTTTCCCCATATTTTTGCTATTTTTTTGTTTATAGTGCAAAAAATAAAATGCCCAGTGGCGTTTAAATAAGGCCAAAAGAAAACTCTATTTGTCTAAAAAAAATTATAAAAATTTAATATGGGTACAATGTTGCATGACCGTGCAATTGTCATTCAAAGTACAACAGTGCTGAAAGCTGAAAATTGTCCTGGGCACGAAGGAGGTAAAAGTGCCCGGTAGACAAGTGGTTAAAGCTAGGAGCCAGTTTTCAAATGTGTTGCTCTGATGTTATCCTCAAGTTCCAATCTGAAGATTCTTTTCGGGGGTTCTTTTGACAATGCAAGGTGCCTGCTCAGTGCGAACACACTATTGACTCCACATGTGGCATTATACCCTGTCACCAGTACCCCAGGTGTCCAGTGCCACCTACCTACCTGCTTGACATTAGTTTTTCACTGTCTGTGTCTCCCTTTGGGAGATTAAACATTTTTTTATATAAAAGTTAAAGTTATTTGACATTAATCGTTGGCAAATTTCCTGCAAAAAAAGTGGGAATAGAATATCTTTTTTTTCTAAAATGTGAGATTTCTCACAAAAACAGCATCTGGACAATTGAATGAATCTGAAACTTAAGGAAACCTTTATAAGAATATATTTTGTGGAATACTGCTTAGATAAAAATGCACCAGATGAAGATTACAAGCAGAACTTTAGTCATTTAGTTGTGGGGGAGGGGAACCTTTTTTTAAAATGCCTTTTACCTAAAGAGAATAAGTATTGGTTCCTGAGCCTGCTCATCAAGATTGAGCACCAATAGCTAAGAGGAAGTGGTGTGTGTGTGTGTGTGTGTGGGGGGGGGGGGGTGGCCATCAACTTTGTGAAGAAAAGTCTGTATTTGCATATGTGAGTGCTCTTATGGGGGTACTTGTTGTGTTTCAACTTTTTTTTTCAAAGAGAGGTTCACTTTAAATTTAAAAAGGCTCCACACTCCCATATGGAAGAAAAATATATTTGAAATACACTTTAAAAATACTCTTCCCAAATATATTGACATATATTTGAAATACTACAATATTGGTCATATTCAATATATATATATATATATATATATATATATATATATATATATATATATATATTTGTATGTTGAAATGCGTTTTTATTACAAAATATATGAAAAATATTTTTAAAAATACATTTGAAATATACTGTATGTCTTTCAAAATACAAATCTACATTTTTGGAATGCATTTACGAATATATGTAAAAATATATGCTAAAATGACTTTTTTATATGTTAAAAAAATCTGAAGAATCTATTTTAAAAAAATATATTTTTAATTTTTTTCGTATATTTCATATATTTTCAAATTAACCACATATAGCAATTTCCTTGTGAACGATAACGGTTTATCTTGATCACATAAAACAATATTTGTCTTTATAATATTTGCACATTATTGTTTAGTCACCTGTAATATATATATAAATCAGTTAGTCATAACCCCCAGGAATACACATGGGGAAGTCAGACTCATATTTAAGCAGCCAGCTTCCTTGTGCTCTGATTTGTACTTTGACAAGGAAAGGTTAGGTAATGTTGGCAGGAGGATTACATTTCAATGTAGGTCATAATATTTCAAGTAATTACAGTTTTACAATGAAACAAATGGCTGTTGGCAATGCACTGCATTAATATAACTGGTGATAATGATTATATGTTTAAATTACTGAACAAATGTATTAAAATGTGTTAATGCAAAATTCTAAAGTAATTAGAAAAGCTCTAAGCATATGCAAAGTTACTTGTTTTTAGAAAGGGTTCACATTTAGCAAACAAGTTCTCATTTTAGCAAGCATTTAGTAAAGGTCTTAGTGGCCTGGATCTTTAAGATGATATTAAGCCCAAAACCAATAATGTAATATATTACAGCATACCAATAATTACATGTGGTGGCTGCATTCATTTCCTTTTTTCAGGCTTTTTTCCTTTGTGACATGGCCAGTAACACATCTACACTCTGGAGGAAGGAGCAGCAGAGACACTTTTGGACAGCATCATTGTCAGTCTGGGGGAGGGGAGTGTTAGATGCACTTGGCCTAGCAGATATAAATACAATAACAAACTGAAGCTAAATTCCAGCTAACACCTTATAAGCAGTTACAGCAAAGTTTTGTTTCTTTTGGGATAAAGGATTTATAGAAATAAGTAAAAGCTGATCAGTGTAAGCACACCTGTCATTAGTACTGTAAATGGTTTGTAAAAACCTTCTAACTGCCACAACTGCAGGACAGCTTGTTCTGTTGAAAAACAGACTCACTGTCATGATCACCAGGTGAAAATAAAGAAAACCTAAAAAAGAAATTGAAAGGAAGTATCACATGTAATAATTGGTAAGTTGCAATATAATATGTTTGTTTTTGGGTATAATTCCACTTTAACACAGTGTGGCTTTTTCATGTTATTGGTTAGTACAGTGTAAGGCCTTCATTGGTACAAAGCCAGTCCAAAGACAAATTCAGATAGAACAGTATGGACCTCACCTAGCTGCTTTGATTATGTTCTGAAACCAGTGGCTGAACACACACATTTCTGACCCAATTTTAGCATTCTTTTATAGGAGAACTTCATAGTAGGAAACTTGCATGCCTTCACAATTGACAAAAGACAAAGATTAGGCAATCCAAACATGTTTCATTTTTAATTTGTTCAAGCAGCATGTTGAACGAAAAAAATGAGCCGATTCCCCCATCCACACATTCAATGTGAATGGGAGAATCCTTCCTGCTGAGCTATTGTATTCTGCCTTTGGGTAGACATCCCCACAGGCAGAATACAAAGATCATTGTTGCCGGCTATAGCAAGCGACCCTGACCTTTCAGAAAAAAAAAAACACAGGCTGGTTGTACACAAGTCAATCGATAGATAAACTTGTGTACAACCAGCTAGCCCATACATGGATCAAAATTCTGCCAGTCCCTGCTGAACCAGCCAAATTTTGATCCATGTGTAGCCAGCTTTAGGGTTAGTGAACAAAATTGTACAATTCTGTAAGAATCATCATTAAAGACATTGTCCAGTAGTCCAGGTGTAGAGGTGTCCCATCCTATTTTCTATTCTGGGCTCTCCAAACTTTGGAAACACAAAGCCAATTTACTGTCTTTTAGACTTTAGGGGGGACAGATTGTGGCTAGTGGGAATATCCCGGCATCGGTGGGAGCAAACAATGCTTCAGGCTTGGTGGTCAGTGGGAGAAAAACAATTATAGAGCCTGTGCTCAGTAGGAGGAGGAGTACTGCCCCATCACTGGTATCAGTGAGACGAATACTGCCCCATCATTGGTATCAATGGGAAGAGTACTGCCCCATCACTGGTATCAGTGGGAGGAATACTGCCCCATCATTGGTGTCAGTGGGAGGATTAGTGTCCCATCATTGGTGTCAGTGGGAGGATTAGTGTCCCATCACTGGTGTCAGTGGGAGGAGTACTGCCTCATCATTGGTATCAGTGGGAGGAATAGTGCCCCATCATTGGTATCAGTGGGAAGAGTACTGCCCCATCATTGGTATCAGTGGGAGGAATAGTGCCCCATCATTGGTATCAGTGGGAAGAGTACTGCCCCATCACTGGTATCAGTGGGAGGAATAGTGCCCCATCATTGCTGTCAGTGGGAGGAATAGTGCTCGATCACTGGTGTCAGTGGGAGGAATAATGCCCCATCATTGGTATCAGTGGGAGGAGTACTGCCTCATCCTTGGTATCACTGGGAGAAATAGTGCTCCATCATTGGTATCAGTGGGAGAAATAGTGCCCCATCATTGGCATCAGTGGGAGGAATAGTGCCCAATTGTTGGTGTCAGTGGTCGGATTAGTGTCTCATATCAGTGGGCGTTATAGAGCCCTAAAGGACCAGATAAAGGCAAGCAAAGTGGTGCATCTGGCCTGCGGGCCATAGTTTGGAGACCACTGCTGTAAACCATTGGGCATTTCCAGGGCTCTCTTGCAATACATGTCTGAGTAAAGATGTATATTTACCAAATGTTAAAGGGCAAGTTGCATCCTGAATGTTCCTTTATATTGTAAGCTCAAAAGAGCAGGGCCCTCGATCCCCTCATGTTTTGCATTGTATTGGTATTGTTCTGTCACATGTTCTGTCCCCCTTTGTAATGTACAGCGCTGAGCGAACTATTGGCGCTTTATAAATACTGTATAATAATAATAATATATTCATTTTAACTTTAAACAGCACAGTATTTAATGAAACATAACAACTGTGTTGAAATGATTACAGTTGTACAAACCTTTATGAAAGGAATTGCACAGCTCATGTTTTATTTATTAATTATTAGTCAATCACAGTCCTTAGACAACTGACAGTGTATCATTTTCATACTTCTTTTGAGGAATGCATATTAATTTATTAGTAAATGTTTAAAAATCGGTGCTAATTTTGTTTTCTACTGTATATGATTACATGAAAAAATCCCCTAGAAACATAAACTTTTAAACAATGGTGTTTTGCATTTGATACACTGCTCTTAAAATGGAAACTGTTTGACTTAAATAGTTAAATAATATATCATCACATTGTTTTAGTTTTTGCTTAATACATTAATATTAATTTAATTTTACTTTTTCTCCAGATATTGAGAATTATGACCCTTCCAATAAAATGAAAATCGTAATTCCATGTTTGGCTTTAGTGGTCATAGTGGTATCTGCAGCAGTAATTTACTCAAAAAGACAAGTTTGCTTTAAAGGTTTCAGGAAGAAAGGTATGTTATATCTATTTGCATCTAATGCAGTTATCATCTCAAATTTTTTTTTTTTTAAATAATAGCAAAGTCAGGCCCTTTATCAGGGTATTTTGCCAATGTTGCCCATCAAGAAGGCTTTCCTGCACCTCCTGTCCCCAGAGATACCACAGTAAAGTAGGTGGAAATCTCCAGATAATTAGAAGAAATCCCACTGCCTTACAAAAAGTATGCCTTATGAAAGATATGCTCTCTACTCCTGTTCCAGTGAGAACCTAAAATGTTGCATACCTCCCTGACTTTCACTAGAAAGGACCTTGGTCATATAGTGAGGTTAGATCTCCCAAATAGGAACAAAGACAACAATCAAACCCTGACCCTAGGTTCACACCTAAGCATTTTCTGCAGCGTTTTGCAGAAACGCACTGCAGTCCATTTAACATGTTTTTTTATGGAGCACGTTCACATCTCCGCATTTTCGTTAGTCTATCTATTAGCTGAAGTTTGACCCCCTCTGTGTGAGTGTAGTATTCCCCCCCCCTCGCTCTTGATGTATCTTATCTGTAGCCTTTTTTTTTTTTTCCTTCTCAATCCCTTCTAACATTCTGCTTAAACTTTGTGATTTGTAATAGTACTGTTTGGACTTTGAAGAAGGGGACATACCCCGAAAGCTTGTCCTCAAAATTGTATGTTAGTGCAAATAAAAAAAGTATCACGGACAGTACTCAATTGTTTCTGTTGCAAGTGCACTAATACGGCTACAATCACCTCAAGCAGCATAGACTTCAATGGAAACGCTGCAGAAAAGCATGTAGTGCGTTTTTGCTGCTTTTTGCATTTTAATCTGCCTAGCAACAAGAAAATAAATAAATAAAACCGTCAAAAATGCATGTGCAAAAATACAAAACGCATCGCAAAAAGCACTGCAGAAATAGATCAAACGCAAACTGCATAGGTGTGAACCTGAAGGTATTTCTGACCCAGTGTCCAAAGAGGAATCTTATGTTATGTCATTTTTGCAGCCAGTTAGGTAATCTCTTTCCTCCACTTCAACCATTATCTAACTAAGACACTGGCTGGTTGTTAAAGGCAACACAATATTTTCAGACACTATTATTTAGTGGGGCCAGGCCCAGTAAATTTTCTAGTGGTAATGATTTTACCTTCCTTAAGCCTAGATTCAGATCTGTGGAGGTCTAAAAACCATGCATATTTGCCATATTTGCGTTGCCATTAATTGTTAATGACACCCTATGAATTGGAAGACATGACACATTTTCCAGAGCCTGAAACCGCATAGTGCCAAAGCACCATGCGATGCCCTGCAACTGCTTTTTTAAAAAGAGGGACTTTTCCCCCTGCGTTTCCCCAAGGTAAAGCAGCTCTTTGAAATGAATGGGCTGCTGCACCTGTGCAAATGCCACATGCAGGACCCACAATAGTGTGAACTTAGGTGAAAAGCCTATTAAACTCACAATGTATTTATTTAATGAAGCAACATCTCCTAACAAAAAATACTAAATTAAAAAACAAAAAAATCTGTTAACAGATTACACAGTCACAAATGGTATGTTGTAATTATATAACTGCAACACCAGCAGGAGAGGGATGAAAAAGCTTGCTGACTTATCAGCTCCTTCTGAGCCACCGGCCTCACAATATTGAATGTAAAGAATTATGTAAATATATAAATAAATGTACAATGGCTTAGATGGGAAGAGGTCCCTTTAATTAGAAATAGCAACTTGAGTCCTGAGATGTTTAAAGCTTTTGATGTGATAGTATTTGTTGTCTTCTGCTAGCAATGGTGGGGCCCATATACAGTAGTGACTTATAGTAATTCTGTGAAGATAACAAACAGGCTGTGGTAAATGTTCAAAGCAAAGGTCCCTTGGTACTGAGACGTAAAGGTGTCTGCATGCAGTGCCTCTAGAGTGTTGTCAGAAAGAGGTTGGATGTTTGCCCGCTAACCAATCCCATAGATAACATGGCCTCCTAGGAACAGGGTTCTTGCACAAGTGCAGAGTTACCGCCTGACAGGTTGTCAGTGCTGTAAGCAGAGATGATAGTGACAGTGTCATAGTCTCATCTGAAAATCACCCTGAATAACATAATGATATAGCCAGCACCTGGCTACAGAGATAATGCTATGCAGCCACATGTTACCCTCATGGAGCCATGGGGACATTGCTGTGAAGAGTCCATGTTTATGATACTATAATAATCTGTTTGTATAATGATTCAGTGTATGCATGATCTTTGCCATCTTAAACCTGTTTTGCATTATAGCGTCTAACTTTGCATACCTGGTAATCCTTCCAGTCCCCCTGATTTCCTATTTCAAACTGACCATGCTAGGCATAAGAGTACATCCATTCCAGCATGGTCAGTTTTCTTGCTGTGCTGGGGGAACAGCCTGCTTGTACTCCAATGGCCAAGACTTGTTCTGACAACCCCCCTTGCACAGCCATTCACTGAGAAGATCAATGTACTACTGTTTCTCCACCCCTAGCATTCTAAGACCTTTATGCATCTGACAGATGTTGTGTGATCACTTATAAAAAAAAAAAGAAAAAAAAGTAATAAAAGGTATTTATATTTTTTAAAATATATATACTGTACACACACAAATGTTTTGCCTTTTGTTTCTATTGTAAACTGAATGGGCTGTTTTACAAGGTAAAAGTTCACATATAGCTTAATAAAATAACTTTTTAAACTAGAAAACCCACCTTTCCACACAATGCAACTGTTTCTGTCCTTGAATAAAAAATTGTAAAATGCTAAACTTTTAAGCAGGTATAAGATTTAGCTTTTTTCTGTAAGTAATACAAGAGCTTTAGTAAACCTTCCATGCTCTAATGACTCCAGCTCAGATTAACCTCTAGTGACTGCAATATTATAGCTGTTGATGTGGCTTCCCTTAGCACGCAAGTATGAGCCAGTCAGCATATGATATCAGCTGACTGTTACTCAAACTATCAATCTATCTTGCTTCCTTGTTTACAGCACCATTATGGTTTTAAGAAAAGCTTTTTAGGTCACATCTCAATGATCAAAAACACAGCCAAGCATATAAAGTGAAAGAGTACATCTTGTCTGAGATCAGTTTACATGCTTTTTTCCCCCGATCTGTATATCATGAGACTGTAACTGATATGTTTAATGCCAACATAGCGTACTGATATACGTATACTAAATCTATCTTTTTTTGTTAAGTCATTTATTCTCTCAGTAAGGGCAAAGCGAAGTGAAGGAAAACTGTCTATAAGGGATACAAAGAGCAATAAAAAAAAAAAAACTAAAGTAGAAGAGAGGCCAAAGCTCTTTTGACCCTACTTCTCCTGTAGGTCACAGGAGTGCACTTAGTTCTGCACTCTTGTGACCCATATTCAGCTGACAGCTGGTTAACATCCGCTCTTGACTGACATCACTCAGCTGGTTCAGACGCTGGAGGGATCCCGTCTTTAATGTCAGGATCCACGTAGATGCCTGACTGGTAGCTGGCTTAGCCTCTCAGCAAAGCACCGAAAGCCAGAGAAAGCTGCTCCCGCTCCCCTCCACAGTCCAGTGATCCAGTGAGTACTGGAGGGGCAGAGCAGAGACAGTCACCAGGTCTCTGCTCACTGAAGACCAAAAACTGAGTGATCAGTAATCTTTGACTGTTCAGTTCTTGGTGTAGAGGCGGTGGGAGACAGATGCAGCATTGGAATGATGATGCAACTGCTTAGGTGAGTATGAATACTTTAAATTGGAACTCCAGCGAAAATGTTTTATGCCTTATTTTATTTGGCAGATACAATCCTTATCCCATGGAGAGATCTTCCCACACTACCTGTATCAGATAAATAAGAGAAAGTGAAAAGAAAGTGAAAGGCAATTCATTTTTAATAATTATTACCCAGACATGATTTCTACTAAATACTCTGACAACTGATGACAGCAGGGTTTTCCCCTACTTGACTGTCCTGGCTAGACTGGAAGTGAGGGTGAATCAAATCCAACTGGGGACAAAGACAACAATAAAATAAAAGATTTTAACTCTTCCTCACTTTTTGCAAAGTTTTTAGTCCCACAAAAACACATATTTCTTCATATATCTGAACTATATGTCCTTATTTGAATGTTTTAGTATACTTTCACTGTAAAGGTCCTTGTAGATTTCAGATGACAATTGGAAGATCATATTACAGAACAAACCATTCTTTAGAATCTAATATATAAATATGCATGTATGTATCAGCAATGTGCATATTTATTAGAGAGTAGACATAGCTGGTATCTCAAATTATGGAGCAATGAAAGAATTGGCCATATGGGTGACCATAGCATGTCCCCTGATGTGTAATTTGCCTCTGAACGTCTTTCAATAAAAGGTTTGCCAGAAACTACAGTGGAGTTTTATGACCATACAGTACATACGTAAAAACCCAAAACTGCTGGCCAAATGGTTTTTTTTTTTACTGGACACAGAACTGAGTTGGCCTCTAAAATAATTCCATTGCTTTTTATTTAGCAGTACTTTCACTTTGAATCCTGCTAGTTTGTTGTTAGCTAACAGGTTTTTCCAGATCTTGTGCATTTAATCTTCTCCTACATTACAACACAGACCATAGAAAATATGTGTACGTGATTCCTCCAGTCCTCAAATAACATTTTTCCTAGTCAAATCAATCTGTGCTTTGCTGTCATTGCTCAGCTGCCTGAAATCCACCGATATGTCTCAATCACGGGATAGTCATCTTGTTTCCAAGCTGTCTGACCTTTGTGGACTAAATTGAAAATGTGTTTGACTTTTACTTTCACTTCTGTGAAAAGCATACCATTCTAGTAAGTCATAAGACCGCTGCCCTGAGAATTCATGCCTGTAAATGTTTTCAATAAGCAGTCATAAGAGTAATGACTCAAATCGTATACAGGAAGATATGTTTTATTTCCTGCACATACGCTATTTTTTTTATTGATATATCAAACAAATTATGATCTTGTCAAACCACCAACTGTGAAATAATTAGGGGGAATTGCCTTTGTTACAAGAAACAAAATTAAAAATAAATCCCTATGTGATAATAGGCACGGGAAAAAGTATTAATTTCCTATCTGTAATAAGCAAGACAAAGCACTGTATCTAATGATAAAAGTTCTAAAGTGACACTGAACTCACTTTTGAGAAAATAAAATTCTACTCAAGTATGTATTCTTAAGTCATAAAAGTCCCTTCTATAGCTTTTAACTTCCACCAAATCTCCCAATTGCTTTTTTTAATGTTGCTGTGATCTGACTTCATGTTAGAGGGTGGCTATATTCTTTCCCCATGGTCCCACAGCATGTAGGAACATAACCACCCTCTCTTGCCCACTTCTGAGATCGACTAGGAACTATGGTGTCCTTTTATGACACAGAGAATAGCTGCGATTCAACTGATCTCAGCTATTCTCTGGTCATTCACAGTTTATAACACTCAGGAGATCATGTCAGCCCTTCTCTGGAGATCTGTGTTCTCCCTCCAGATTCTCCAGCCCAGAGCTGGAGAATCAGAGGGACCGAAAACTAAGCAGAGATAATTTACCTCTGCTTAGTAAACTGATCTTTTACTGTAATCTCGAGAGATTATAGTAAAATGAGCCGTTTTTCAGATTTTGTAGACCGTTCTCCAGCGTTTGGAGACCGTTCTCCCTTCGTTCGGAGAACTGCTTCATAAACTGCATTCACAGGAGAACTGTGTTCTCCGAGAATGCCGGAGAACTGAGCAGCGATCTATTACCACTGGTTCACAAACGGACACCTATGGACTGTGGGATTTGTAATATTGGTATTTGTATAGAGTAGTGAACATGATCTTAATTAACGTACACTGCTTGCTCCAAACAGATGGAAGTGGAGGGGGAAGGAGGAATTCAGAAGCTCACAGAGAATATTACAAGGAAGCAGAAAAAAACAGTAAGAAAAAATGTAATGAAAAATAGATTGCCGGGCCATTAAGTAGTGGAAGCAGTGGTGGGATGTCAGGACAAGCAAGGCCTTCTCTGCTGGTGCAAACACTGCCTAAACCAGGGGTGGCTAACTTGTGGCTCTCCAGCTGTTGTGGAACTACATTTCCCATGAGGCATTGCAAAGATGGGAAGTTACTGACTTGCAGAGGCATGATGGAACTTGTAGTCCTGCAGCAGCTGGAGAGCCGCAGGTTGGGCACCCCTGGCCTAAACTATCAGAGTCACTGACTTACCTTTTAATATATTTTTTTCCATGAATGTGTTATTCCCAATAGGCTAGTTTCTTTGTTTCATAGCCTTTCTCTTGGTTTTGCTGCTTACAGTAGGGTATGTTTATTTTAGTGCTTTTATCAAATCATATTTCAGCCATGATAGCCATCATGTGTTGTCAGGGTCAAAGAAATCTGCCTCGAGGTCTTCAGCAGCAGTGGTGCGCGCTCCTGTAGCTTACAATAAATGGCAATGAAACTGTAACTTTAACCAATCAAATTTTGAGTTGGTGACACTAGGGCCATCTAGCAGGCGTACAATCATGTCAGCATTTTCACTTCCTTTGATTGGATGGTAGGTCAGAGAGCGGAGAGGTGAGACTTTGTTTTCACATTTTCAGGCAGGCAGATAATCCGGTTCCGCTTGTTGCTCTGCACCAGTGCAACTGCACAAATTATAGTTCTGGCTGGCCGCCTATTGTAAGTCTTCCCTGGCAGATTGATTCTTATATAAATCCGCTCCCTCAGTAAATGCCAGCGCTTCAGTCTGAGCTAGAGACAGATGTCAGGCAGCTGAGAGGGCACAGCAGGACCCGGCAGCGGGTAGAGGTGCACAGGCAAGCGACTGGGCAGCACACAGAGAGTGAGTGACACTGACTAACACACTAATCTGAATAGAATCTTAAGAGTCCCCCCTCATAGTCATTATGATGATCAAAGCACAGCAGGTGCTCTATGGCTGTGTCACATGGCTGTTGGGTACTGGATTTGTTCACTTATGGCTGTACAATGTGCTACAGACTGTAACACAGCACAGCCATAACAAAATCAGCACCCAACAGTCATGTGGCACTGTATTAATTCAGGTAGGACATCACTGAAGGCCTAGGTGTGAAATACATGGCCCCTCCACTGAGTGGAAGCATACTATATTGCTAAAAGTATTGGGACGCCTGCCTTTACATGCACATGAACTTTAATTTCTTCCCAGTCTTAGTCCACAGGGTTCAATATTGAGTTGGCCCACCCTTTGCAGCTCTAACAGCTTCAGCTCTTCTGGGAAGGCTGTCCACAAGATTTAGAGTGTGTCTATGGGAATGTTTGACCATTCTTCCAGAAGCGCATTTGTGAGGTCAGGCACTGATGTCGGACAAGAAGGCCTGGCTCGCAGTCTCCCCTCTAATTCATCCCAAAGGCATTCTATTGGGTTGAGGTCAGGACTCTGTACAGGCCAGTCAAGTTCCTTCACCCCAAACTTGCTCATCCATGTCTTTATGTACCTTGATTTGTGCACTGGTGTGCATCCATGTTGGAACAGGAAGGGGACATCCCCAAACTGTTCCCTTAAAGTTGGGAGCATGAAATTGTCAAAAATGTCTTGGTATGCTGACGTCTTAAAAGTTCCCTTCACTGGAACTAAGGGGCAAAGCTCAACCCCTGAAAAACAACCCCACACCATAATCCCCCCTCCACCAAACTTTACACTTGGCACAATGCAATCAGGCAAGTATCATTCTCTTGGGAACTGCCAAACTCAGACACGTTCATCGGATTGCCAGACAGAGAAACATGATTCGTCACTCCAGAGAACACATCTCCACTGCTCTAGAGTCCAGTGGCGGCATGCTTTACACTGCACTTGGTGCTGTAAGGTTTGGATGCAGCTGCTTGGCCATGGATACCCATTCCATGAAGCTCTCTATGCAGTGTTGTTGTACTAATCTGAAGGCCACATGAAGTTTGGAGGTCTTTAGCTATTGACTCTGCAGACAGTTGGCAACTTCTGCGCACTGTGCGCTTCAGCATGTACTGAATCCACTCTGTTATTTTACGTGGCCTACCACTTGGTGGCTGAGTTTCTGTTGTTCTCAGTTGCTTCCACTTTGTTATAATACCACTAACAGTTGACCGTGGAATATTTAGTAGCAAGGAAATCTCACAGAGGGACTTATTGCACAGGTGGCAACCTATCACGGTACCACTCTTGAATTCACTGAGCTCCTGAGAGCGACCCATTCTTTCACAAATGTTTGTAGAAGCAGTCTGCATGCCTAGGTGCTTGATTTTATACATCTGTGGCCATGGAGGTGATTGGAACACCAGAATCCAATGATTTGGAGGGGTGTCCTAATACTTTTGGCAATATAGTATACATTGATTATTTTTGAAGGATAGGGATACTTTTTGAGGGAGGAGTGGATGTATTTTATTAAAACACATATCTGTCACTTTTTAAAAATATTGGAATCAAAAGCTTCCCTGAAAACAAAAGAGTTAATCCTTTTTTATTTCCACTATCTTTATAAGCACCACTGGCTAAAAAATCTTTACCATTCAAAACTTATTGGACTGTCCAATACTTTCCCCCTATCCCCGTTCCCCACCCCTCATGGTGGTCACTAGAGATGAGCGAATTTCTCAAAAATTCGATTCGGCTGATTCGGCGAATTCCAGTGTGAAATTCGATTCGATGCGAATTTCTTCGCTACGAAGATGACTTATAAAAAGGGTTTCTAGGCTTCAGAGAGCCTTTAAATTAGTGCAGAACACTGTACCTTTAATTTAAATGCCCTTGGAGATGAGGAAAGAGAAGGAGAAGGAGAAGGAGAAGGATGAGAAGAAGGAGAAGGATGAGAAGAAGGAGAAGGAGAAGGATGAGAAGAAGGAGAAGGATGAGAAGAAGGAGAAGGAGAAGGATGAGAAGAAGGAGAAGGAGAAGGAGAAGAAGGATGAGAAGAAGGAGAAGGAGAAGGATGAGAAGAAGGAGAAGGAGAAGGATGAGAAGAAGGAGAAGGATGAGAAGAAGGAGAAGGATGAGAAGAAAGAGAAGGATGAGAAGGAGAAGGATGAGAAGAAGGAGAAGGAGAAGGATGAGAAGAAGGAGAAGGAGAAGGATGAGAAGAAGGAGAAGGATGAGAAGAAGGAGAAGGATGAGAAGAAGGATGAGAAGAAGGAGAAGGATGAGAAGGAGAAGGATGAGAAGAAGGAGAAGGAGAAGGATGAGAAGAAGGAGAAGGAGAAGGATGAGAAGAAGGAGAAGGATGAGAAGAAGGATGAGAAGAAGGAGAAGGATGAGAAGAAGGAGAAGGATGAGAAGAAGGATGAGAAGGAGAAGGATGAGAAGAAGGAGAAGGATGAGAAGAAGGAGAAGGAGAAGGATGAGAAGAAGGAGAAGGATGAGAAGAAGGAGAAGGAGAAGGATGAGAAGAAGGAGAAGGATGAGAAGAAGGAGAAGGAGAAGGATGAGAAGAAGGAGAAGGATGAGAAGAAGGAGAAGGAGAAGGATGAGAAGAAGGAGAAGGAGAAGGATGAGAAGAAGGAGAAGGAGAAGGATGAGAAGAAGGAGAAGGATGAGAAGAAGGATGAGAAGAAGGAGAAGGATGAGAAGAAGGAGAAGGATGAGAAGAAGGAGAAGGATGAGAAGAAGGAGAAGGATGAGAAGAAGGATGAGAAGAAGGAGAAGGATGAGAAGAAGGAGAAGGATGAGAAGGAGAAGGATGAGAAGACGGAGAAGGAGAAGGAGAAGCAGAAGGAGAAGGATGAGAAGAAGGAAAAGGAGAAGGATGAGAAGATGGAGAAGGAGAAGGATGAGAAGATGGAGAAGGAGAAGGATGAGAAGAAGGAGAAGGATGAGAAGAAGGAGAAGGATGAGAAGAAGGATGAGAAGAAGGAGAAGGAGAAGGATGAGAAGAAGGAGAAGGAGAAGGATGAGAAGAAGGAGAAGGATGAGAAGGATAAGGAGAAGGATGAGAAGAAGGAGAAGGATGAGAAGAAGGAGAAGGAGAAGGATGAGAAGAAGGAGAAGGAGAAGGATGAGGCGAAGGAGAAGGATGAGAAGAAGGAGAAGGATGAGAAGAAGGAGAAGGAGAAGGATGAGAAGAAGGAGAAGGATGAGAAGAAGGAGAAGGAGAAGGATGAGAAGATGGAGAAGGATGAGAAGAAGGAGAAGGAGAAGGATGAGAAGAAGGAGAAGGATGAGAAGAAGGAGAAGGATGAGGAGAAGGATGAGAAGAAGGAGAAGGATGAGAAGAAGGAGAAGGATGAGAAGAAGGAGGAGAAGGATGAGAAGAAGGAGAAGGAGAAGGATGAGAAGAAGGAGAAGGAGAAGGATGAGAAGAAGGAGAAGGATGAGAAGAAGGAGAAGGATGAGAAGAAGGAGAAGGAGAAGGAGAAGCAGAAGGAGAAGGATGAGAAGAAGGAAAAGGAGAAGGATGAGAAGATGGAGAAGGAGAAGGATGAGAAGAAGGAGAAGGAGAAGGATGAGAAGAAGGAGAAGGAGAAGGATGAGAAGAAGGAGAAGGATGAGAAGATGGAGAAGGAGAAGGATGAGAAGAAGGAGAAGGAGAAGGATGAGAAGAAGGAGAAGGAGAAGGATGAGAAGAAGGAGAAGGAGAAGGATGAGAAGAAGGAGAAGGAGAAGGATGAGAAGAAGGAGAAGGAGAAGGATGAGAAGAAGGAGAAGGAGAAGGATGAGAAGAAGGAGAAGGATGAGAAGAAGGAGAAGGATGAGAAGAAGGAGAAGAAGGAGAAGGATGAGAAGAAGAAGGATGAGAAGAAGGATGAGAAGAAGGATGAGAAGAAGGATGAGAAGAAGGATGAGAAGAAGGAGAAGGATGAGAAGAAGGACAGTTCTGTGACAGTTTCTGTCTATTTCTGACAGTTCTGGGACATTCACTCCATACAGCTGTTTCAACCGCTGTATGGAGGGAATGTCATGGAACTGTCAGAAATAGACTATTAATGACAGTTCTGGGACTGTCCTTCCATGCAGCGGTTGAAACATTGTATGTATTTGTTTCCATAAATGGATCCATTTATGGAAACAAATACATACAATGTTTCAACCGCTGTATGGAAGGACAGTCCCAGAACTGTCATTAATAGTCTATTTCTGACAGTTCTATGACATTCCCTCCATACAGCGGTTGAAACAGCTGTATGGAGTGAATGTCCCAGAACTGTCAGAAATAGACTATTTATGACAGTTCTGGGACTGTCCTTCCATACAGCGGTTGAAACATTGTATCTATTTTTTTCCATAAATGACATTCTGCAAATACACTTAGAGGAGCGCTGCAGATACACTTTTTGCCGCCGGCTTGGAATTAATCTTATTTTCATCCTACTTCTTCTTCTTCATCCTCATCCTCATAAGAAGAAAAAGAAGAAGTAGGATGAAAATAAGAATAATTCCAAGCCGGCAAAAAGTGTATCTGCAGCGCTCCTCTAAGTGTATCTGCAGAATGTCATTTATGGAAAAAAATAGATACAATGTTTCAACCGCTGTATGGAGTGAATGTCCCAGAACTGTCATAAATAGTCTATTTCTGACAGTTCTGGGACATTCACTCCATACAGCTGTTTCAACCGCTGTATGGAGGGAATGTCATAGAACTGTCAGAAATAGACTATTAATGACAGTTCTGGGACTGTCCTTCCATACAGCGGTTGAAACATTGTATGTATTTGTTTCCATAAATGGATCCATTTATGGAAACAAATACATACAATGTTTCAACCGCTGTATGGAAGGACAGTCCCAGAACTGTCATTAATAGTCTATTTCTGACAGTTCCATGACATTCCATCCATACAGCGGTTGAAACAGCTGTATGGAGTGATTGTCCCAGAACTGTCAGAAATAGTCTATTTCTGACAGTTCTGGGACATTCACTCCATACAGCTGTTTCAACCGCTGTATGGAGGGAATGTCATGGAACTGTCAGAAATAGACTATTAATGACAGTTCTGGGACTGTCCTTCCATACAGCGGTTGAAACATTGTATGTATTTGTTTCCATAAATGGATCCATTTATGGAAACAAATACATACAATGTTTCAACCGCTGTATGGAAGGACAGTCCCAGAACTGTCATTAATAGTCTATTTCTGACAGTTCCATGACATTCCCTCCATACAGCGGTTGAAACAGCTGTATGGAGTGATTGTCCCAGAACTGTCAGAAATAGTCTATTTCTGACAGTTCTGGGACATTCACTCCATACAGCTGTTTCAACCGCTGTATGGAGGGAATGTCATGGAACTGTCAGAAATAGACTATTAATGACAGTTCTGGGACTGTCCTTCCATACAGCGGTTGAAACATTGTATGTATTTGTTTCCATAAATGGATCCATTTATGGAAACAAATACATACAATGTTTCAACCGCTGTATGGAAGGACAGTCCCAGAACTGTCATTAATAGTCTATTTCTGACAGTTCTATGACATTCCCTCCATACAGCGGTTGAAACAGCTGTATGGAGTGAATGTCCCACAACTGTCAGAAATAGACTATTTATGACAGTTCTGGGACTGTCCTTCCATACAGCGGTTGAAACATTGTATGTATTTGTTTCCATAAATGGATCCATTTATGGAAACAAATACATACAATGTTTCAACCGCTGTATGGAAGGACAGTCCCAGAACTGTCATTAATAGTCTATTTCTGACAGTTCCATGACATTCCCTCCATACAGCGGTTGAAACAGCTGTATGGAGTGATTGTCCCAGAACTGTCAGAAATAGTCTATTTCTGACAGTTCTGGGACATTCACTCCATACAGCTGTTTCAACCGCTGTATGGAGGGAATGTCATGGAACTGTCAGAAATAGACTATTAATGACAGTTCTGGGACTGTCCTTCCATACAGCGGTTGAAACATTGTATGTATTTGTTTCCATAAATGGATCCATTTATGGAAACAAATACATACAATGTTTCAACAGCTGTATGGAAGGACAGTCCCAGAACTGTCATTAATAGTCTATTTCTGACAGTTCTATGACATTCCCTCCATACAGCGGTTGAAACAGCTGTATGGAGTGAATGTCCCACAACTGTCAGAAATAGACTATTTATGACAGTTCTGGGACTGTCCTTCCATACAGCGGTTGAAACATTGTATGTATTTGTTTCCATAAATGGATCCATTTATGGAAACAAATACATACAATGTTTCAACCGCTGTATGGAAGGACAGTCCCAGAACTGTCATTAATAGTCTATTTCTGACAGTTCCATGACATTCCCTCCATACAGCGGTTGAAACAGCTGTATGGAGTGATTGTCCCAGAACTGTCAGAAATAGTCTATTTCTGACAGTTCTGGGACATTCACTCCATACAGCTGTTTCAACCACTGTATGGAGGGAATGTCATGGAACTGTCAGAAATAGACTATTAATGACAGTTCTGGGACTGTCCTTCCATACAGCGGTTGAAACATTGTATGTATTTGTTTCCATAAATGGATCCATTTATGGAAACAAATACATACAATGTTTCAACCGCTGTATGGAAGGACAGTCCCAGAACTGTCATTAATAGTCTATTTCTGACAGTTCTATGACATTCCCTCCATACAGCGGTTGAAACAGCTGTATGGAGTGAATGTCCCAGAACTGTCAGAAATAGACTATTTATGACAGTTCTGGGACTGTCCTTCCATACAGCGGTTGAAACATTGTATCTATTTTTTTCCATAAATGACATTCTGCAAATACACTTAGAGGAGCGCTGCAGATACACTTTTTGCCGCCGGCTTGGAATTAATCTTATTTTCATCCTACTTCTTCTTCTTCATCCTCATCCTCATAAGAAGAAAAAGAAGAAGTAGGATGAAAATAAGAATAATTCCAAGCCGGCAAAAAGTGTATCTGCAGCGCTCCTCTAAGTGTATCTGCAGAATGTCATTTATGGAAAAAAATAGATACAATGTTTCAACCGCTGTATGGAGTGAATGTCCCAGAACTGTCATAAATAGTCTATTTCTGACAGTTCTGGGACATTCACTCCATACAGCTGTTTCAACCGCTGTATGGAGTGAATGTCCCAGAACTGTCAGAAATAGACTATTTATGACAGTTCTGGGACATTCCCTCCATACAGCGGTTTCCGGCAAAAAGTGTATGTGCAGAGTTCCTCTATTCTGCAGATACACTTAGAGGAGCTCTGCAGATACACTTAGAGGAGCTCTGCACATACACTTTTTGCCGGCTTGGAATTATTCTTATTTTCATCCTACTTCTTCTTCTTCTTCTTCATCCTCATCCTCATCCTCTTCTTCTTCTTCTGAGGATGAGGATGAGGATGAAGAAGAAGAAGAAGAAGAAGAAGTAGGATGAAAATAAGATTAATTCCAAGCCGGCAAAAAGTGTATGTGCAGAGCTCCTCTAAGTGTATCTGCAGAGCTCCTCTAAGTGTATCTGCAGAATAGAGGAACTCTGCACATACACTTTTTGCCGGCTTGCAATTATTCTTATTTTCATCCTACTTCTTCTTCTTCTTCTTCTTCTTCTTCTTCATCCTCTTCTTCTTCTTCTGAGGATGAGGATAAAGAAGAAGAAGAAGAAGAAGTAGGATGAAAATAAGATTAATTCCAAACAGGCAAAAAGTGTATGTGCAGAGCTCCTCTAAGTGTATCTGCAGAATAGAGGAACTCTGCACATACACTTTTTGCCGGCTTGGAATTATTCTTATTTTCATCCTACTGCTTCTTCTTCTTCTTCATCCTCATCCTCATCCTCAGAAGAAGAGGATGAGGATGAGGATGAAGAAGAAGAAGAAGAAGTAGGATGAAAAGAAGAATAATTCCAAGCCGGTAAAAAGTGTATGTGCAGAGTTCCTCTATTTCTGACAGTTCTCTCACAGCTTCTTCACATGTACAGCGGTTGAAACATCTGTATCCTAAATGGAAACTAATAGATACAAATTGTATCTATTAGTTTCCATTTAGGATACAGATGTTTCAACCGCTGTACATGTGAAGAAGCTGTGAGAGAACTGTCAGAAATAGAGGAACTCTGCACATACACTTTTTGCCGGCTTGGAATTATTCTTCTTTTCATCCTACTTCTTCTTCTTCTTCTTCATCCTCATCCTCTTCTTCTGAGGATGAAGATGAAGAAGAAGAAGAAGTAGGATGAAAAGAAGAATAATTCCAAGCCGGCAAAAAGTGTATGTGCAGAGTTCCTCTATTTCTGACAGTTCTCTCACAGCTTCTTCACATGAACAGTGGTTGAAACATCTGTATCCTAAATGTAAACTAATAGATACAATGTTTCAACCGCTAAACATGTGTTCCTTCTGTCAGAGAACTGTCAGAAATAGCGGAGCTCACTGCAGGGACACTTTTGCCGGCTGATCGGGAAATGTTCGATTCGCGCACCCGAAGTAGGCAAAATTTTGGTTTCGCCGCGAATCGAATATTTCCTGAAATTCGACTCGAATTCCGGTTCGCCTGGTTCGATTCGCTCATCTCTAGTGGTCACCTTTATATTACGAGACACAGTAGTTACATTGGAAATGAAGGAAGAAACCTCAGCAAGAAGAAGGGGCCCAGGAATATGACATAACTGTAAGTGTGCCTGATGCTGAAGATGTTTCAGCAGGCAGAGCTCAGGAAGGTAGCAAAAATCAGTGATGCGGGAGGCATATGTAGTAACCCTTTAGTATGAAGAGATTCTTTGGAGTTTAAAGTGGATCTACACTGTATCTAAACACCTTAAAACAAAAACTCTATTAAATTATTTTTTAAAGTATTCAAAGTATTCAAATTCCCACATGCATGGCTGCATGTTTTATTTTGCTGAGAAACCACTTTGAAAACCATCCCTAGCATTTCTGGCTGTGGCCATCCTAAGGGCAGGTGACTCGTGTAGCATTTACTTCCTGGAATTCATCTGCCCTTAGCTCAGGCATGCAGGCAGGAGAGTGTGCTTAGCCAAGAAAGCCCCTCCTCCCCCCTGAAGACTCCTGGGACGTATGCCAGCATTTCCCCAAGCATAGAAATCAGGAAGTAACTGAAGAAATGGATGAAAAAAGTGTAAAACAGGTAGATGCAATGGACCTTCCTATCTTCTTACTAATGCTAGTAGCATAAGGATTAAAAACAGGTCATGTTCATTTAGAGATCGAAGTTCCACTTTAATATTTTAAAATTAGTACTTTAAATAGACACTTTAATCAATTAACACTTTTCAGGCCACTCTCCTAAATAAAATGTTTGAAATTAGGATGTTTGGCCGCAGGATGTTTGGCCGCTGCCCTAGCACCAGGATCTGTGTGTTAAAGTGTGTCTATACATTATCAATGGCATTAGTATGATCTAATGCTTGGCACCAGCAGATAAAACTATGACTGTGCACTAGAGGCTTCACAGGCAGCAGACAGACACCTTGGTGATATCAGGGTTAGGAGGGGGAAAGGAGGTAGTAGTGCAGGTTGTCTGCGAACTCCTGTAAGTGTTGGAGGTTGAAGAAAACAACAGCACTGACAGTAACTGACTGTTTTATTACGGTCACATGATAGTTTGTTTTTTGAGGTTGTATTGGATATGTGCAAAGAGAGATCACACAAATACTTATAAGCATAACATTCAATAAAAGTAATGCCAGATACAGATAATAATATTAGAAAAATATAACAAGAATACTTAACTAAAGATGCTATTTCAGCACGAAGTCCAGCCCGCTTTCACGGCGTGGCACATAGGTGATCACAGACGCATGCATGATTGCAAGTTTTGGTAGAGACTGTTATGCCAAGCTTTCCCTATAGTATATGTAGAACTTGAATGTAAGGAAATGGTCAACCTGCCCCCACTGGAGCAAAATGACCTTCTAAGGAAAATGGTGCATTCCGGAAAAAAGATTAGTGGGCTGGCTTTTATATATAGTGAGTTTACAATAACATTCCGTTGGTATGTGTCCAGTATCCAGACTTTGTCCTTGTAGGGCCCCTTAACCAACTTTAGAACTCATTATTAGAGATTTGTGAGACCACTAGACAACTTTCATAAGGAAATATGTAATATTCAATTTCCCCATCACTGCTTTAGAAAGTGCTAATTTCAAACAGGTTTATTAATATGAGCAGTCTGACAAGTGCTATCCCATTATGGGGGAGCATGGTACTTTCTATCCTTCCATGATGAGCAGCTCATTGTCTGAGCAGCCATTCACCAGGCCTGAGCACTGTCACTTGGGGCAGGAGGAAGGTCATTTACATTGCATAAGATCTGTAATAGGGCTCACAACAAGCGCTCTACACTTTGGCAGAATAACGCAGTGGAAGTGAAGGTATCAGTAGCAGAGAAGGAGGGATACCAACCTGTTATTTTGCCCTCTCAAAAGGTAGTTAATTTAATTTAATATGACCTGGCAAAAAAAACTGTCTATTTTGTAAAAAGACAATATTATCTGTATATTGAATTACATATGATTCTAAAATGATTTTAATTTTAAAGAGAATAATACATTAATATTAAAAAGCATAAAACATTAATAATGAATAGCTGATATAGAATAAAATTGATCCAAAATTATGTTGTATTAAATGTTCCCTTTACTAGACAATATTTTATTTGCAGCTACAAGTTTTCATGTGTGGTTTGCTATAACTATTTTTGAGTCCAGAAAAACAGGTAGGAGTTTAAAACTGACTTACCAGCAAAAAATTTTAATAGAATTTTTCTCTTTCTAGGTGATGAACTTTATCCTTTATAGAACTTCCAAATACATGTTATATATGAACTTCTGAATACTTGGATGAGTATATGTTTACTAATTTTATAGGACCTATTCAAGATACAGTATCTGCACATACTTTTCACTACTTGGAAAATATATTTCTATTGCACTTTAAAATATTTAGGATTTAGTATATTGTAATTAAAAATATAATGTGAGGCTCATTTCCTAAGCAGTGATCTCTTTAGTTTTACTGGAGAATATCATGCCTGTGTACATTTGCAGCTTGGTCGAGCATGATTAGATTCAATACCAGAATGAACCACATATAATAGGATCGGAATGTCTCCCACTGATCATCTGCTCAGTGATTTGATAACCTCTTACATGATAAACTCTTGTGATACCACCCTTAACGTAAATCTTCCAGCATATCAGACATCCTCTGGATGCATAAAGACTCTGTCACATCATCCTGAATGTAGCTTTAAAGGCTGCCTTCCACCTATATCAACCTTTCTAGTATTCCCCACTGCTCCATTGCTTTTTCTGAGCCAATGCAAAATGTTTAGTGTTTCCAAGTATAAGGGAGCATGCAACTTCTTTCCAAAATGTAGTGCCCAGACCTATTAGTCAGAAGCTAGGTCAAATACTGTCTCACAAGGTTAACATCTTCATCAACCCTGTGCAAGCTCCAAAACCATCTGATATAGGAAGAAGGGCTGAGACAGCAAAGCAATGGAGGGGTTTGGGAATGTAAGTATACATGGGCCAGAGTCTCTTTAACTTACCTTTCATGTTACCATTTGCCACCTTGAACCCTGGTACAGCCACCTAAACAATCCTGGTACTTTCTGATAGAAGGGAACATGCACAACTTTTCCTGCCCTCCACCACAACTATAACCACTCACACACGCACTCACTCACACACACACATAATGCATTGCTATAAGCTGGAGAAACAACTCATAAGGCTTGAACATCACATGTGAGGCACACCTAGCGGTGTCAAGGCACCAGCCTACAGAGTATTGTTTGTACATCTCTTTGTGGGAGATACAGCTGCGATTGTTGGGCAGACTGGAACAGGAAAGCCAAGTTAAGGCACCAGTGGATGTCTGCTATACACACTGTGGTTTATTTAATAAAGGCTGGTCACTTATCAAAAGTACATTTTCACTTAGCTTCAATGACTCTCTAAACTAAGTGAAAAGTAACCTGTCAAAATTAACTTTAGTAAATAAATGCTTATGGGTTTTATAACAAAAGGTAACAATATGCCAAATGGTTAAATACATTATAATGTATTAACTGCTATGTAAAAACTCCCATGTTGCACAAATATAGAATGTCATCATATATACCTCGTACTTTCAATCTGAGAAATACAGTAGCTGCAGAAAAAGTTAAATCCACAATAGTGAACAGGATGATAGACTGAAAGATTGCAAAAATACGATTGAAGGTGATAAACTTAAAAATGTAGAACATAACCGTTATGTTCTCTTATATGTGTATAGTTTTTTGGATGGTTCAGACTTTCTGCTCAACACAGAATTCAGATGAAGATTAGAAACACTTACAACACATTCATGTGCTTCTAAATCTGAGATTTACTTAAAATTTTCCACTCAGCAGGGGAATACATTTAGCTGCCTTCATAGATTTTTTTTATATAGCTGGCTATGTGTTATTGCCCATATTTCTAGGCAAGAGTACAGATAAGATATTGACATAGACTGGCATCTTTAGCAGTATTTTAAGGCAACAACTTGAATAACTACTGTATAGTTCAGACTGGAAACAAGCATGACTTCGGTTCTGTAAATCAGCATTCAACCTATACCCATGATCTGCCAACTGCAACCATAACCACAAAACACTTTTGCATCCACTTCCATCCACTATAATCCTGCACAACCTACCTGAAACCATCCTTTACTACTACCATGTTTTGGAAGACTGCCACCTTGCAAGAAGGAGCTGCTGCATCACAAGAGACTGTCATGGTTAAGAAAAGAAGGATGTTACAAGAGACTGCCCCATTAGAACCTGATACCATGTTTATGGAGACTTCAAGAGACTGCTCATATGTTACTAGAGACTGAGGGATGGATGCTATTAACCGCTGAAAGTTCTGCACACTAAGTATAAACCAAGGTATCTCTCCATGACCGTTAACACTGTACTGCAAACCAATCCACAATTCAACTAGATGAACTTGTCCTTCCCAGTAACTGTTTAGCACTACATGTGATCCATCTGTAAATGACCTGCTGTGGACTCTACTTCAGTTTTTAGCACGTACTCTCAGTTGTTATAAAGAGAAGGCTATAATTAGGCTAGGCTCTTTCAGACAAAAAGACTGTTATTCCTTGACATAATTTTGGCACTGGTTAATACACTCTTGAATGATATCAACGTACGTGTCTTTGCATTACTATGACAAACTATCCATTGTCCTGGGATTCAATCCATGTGTGCATCACCCAATACACTGTAAGAACACAAATCATAGGATGGAGCTACAATTAACAAGTCATCCTAATAAATGTCCAGATATGATGGTGTCTTATAAGCATTCATATTATTTTAAATCTCTATTATGATGGTTCCAGCCTGAATGAAACACTGGCCCCTTTGTTATAATCATCTGGGCCACACAGACAGCCTGACTGTAGTTCATCATTGCATATCTCCATGACAATAACATTGATCAAGCTTGAATATTTGTTGTTACCTTCAAAAATCAATCAATACAAAATAATAGTTGATTGACTAAAGATGGGGAATACAAAATCTGGTGCAGCTCTGCATAGAAACCAGTCAGCTTCCAGGTTTTACTGGTAAAGCTTAATTGATCAAGCTGAAGTTAGAAGCTGATTGGCTACCATGCACAGCTGCACAAGATTTTTCACTCTCCAGTTTTAGTAAACTAACCACATTGTGTCAGCTGTGAATTAAAGTGTTTCTAAACCCACAACAGAAACATCTATCTGTATATGCAGTAAAGAAGGGGTGTCCAAACTATTGCCCTCCGGCTGTTGAAGTACTACAAGTCCCATCATACCTCTGTCTCTGGGTGTCTTGCCTGTGGATGTCAGAGTCTTGCAAGGTCTCATGGGACTTGCAGTTCCTCAACACCTGGAGGGCCATAGTTTTGACACGCATGCAGTAAAGCATGCTTGTTATAATCACTGAGAAACCTAAGGGGTTAATCCTTTGCATTGTGTAAAAAGGCTGTTTGATCCTGTCTTCTCTGATCCTCCCCTTCTACTGTATACTCACTGTGGAACCTAAGGAGTTAATCTTCCACATTGTGTAAAAAGGCTGTTTGATCCTGTCTTCTCTGATCCTCCCCTTCTACTGTCCCTAATCCATCTGCTGATTATACAGCGTTCTAGGAGTCACTCTGCACATGCTCAGTTTAGCGTGTATTGCTAGAGAGTTTTTATTTCTTCTTTGGGAAGGTGCATGTGATCAGCATAGGGCCAATCAGCACGGTCCAGACAGAGGTTCAGGGGTCATGCAGCTTCATAGGACAGTCAGAGCAGAATGAAAACTCCTCCTATAAGATTAACCAGTGCTCAGCTGCGCTAGAAGTCACAAGACTGCTATATATTGCTGATGAGAAATGGTACTTAGCAGTTTATATTTACTTAAATAGTTGCATCTATATGTTCTGTGCATTGTGTGAGACCAGATACAGTGAATGCAGGGTCTTGGGTTTATTAACACTTTAATACTTGTTTGATTTCCTTGGGTTCTAATGAAATTTTTATAGACAAACCTAAATATAGATATACAGTATCTGCCTATCTACTTATAGTTAGCTCAGACTATCATAACTAATGATTGATAAAATATGACTGCATTTTAAGTGACTGTAAACTAGTAAGTGATAAAGTGTAACTGAACTTTCAGTAAAACATTATACATTTGTACTTGTCCCTTTAGCCTCTGAAAAAATGCCAGGATGTTGTGTAACTTTTACCTAAAACCCAGTTCTGGGATTCATGGCTCTTTCACACAGGTAGCCCTCTTAAAAGTGATCTTTTTTTGTTTCATCCCAAGGGGGATTTTGTATCAAAATACTGCACTGCAACCACAAGTCATTGACTGTAATGGGTGATACTTCAATCAAGATCAAATACTGGTGAAGCGCTTTGATATGACCAGGGGCGGACTGACAACTCATGGGGCCCCAGGCAATAGGGGATCATGGGGCCCCTGCATCCTTGCCCAAATTCAAAAAAGCCTATGAAAAAGATACCAGGGGCATCTCATGGGGTCCCCTACAGACCCCGGGCCCTCGGACAGTGCCCGAGTTTCCAAATGGTCAGTCTGCCCCTGCATATGACATAACAAATCAAATATCATATAACCTCAAGAAATATCCAATAGTGCAATAGCATACTCGACTTTCAAAAATGGCATCTATTATTATTATTATACAGGACTTATATAGCGCCGACAATTTGCTCAGCGCTTTACATTATGGAGGGAGACAGTACAGTAACAATACAGTTCAATACAAGAGGGATTAGAGGGCCCAGCTCCTTGGAGCTTACAATCTAGGAGAGAGGGGATAGTGGTACAAGAGGTAATTAGCTGTGGGGGATTGAGTGGTAGAAGGAGTAGGGGATTACAGTATTAGCTGGGGTTGGGGTAGGCTTCCCTGAAGAGAGGGGTTTTCAGAGTGCGCCTGAAAGTGAGCAAAGTAGGCGATAGTCTGATAGCTTGGGGTAGGGAATTCCAGAGGATGGGTGAAGCCTTTGAGAAATCCTGAAGACGAGCATGGGAGGAGGAGACAAGGGAGCTAGAGAGTAGGAGGTCTTGCGAGGAGTGGAGAGTAGAGTTTGGGTGGTATTTAGAGACAAGGTTGGTGATGTAAATAGGGGCAGTGTTGTGAACAGCTTTGTACGTCAGTGTTAATGTTTTGAATTTTATCCGTTGGGCAATTTGAAGCCAGTGGAGGGATTGGCAGAGAGGGGTGGCAGATACAGAGAGATTAGTAAGGTGAATGAGTCTGGCAGCAGCATTCATGATGGACTGGAGTGGGGATAGCCTGCGATGAGGTAGGCCAGTGAGGAGGGAGTTACAGTAGTTGAGGCGTGATATAATAAGGGAGTGAATTAGTTGCTTAGTGGTTTCCGAGGTTATAAACGGTCGTATCTTGGAGATGTTGCGGAGGTGAAGTCTACATGGGTTTGTCAGTGATTGGACCTGGGGCTGAAAGGACAGATTGGCGTCTAGGATTACACCTAGTACCCTGGCGTGCGGGGTGGGACTGATGGTAGTGTTGTTGATCTTGATAGAGAAGTCATGGGGGGGGCACAGGCTGGGGGGAATACTAGAAGCTCAGTTTTGGAAAGGTTGAGTTTGAGGAAGTGGAGTGACATCCAGTCCGATATGTCACTTAGTAGGCTGGTGATGCGATTGGAGACTGAAGGGGTGAGGGATAGAGAGATAGATGTCATCAGCATAGAGATGGTAGTTGAAGCCGTGGGAGTTTATCAATTGGTCAAGGGAGGAGGTGTAGATGGAAAAGAGGAGGGGTCCGAGGACAGAACATTGAGGGACCCTGACAGAGAGAGGGAGTGAAGAGGAGGTGGCAGCATTATAGGTAACACAGAAGGACATTAAACTATACTTTTTTTGTGTTTTTATGCTTTATATATATATATATATATATATATATATATATATATATGTATAATGTGTGTAGATAAAATAAATAAAACAATGTGCGCTATCAAACTTGTAAATGAGCTAATAAAATAGGGCTGCTGCAATAGCACTTAAAAGGTGATCCCACACTTAAAACATAAAACATATATAAATAGTGTTGCGCTAGCTCATATATAAATAATAATCCATATATGGACTATATATATTTGTGTATTGCACATTCACAAAAGGATTATGAATACTGGGGGGATCTGTTTATGATAAAGGGTTATGATATGAGGTTATATGATATTTGATTTGTTACGTCATATTGAAATCGCTTCACCAGTATTTGATTTAGATTCATTAACACAGTGAAGTGATTGCACAGTTGGGTGGTAGCTGCTCTCGTGAATCAGTTTGACTTATTATTTATTTATTTATGTATGTATTTATAGTTGTTTTTCTAGAGTACTAAGAGCGTGGGGGGGGTGTCTCTATTTTTATTAATGGGTGTTACCTGTCAAACTCTGCATGCCAATCTTAAATTCTTGAGGCCACGAAACAAAGTATCACAGCCATGGCATGTGTACAGTCCGGCTGTCGTAGTAGAATTTAGCAGGTCGGTCTCAGGGGCCCTCTGGCCGGCCGTGTGAAAGAGCCCATGCACACCCCTTCTCAAGGCCGTAGGGGCCATGACACCCTGAATTGACAGTATGTGCTCAATCACCAGGGTTGCTTAACACTAAGGTTGGCGGTACACTGTTATTTTCTTTTTCCTTCAGCAACAGAGCTGAGCAAAAAAAAAAATCTAATAGATTCCTTCATCCACACGAACAATGTGGATGGGGGAAAACCAGCACATTGTATTTTGACAGGGGAATGCTGTCAGAATAAACTGATCACTGGCTGCAGCAGAGTGGCTGCAGTCACTGATCTTCTGTTAAGAGCGGGAGGCCATACACTGGTCGAAAATTGGCTTTTTTTAGCAGGACTGGCCAAACTTCAATCACAGCTTGAAGGGGGTACGTATTGCAGCCTGAGCAGCTTTTTGTACGATACAATTTTATTAAAAAATAAAAGTGTAGCCTGGAAGTAAGCTTTAAAAGACGTCCTTTAGAAGCAATACTGCCTGCAACCTCCTAGGAGTACAAAGCTGCTCATTAAACTCAATGAAGATCAGGTGTCTTGTCTTTAAATAAGCCCTAGTTCACACTGTGTGGCTGGTTGCTGGTGCTGAAATTGCATCTGCTCCCGCATCCACCCGCTGACAAATTGCGCTGCTCTTACGAGACATGCAGGGCTACCATTCATTCTGAATGGCATCCCCACGTATCTCAACCTGCAGTGCCTTTTCAGGTGCTGGACCTGCAGGGAAATCGAATGGTTAAAAAGACCATGTGATTTCCCTATGGCCGTATTTTTAAAAAGGTGCATGTACCTTTTTTTGCAGATAATGCAGGCACGGCAGCCCATTCAAATGAACGCAAATTTGGGCTGCACGGCCTGCACAAGTGTGAACTAGGGCTAAAACCCTCTAGTGATGGCTAGGAACAGCTCATGTACAGTAAAGATGGATGCAAATGCATGGCATGCTGTTGGAACCAGGATTACCTACATACATAGTTACATGATTAATCATGTTGAAAGGAGACACAAGTCCATCTAGTTCAACCAATAAAAAAAAAAATTGAAAACCTTCATATACACAATCACATACATACAGCTGATCCAGAGGAAGGAAAAATCTCGCAATAAAGCATGATCCAATTCACTTCAGTGGGGGGAAAAAATCCTTTCTGATCTCCCAGGAGGCAATCGGATACTCCCTGGATCAACTATCTCGGGTGTTATTACCTATAACAATTAGTATCCAGTTATTTAGTAAAGGTAAGCCATCATATTGGCATTTTAAAGGTTGCAGGTACAAGTACAAACTATGTGTAATAAGTAGTGGATGTAGTGCAGTTTAGCAGTATACTATAATTGTAACAATGTTATAGTTATTAAAGTATAACTAAAGGTAAAGGCTAACATTTATTTTTTCGTTTTAGACAGAGTGGAGAGGGATCAGAACCCCTGTCAATTTTTTTTATTGCTGTCTGTGCCCTCATTAAGGAGATTCACCCATTCTATTTGTCCTGTTTACCATTATCATTGAAAGTGAAAGCAAAAGAAAATCCCAAATTTTGGGTTGTTAAGCAATAGAGGGGAATTCTTCCAATAAGGTCACTAGTTCTGGTGATCTGGGGGGCCCAAGGAATTCCCTTAAATTCCTGTTTTGGCTATGGTACAGAAAGCGAAGGGAAATCTCAGCGGGACACAGATGGCGAAAAAAAAATCTGACGGGATATAACCCTCTCTTGCTCTATCTAAAATGACAAAAACAGTTTTGCCTATGTTCTACTTTAAATATTGCTTTCTATGTTTTCTGCTGTTACAAAAAAAAACCACAAATACGTGCAATATTGGAATGAAAGAATGGTTGGTGATGATGTGTTTTTGATTTCTGGTTTACACATTAAAATTTTTTTCTGTTTTTTAAATAATTTCTAAATGGGAGTTAAATGGATATTGACCAAGTGGAAACTGGTCATGTTTTTTATTGGAATATTAATGATATTATTGGGATATTAATGATGATTATTGGGAAGCCATTACAGATTTTGAAAATGCTAGTTGCCTAGATTCCTCTGGCTTCAAAACCTCCTGTGCTACTAATCGCAAACAAAAATCAAGACAATGGTACAGAGTTAATATTGTAAACAGTTTTATAGGAAACAGCTTAAGAATGATTCATATACTTATTCAAGAATTTGTTGGAGCTATATAAATAAAATTGATCCATTTATAAGGGTGAGTGTGTTTATTTTATTAGGCATATTACAACTAATTAAAGTTGACCTAGCATCTGATATATTTTTTTTATGTGAAGTACATGCATGTTACATGAAGGTGTGATACTTCAAGGTGCTTAATGCCACTCACGGAGTTCACAATATTGCCCCTGATTATGCCTTCATTGGTTTTTCTCTCCAGAAAGATGCCATCTTTTTTCGGTAACTATCCAGGGCCATCCTTTACTTCTTACAGTGGTAGTATGTTAACTCAGTCATGTAAATTCTGGTAGCTATGAAATATGTGTTGACAAATGCCTCTTACATTGTAACTTGCCACAAAGGTACCGAGAGTGATGAGACCAAAGAAAAGCTTCCTCCTGTCTGCAGTAGACTGGCAGCATTGTCTCAGCCAAGGCAAAGTCACTGAGCTGGAGCTTGAGGAGGATTTCTTAATGATAAAAGTTGGAACTTTTCTGAAAAATTGTGAAGTTTGTTGTGCATTGTGAAATAGCAGGAATGTAGTCATGTAGACTTGTAAAGGTGCTTTAATTAATAGATTATTTTTAAAAAAGATGTAACATGACAGCTACATGGATAAGTGTTCTAAGAAAACCAAGAAACATTGATATAACATAAACAAGCACATACATAAAGTCATGGCGAAAAATATTGGCACCCTTGCATTTCTGTCAGATAATACACCACTTCACCCAAAATACTGTTGCAATTACAAATGTTTAGGCATTCTTGTGTTTATTTATTTTGTTCATGTTGGTATGACACAAAAAACTGGAGAAACAAAATGCCAAATCTGACACATTCCATGCAAAAATGGACTGGACAAAATTATTGGCACCATCTCAAAACTGCATTCCAAGTTTGTGATGTTCCTGTAATTTGTTATTAAACTCACCTGTATCAACTAACAGATGCTGACAATATAGAAATCACATCGGCAGCCAGTTAAAATGGTGAAAAATGGACTCTACCTTTCTGTTGTGTGTCTCTGTGTGCCACATGGAGCATGGAGAAGAGAAAGAGCAGCACAGAATAGTCTGAAAACTTGAGAACAAAAATTGTGTAAAAGCATGGACAACCTCAAGGTTACAAGTCCAGCTCCAGAGATCGTAATGTTCCTGTGTCTACTGTGCAAAACATTGTCAAGAAGTTTACAGCCCATGGCACTGTAGCTAATCTCCCTGGATGTGGTTGAAAGAGAAAAGTTGATCAAAGATTGAAACGAAGGATTGTTCGAATGGTGACTAAAGAACCTCAATCAACTCGCAGACAAATTCAAGCTGATCTTCAGGCACAGGGTACAATTGTGTCAGCTCACACTATACGTCACCATCTGAATGAAAAGGGACGCTATGGTAGGAGACCTAGGAGGACCGCATTGCTGACACAGAAACATAAAAAGCCAGATTGGAGTTTGCCAAAACGTACCTGAGGATGCCAAAATCCTTTTCGGAGAATGTGCTGTGGACAGATGAAACAAAATGACAGCGTTTTTTTAAAGCATATCATGCAACTGTTTTCAGAAAAAGAAATGAGGCCTTTAACCGCTTTCCCGCTGTCCTATAGTGAATATACTGCTACAGGGTGGCAGGGGTGCACAAAATCACATATATATATGTGATTTTGCATTTCCAGGTAGGGTAGGGGGGCACTTGCACCCTTGACGCGTGTCTTATCCGCACCACCATTCACGGCCGTGACTATCAATCACCGAATCCCGCCTGGTGATTACCCACCGGCGTCCGGTGATTATCGAGCACCTCCAATGGGGAGGAGGACTGGTTTTTTTACTAACAGTCCTCCTCCCTGTCAGCTCGAGCACACTGCTTTGGATGGTTGTGCATAGCACAGCCATCCAAAGCAGTGTGCTTACAGTGAAGCACGCAGACACAGCTCCCTAGTAAAACACTCCCTGCACACAGTTAACCATTTGATATCCCCTCATGTTAACCCCTCCCTGCCCAGTGCCATTAGTACAGTGTCAGTGCTTTTTTTAAAATTGTATTGGTGTCACTAAGGATGTCAGTGACACCAAGTCAGTTCCCCCCAGTGTCAGAATGTCCACCGCAGTCCAGCTATAAGTCACTGATCGCCGCCATTACTTGTAAAAAAAAAAATCCCAATAATTTACACGTATTGGGATTTTTTTTAGCAAAGACATGTAGCAGAATACATTTTGGCCTAAACTTATGACAAAATTTGATTTTTAAAATTTTTTTACTGGACATGTTTAATACCAAGTCAAAAATATTGTTTTTTTTTCTCAAAATTGTCGGTCTTTTTTTTTATAGTGCAAAAAATTAAAAACACACAGGTGATCAAATACCACGAAAGCAAATTAGAAAAAATGGACGTAAATTTAATTTTGCTGCAGCGTTGCATGACCGTGCAATTGTCTGTCACTTAAAGTAACGCATCCCTGTAACGCAAAAAATGGCCAGGTCAGGAAGGGGAGTAAATCCTTGCGAGGGCAAGTGGTTAAAGAAAAGGATACAGTCCCTACAGTCAAACATAGTGGAGGTTCGCTGATGTTTTGGGGTTGCTTTTCTGCTTCAGGCACTGGATGTCTTGACTGTGTGCATAGCATTATGAAATCTAAAGACTACCAAAGAATTCTGGGGTGCAATGTAAGACCCAATGTCAGAAAGTTGGGGCTCTATCAGAGGTCATGTCCTTACAGCAGGACAATGACCCAAAGCACATGTAAAAAAGCACCCAGAAATGGTTTCAGACAAAGCGCAGGAGAGTACTGAACTGTCCAGCAATGAGTCCAGATCTCAATCCCATAGAGCACCTGTGAAAAGATCTCAAAACAGCAGTTGGGAAAAGGAAACCTTCCAATCTGAGAGACCTGGAGCAGTTGGCGAAAGAAGAGTGGTCCAAAATTCCAGTAGAGAGGTATAAGAAACTCATTGATGGTTACAGGAAGCGATTGATTTCAGTTATTTTTTTCCAATGGGTGTGCTACCAAATAGTAAATTTAGGGTGCCAATAAATTTATCCAGTCCATTTTTGGGGGTTTGCTTGGAATGTGTCAGATATGGTTTTTTGTTTCTCCACTTTTCTGTGTCATACCATTACAAACAAAAGAAATAAACATGAGAATACCCAAACATTTGTAATTGCAACAGTTTCAAGGGTAAAGTGGTGCATTATCTGAAAAAAATACAGGGGTACCAATATTTTTGGCCATGACTGTAAGTAATGGTACTGGACATAGTAATAGTCCAAAGTTGTGCACTAATGATTGAAGATTTATATTGTCTGTATACTGGTTTAACCATTTGTCGACCACCAACGTGCATTGTACCTTAGGCGGGCGGCTCATACAGGCACAATCACGTACCTGTACTTTGGCAAAGGCTCCCAGGTTTAGGGCGCATGTCCCCCTCCCCCAGCTGACTCCTGCAAGATTTTGTCAGCAGGTTTCAGCCAATGACTCATGGCTTAGACCTGCTGATTGGCTGTGTCCAATCACAGCCCAGATCCTTGTGTTGAGAAACAACACAGGGTTCTGTACAGAGAGAACAACCTATTTGTTCCTTCTCCCTGCAAAATTAAGCTTTGACAATAAAACCTAGAAACTGATCGGTTACTATGCAGAGCTGCACCAGATTTTTTACTCTTCAGTTCTAGTAAGTCAATCCCATTGTTTTTTTTCCAAATTGGTATTTTTGTCTTTTTTTGTTTATATTAAAAAAGAACTCAGTGGTGATCAAATACCACCAAAAAAAAGCTCTATTTGTGTGAAAAAAATTATATACATTTTATTTGGGTACATTGTTGCATGACCGCACAATTACCAGTTAAAGTAGCTCAGTGCTAAATAGAAAAAAATGGCCTGGTCCTGAAGGGGTTAAACCTTCCGAAGCTCAAGTGGGAAACCATCTTCTTTCATTGTCAGTTGTGGTCTTTAACCTCCTTAGCGGTTTTGCCGAGTGTAGCTCGGGGTAAAATTTGAGTACCAAGAGCGGTAATCCCGAGCTACACTCGGGCTTACCATGCGGCATTGCTCAGGGGGTCCCTGCAGCACTTACCTTGTCCTTCGCTCTCGCGATGTGTCCCCTGGAGCGCCATCTCCTCCGGCCGATGCCGGCATCCGGCGTCCGTGTTCCGGTCCCTGTGACGTCGGGACGTACGGGCGCTGGAACCGGCGGCAAATTTGAAATATTTAAAAAATGTAATTTTTGCTGTCATTGCTGTTTCAATGCATTTCACATATATTTTGTCCCTACTGCTTTGTCCTGTGCCCTGCCTGCATTTTGAATGTTCTTTCTGCCTGGAAACTTAGAAAACTCCATGGCATCCAAAAAGCGTCCCTTTGCGTCAAAAGCGGTTTTAGACCAGCTAGAGAACAGCGATAGTAAATCAGAACCACTTGCAGAATTGAGTGATAATGATTCGTGGGGAAATTCGTCATCAGACACTTTGCTCAGCGATGTGCGAATTTGCCTCTGTATTTCAAATTTCAGTGTTTTTGGTTTGATTAAATTATTTAATTAAATTTATTATTATTATTATATTATTATTTTTTATGATTATTTATTAAATTATAATTTATGATTTTGTGTTTCAAGTTTTATCATATCCGGAATGTTTACTAGACTCTTGTTCGGACAGATTTCAGTGAGTTATTCCTAAAAATTACAGCATACAATAAAAAACTACATATTTCCATGCAAAAAAATGGTACCGCTTTCAGCACAAAAAATCGGAAAGAATCATACCGCCAAGGAGGTTAAAGTGCACCTGTGACCACATGGTCACTTCTACACACAAAGTAGCCTTGTGCCTACAGTGGCCAGTGCCTGTGCTGTATGTATTCCAAACTTCTGGGTATATATAATAACTGCTCCTCTGAAGCTCACTGTGGTTCCTCCCACTGGCTTTTATTTCACTACATGCATATCTGAGTTGGTGGGATGAATGACAACATAAGGTATTCGAACAACAAACAGTTAAGTGATTACTTTTCAACATATGGGCCACTGGAAAGATAATAAAAAGTTTACTCTTCTTTTACAGGCTGCCTTGTGTTTAGAAGTGATCTTGTGGTGACAGGGCCACTTTAACCGCTTCAGCTCTAAGCCTATTGATTCTGCAATCATTGTATCACTACTTATAATGCATATATTGTTTTCTTTATGGAAAAATAAAGGTTTGCTTTTGGCAATGTTTATGTAATCTACAGGTAAAAACATGTAGCAAAGGGGGGAAATGTGAACATTTTTCCACAATGACTAGTGTTTACTTTAAAACAACTAGTGATGAGCCTCATTCAGACCAAGGTCTTTCACCCATATCCCATGAATGAGCACCTTGTTTATGTTGGTCCCAATTTGACAGCCTTACGGGTGAACTAAATGGTTTACATATAAATGATAAAAAGATTGACAGAAATCTTGTAAAAAACACTTAGGAGCCTATTTATAATCCAAAATGTGAATAGCCATTCATCCAATGAATCTGCATGTACATTCGTTCTGCGCACACTAGGCAAGAACGATTGTTCTTAAGGCTATTTTTAATTCTGAATGAGTGTTATTTTATTATTTGCAGTAGTAAAATACCACAATGTGGCATAGGAAACATGCAAGAGGTGCAATGTAACAATTCTAGGGAACACCAGGGGGATTAGCAAATACATGTAACAAAAAAAACTGCACTCCTCTCCCCAGTCTAACCAACCCATCAGGCCAGGCATGCAGACTGGAATCCCTAAAGGAAGGGAGCAGTAAGTGTGCAATACCAGCCTACATGTCCTTCTGCATTGGGCTGAGCAAAAATGTACTGTATTGCAGATTACCAGTGTTTAGATTTGGTGGCTGCATAGGTTTTTCAGTTGTTTTCCTTTATTTTCAACTGCAGATCATGCTAGCAACACACTCCTTCCCTAGTAACAAAACTTACATCCCATTCTTTATCTATGTAGGGCAGGAAGTGCATTTGGACTACTTGTCACCCCCCTCTCCTTATCTTCATAACATAGAGGGAGGTGTTCCGTAGCTCACAGAGAGAACTGAAAACAATTCTATTTGATAACAATCGCACCAGGCAGAAAGGACAGGAAGTTATCAGCTCACTACATTTGTGGCCAGATGAACAGATTAATAAAAAAACATTTCAATAGTACACTATATTGACAAAAGTATTGGTATACCACTCCAAATCATTGGATTCAGATGTTCTGATCACCTCCATGGCCACAGGTGTATAAAGTCAAGCACCTAGGCAAGCAGACTGCTTCTACAAACATTTGTAAAAGAATGGATCGCTCTCAGGAGCTCTGGAATTCAAGCGTGGTGCCGTGATAGGTTGCCACCTGTGCAATAAGTCCATCTGTGAAATTTCTTTGATACTTAATATCCCACGGTCAACTGTTAGTGATATTATAACAAAGCGGAAGCAACTGGGAACAAAAGCAACTCAGCCACGAAGTGGTAGGCAACGTAAATGACAGAGCAGGGTCAGCGCACACTGAAGCGCACAGTGCGCAGAAGTTGCCAACTGTCTGCAGTGTCAATAGCTAAAGACCTCCAAACTTCATGTGGCCTTCAGATCAGAACAGTGAATAGAGAGCTTCATGGAATGGGTTTCTATGGCCAAACAGCTGCATCCAAGCCTTACATCACCAGGTGCAATACAAAGCGTTGGATGCAGTAGTGTAAAGTACGCCACCACTGCACTCTAGAGCAGTGGAGACGTGTTCTCTGTAGTGACAAATCATGCTTCTCTGTCTGGCAATCCGATGGACATGTCTGAGTTTGGCGGTTGCCAGGAGTACAGTACTTGCCTGACTGCATTGTGCCAAGTGTAAAGTTTGGTGGAGGGGGGATTATGGTGTAGGGTTATTCTTCAGGGGTTGGGCTAGGCCCCTTAGTTCCAGTAAAGGAAACTCTTAAGGTGTCAGCATACCAAGACATTTTGGACAATTTCATGCTCCCAACTTTGTGGGAACAGTTTGGGGATGGCACCTTCCTGTTCCAACATGACTGTGCACCAGTGCACAAAGCAAGGTTCACAAAGACATGGATGAGCAAGTTTGGGGTGGAGAAACTTGACTGGCCTGCAGAGTCCTTACCTCAACCTGATAGAACACCTTTAGGATGAATTAGAGCGGAGACCTCAAGCCAGGTCTTCTCATTCAACATTAGTGCCTGACTCACAAATGCGCTTCTTTAAGAATGGTCAAACATTCCCATAGACACACTCCTAAACCTTGTGGACAGCCTTCCCAGAAGAGTTGAAGCTGTTATAGCTGCATCGGGTGGGCAAATTCAATATTGAACCCTACAGACTAAGACTGGGATGCCATTAAAGTTCATGTGTGTAAAGGCAGGTGTCCCAATTCTTTTGGCAATATAGTGTACTGTATATTTAACAGGCCAAATAAGAGCAAATAGAAGTTCATTGTTAAGGTGTACTGGTGCTAACCTGTTTCCAGTAAATATGTGAGCAATATGATTTATGTTCATACAGAAACTTTAACATAGATCATTTCTATGAGTGTATGATTATTCATCAAATATGAGTTATATTATACATTGTAATTGCAATATACACAGTTAAGTAGATTGTCTGGGCTCAGGTAATGTAAATGTTATTCATTAGCTAATGCAACAGTTCTATACGAAACATCTCTGGGTCCAGCCTGCCTGCAGTGTTTTCTGGCAGAGGTTTTTATAAAACCCATAGAAGTCTACATGAAATTTAAAGCAGATGGAACCACAGGACAACAGGATATGTAATTGTCTGGGACTTTCCACAAAGTTTTCACCTCCAGTCATGTCTTTGACAATTACTATCTGCCTTGATTCATTTCATGACAACAGACTGTTTGTATTAAAGTGAATGCATGGCAAAAACGTTTATGTTTCATTTTGGATAGAGTAAAGAAGAGACAGAACTCCTGGCAGATTATTTTTTACTGGCTGGGAGCCATTTGGGAGAGTTTGCTTCACTTTCTCTCCCAGAGACGCAATAGGAATTCTAGAGAGGAAATGTCTACAAAGTTACAGGAATTCTCCTCAGCTGTCACCAAAACAGATGCTTCCATTGGATACGATACCATCAGCTTTTGTTTTAGTGACAGATCTAAAGTTTGGGATTTTCCATTACTCCTTGTCTCAGAGCTACCAGCCAAGCCAAATAGAGATGGTAAATCTCCCATGAGAGACACATACAGAAATAATAACTGAACAGGACCTCTAATTCTTCCCTATTGTAGTCAAAACCAAAAAAAAAAGTTTGGCCGTGTAACTAAAAGTCCATTAAAATGATTTTAATGTTAAAATGTTTTTAAAATAAAATGTTTTTAATATTACTAAACAAGTCCAGCTGAAAGCGTCTAACTACAGCTCACTATACAAAGACCTGGATAAATAAGAACTTTTCACATGCATTAGTGATCCTGCACTGTTCCACCAAGACAGATGTCAGACATACTACACACTACCTCTGAGGATCCACCTGAACAAGTCATACCACAAAGTCTCAGTAGGTACAACGCACTGCTACACTGCAAAGGGACAAGTACAGAAACTATTCTTACCTCCTGTCAGAAGGAACATCTATGTCAGGAAACGAATACTCGTGCAGTTAATGCTCATGCACACACTCATGCAGCTAATGCTCATGTACATGTGTCAGCACAAAGATAGTTGTCTGACCTCCCATTGCTGACCTGGTCTGCTCTTGACTTTGCTCTGTAGAATTTGAACCCTGACCCTGGTTTGCATCTGACTACGCTCTGCTGTCTTCCTGGTATCAACCTCGGCCTGCTGCTTGAGTATGTTTACTCTTGCTCCTTGTGCATGACCCCAACTTGGTGACTGACTGCATCCTTGCTGCCCATCTATGCAGACCCTGGCTTGCCATCTGATCATATCCTTGATCTTGACGGGTACCTTCACCTGCCTCTGAATAAGCACCCTCACAGTCTCTGTATCAAGCTTCCAAGGTTCAGTTTCTGGGTGCCATCCTGCAAACTGCTATCCTTGGTCCTTTTCTGGGGTGCTTCCACCGCTGCTCTCTACAGTTTGGAGACTACTGCTATCTGCTACTAATGCCCATGTCCTGTGCCCTTTTCTCCATACAAGGGGGTATTCGGACCAGAGTGAAGGATAAGCCCTCTCATCAGCCTCCAACCAAGGTGCATGACAGTCTATTCAGTCATCTAACAAATTATGAGTACAAAATATTACTCTACTGCAGTCTATACCCCCCCCACAAATCACTCAGCTGCAGAAATCTGGCTGTCATCAGTAGTGAGCCACCAAACTTGCAATAATCCAGTTCTCCAAAAAGAAGGGAGAGCTGCTGACCATAAAAAGCCATTTTCAGTTTATTGAAGCAGATCAATTAATCTACATTCCACCTGGTGTCAGGAAACAGTCCTCATGCATTTCATTTCTAAAAGGAGCTTAACCATACGGTCAATAGGGACCCTATGATTAAGCTCCTTTGAGGAAGGAAATGAGTGAGGGCTGTTTCCTGGCAGTGGGTGGAATGTAAGTGCATTGCTTTGTTTCGACAAACAGAAAGTGGCTTTTTGTGGTGAGTGGCTCTCCCTTCTTCTTTGGAGTATTGGATTGTAATAAATTATGAGGTTGTGTCAAGTAAAGTCAGTGTAGTTCTTTATGACTGTATAAAGCATAACTGAACTATGGTTGTGTTGTTTTTGATCTTGTAGCACCCTCCTAGAGTTGTGTAGTCTGTTCGGTAATCAGCGGAGCAGGGGTTAATTGTTTAGGCCTACTAAGTGTCCCACAGGCTGCTCTGATTACTTATGTATTCTAGAGAAGTCTGGAATTTCCATGAGAGGAAGTACAGGATAGGGAGCCTGAATATTTACAGGACTTAAGTCGATCCCTGGGGAGGCATGCCCATTAGGTGATGGGAGGGCCCATAAATAGTCTTAGGCAGGATGAGAGAGTTCCTGGGTCCAGTCCTGCTGGAGGAGACCCCTATGAAAGGAGCTCTGCCCCTGGGGCAGAACACTAGAAGGAGTCATCAGGAAGAAATGGAGGTCTCAGATAGGCTTAGCTGGGGGGCCGATTCACTAGTTTGAAGTCCTAGTATCATGTTGGGTCTGGAAGAGCTCACTGGAGAGAACCAGAAGGAAGTTGGTAAGAAAGAGTCCACCTTTTCTATGGTGGTGTGAGTCTGCTGATCCTGTGGCTGTGTGAGTAAATAACCCCAGTACTGGAAAGTCAGTGACTGTGTGTAATGTTTGTCTCTGGAAAGAATACTAGTCACCATCAGCATCAAGATTCCATGGGACATTCCCTTTTTGCAGTACAGCAAGATAGTCAAAGAGTCCTCAAGCTGTCCAGTTCTTGTGTTCTGGGGTATCCCATGTTCCACTCACCCCCTTCTAGTTCTATGTTCCAAAAAACCTAAAAAGACAAACATAGACTGTTCCTTTGAGCCAGTGGAAAAGTGAAGAAAATGTTGTGTGCCTGGTTGTGAGGGCTCTAACCAAGAAAAAAGATCACTAGTGGTTCTTGCAGGGTTGTGCTGCAATTTAAAGCATGCAAAAATAGATGTGTTTTAACACGTTTTTAGAGTATGTTAAAAAGGAAAACCCTCATCGTCATTTTTTCTTTACTTATTTCTTAACTACTCAAGGTCTGTGGTTGCCTATATACAGAATACTGTGGTGATCCCCTTTTTGGGTGACCAGGCTGTTAAAGGCTAAGCTATTAATCACTACTTATTGGCATAGCATGCTCTTTCTATTTGACTGGCATGGCTGGTACACGCTGACACATTAACGTATCTGGGAAGTATAGGAAACTTTGAGGTCTGATATGCCTTTTGGGGGTGCTAATTTCTGGTATTATAGTCTCCAAAACAAACAGCATTGACTTGTCACACACTGACACAGATAGAACCATAGCAGTAGACTGTGGAAATAGGTAGGCATATGGAGCAAAGCACAGTCAGCACACTGGACGTTGTGTAACTGTTTGATTAATACACAGACAAGTGTAATTATACATGTGTAGCAAAGGTGGGCAACATAATGACCTTTGTGAGAATAATGTTCTTGAGGGATGAGGTAGACTTACAGAAGTGGTCTTCATTTCACAACTTCTGTGTTTACTGATAACATTGGGAAAACTCAGTTTGGCTAGGAAAGTGTGCTTTGTGTTTCTTAAGAAAAAGAAACTGTAGTAATCAGGGGCACATAGACCACTGCTCTGTTACTCATACAGGAGGTAGCTGCTTTCACAAAACAGTCTTGCAAACTTTAACAAACCGTGGCAAATCAATAGCATGTTGCTCTGTAGAGAGACACGGTGTGGCAGTAGCTTTAGAAAGTAAGAACCAGGGGCAGACTGACAACTCATGGGGCCCCCGGGCAATAGGGGATCATGAGGCCCCTGTGTCCTTGCCCAAACTCACAAAAGCCTATGAAAAAGGTACCAGGGGTATCTCATGCGGTCCCCTACTGACCCTGGGCCCTCGGGCAGTGCCCAAGTTTCCAAATGGTCAGTCTGCCCCAGGTAAGAACTGTCTTTTTATGGATTTGCACAAGAGGCATATTTCCCCACTAGTGATTTTGATATCCTAGGAATTAATTGTAAGTGATTTGTATTCTTGCTGTGGACATTCTGTCACTTATTTAATGTGAGAAGTGCTGATTATGTTTTTCTGCTACCCTATGAGATTGCACAGTGAAGGACGTTAATCATGTCAATATGTGTGCAATGCACTGGCAGTTATGGAAATATAGGGCTACACTTTGGAAAAAACATGCTGTCATATTAAAGGGAAACTAAGCACTTTCAATCAACATTAACTATTTTTAATCCTTATGCATTAGTAACTAGATAGGAAGGTACAGGGCTTTTTTTCTGTGGGAACATGGGGGAACGCAGTTACAGCACCTCCAGCACTGGATGTATGTAATGGCAAGGAGTGCTGAGGTGTGCTGGAAGATCTATTGTTGCTGGGGAGTCAATTGCTGCTGGGAGGGTTCAAATGTTGAGGGAGGAGTCTATTAAATCTGGCTGCTGGGGGATCTATTGCTGCCGGAGGGGAATTTTGTTGCAGAGAGGGTTTACTGCTTCTGGGGGGGGTCTATTGTTGAAAGGGGGCTGTATTGTTGTTCTCTGCAGGGATTTATTATCATTAACAAATTCATATTACTTTGCATCACAAAATTATGCTTGGTTCTGTATTCTCTAAAAGGGGCGGTAATTAGAGGTGGGTAGGCGGTGAAACCAAGGAAAGGTGCTCGGAGGGTAGGGGACAGAGTTAAGGGGAGTTACTGCAGTTATTCTCTGAGAAAAAAAGCCCTGGGAAGGTATATTATATTTACTTGTTTTAACCTTTTTTCACATTTCTTCAGTTGCTTTTTTGGTTTCTGGCTAAAATTATGTCATGCATCCCAGGAGTCTTCAAGGCCATTATTTTCTTTCATCTGGAGGAGGATAGGAGGGACTCTCAGCAATGCACGCATTCCTGCCTGCCTGTGCTAAGGGCAGATGGATTCCAGAAACTAATTGCTACATGAATTATCTACCCTTACTAAAGATGGCCATGGCAAGAAATTGTGTTTTTCAAAGTGATTTCTCAACAAAACTTAAGCATGTAGACATGGAGGGATGGGTGAGTTTGCTTTCAGTATTGAAAATGAATTAAAAAGCATTTTTGGTTTGTGGTGCTCATATATAGTTTAGTTCCGCTTAAACCACAACACCATATTTAGTATACCACATATACTGTAAAACTTAAAGAGGAACTGAACTCTAGAGGCTGTGCTCAGAAAAGGCAAGCAGAGAACAAATAACTAATTACCAGTACCTAATGTGTTCTCACTGCTGGGGAATTTTCCACATCACTATATTACAATGCCTTTTATGCATTGTGTCTATGTAGAGGATGCCAACTTAAAGCCTGGGCTTCTCTGACATCACCAAATCTCACTACAAATCTAAACTAGCAGTCAGAGGTAGCAGCACCTCAGATTTCACACTGCAGATATACAACTCTGAAACGTCCATACAAAGCTACGCTACCGTTTAGCGAAACGCGTTGACGTCACGTCATGTGACACAATTCTTTCCACATGGGAACTGTGTGATGAAAGCATCTTGGAAGGCTGGCAGAAACAAATGGAGACACTCGATATGCACTAAACCTTAAGGAGCAGCTGCCATTTCAGCACAAGGACCGTCTCGACATTGTGAACTTTTGGAAGCGTTGTGGACAAACGGAAGAGCTGTAATGTATGTGCCGCCCCCACTGGAAAGCAGTGAAGACCCTTAATGACACAAGACCATTTTACACTCCATGCACATTAAGTCCAGTTGGAACCGGATGAAATACGGAGCAAATAGGTCATGCAGTGTCATACAATATTGGGCACATCTTCCCAGTTAATGCACATTTACTCCATACCAATAATATGTATTGCTGGAGACTTGCCGCCTAATGACACTGCTCAGTATTCACTTACATAACCTCATATAGGATCGATAAGATGTCTCTAGTCTCTGCCACACTTCATACAAGGCCTTATGTGGTGAATGGAATTTCTTTAATCCCACATGAGATGTAATTATTCATTGGATGAACTTCCACATATAGTCTTCCACACTGATCCAATAGGACCTGGCCCCAAAGTTTAGCTTGGCTCTATAGGCCAGGATATTTTTTATACTTTTCAGTGCACTTGAGTCCTTTTGGTATACCAGGTCCACAGAATTCCTGACTCACACCTTGAGGATACCTTAAATGTGATTATTTACCTCATGAGCAGCGGTTTGCTGCGGTATGTAACCCATATGTGACTCTACATGCGTTTGTCTTGTCCTTTTTGTCTATTCATGATTTTTATTTGTTGCAATCACAATTATAGCTGTTTGGAATCCACGTTGGTGTTTTAATCAAAACTTAGTAATAAAACTGATTGTTTTATTATACTTTGTACTCAGGATTATTCTTGTGATACCTTAGCCCAGTGAATATTTGTCACCAATGGTAACCACTTTGCCCACTCTCGGAGCAGTTTGTTTTTTGTTTACATAATTTCTGGTTACGGTGACAACGCTTAATTTAAGTGGAAGTGTGCAGGTATATACATACTAACCCTTTTCTACCTCTAATCTCGTGTTTTTGAATGCATGTACAGGCGTGCCTAGACACACTCACATGTTAGGAAGTACAATGCTATTTTTCGGGATGAGTTCTAGACAAAAGATGCATCCTCAAACTAGGCTGATGTATGACATTGAAAGTACAACTGTACCTTTTACAGTTTTCCTATAATAAATCCCCCCCCCAATGCTGTCCACTAGATAAATAATTAACTTCAGCCCAAATTCTCCAATCTTTACTGTCCAGCCTTGGTTGGAGCTGCACAACCTTTCTCTCAAAAATGTGTAATGTGGATGTGTGCTGTATCTACATTCTTTCCAATGAGAAAGTTAGTAGTCTTGGTATCCTAATGCAGTGGCTCAGAGTACAGCTTGTCATATATTGGGGGAACTTATAGGACAACTGTACAAGTGAACTGTCTTTCTATAAATATACTCATCTAGTTCACTTGGCTAAGTCTGACAAGATGTGATCATTTCTCCCAAATGTCACTAAATTATAGATGAAGATCATGATGACATTTTCTTCTGTCCCCAGGTCCAGATAATAAAGTGTGATTTAAATGTTTGCCACTACCACTGGCTGCCAAGCAAATTTCCTACTGTGACTAGTTTGTAGTTGACATGTCAGTAAATCTTTGGTGGTTCACCAAAATAGGGTTGAGAGATGTACGTATGGGGCGATGCTGGAGGTAAGAGAAGAACATAGTACAGGAGGAAAAGGAGGGAAGTAATACGAGGGAGATGCTGTAGATTTGTCGGAGGAGCTTAACTGGGGCCACTGGAGGTGAAAGGAGGTGGAACAGAAGGAAAATGATGGAGGCTGTAATGGAACCGACCCAGTCTGTGCTTGGGTACTTCCGTTATAATACCACTTCCCCATCCGAACACCGACCATAGACACTAGAGCCAACCAAACAAGACCACACCAGTCTGTCTGAACATGGAACTCTTTATTTGAAACTCGAACTGGCTTTTTATACACTCAGGGGGTAATCCCCCCTCCCTGCATAATGACACAGGGTGGGGAAATTTACACTTAGCAACAAGAGACACACAGGTATTCAAACTTCACAACAGCAGACAGTCCCATCAGAAGGGAAGGCTGCTGGAGACACCCCCACTAAGCTAATACACATAAACACATACATCCCATAATAGTTTGCTCCCAAGCAAGACACAATAGAACAATGGGATGCAACCACATGGCATTAAACAATCAACAAGCCCCCCCACCCCAGTATTAGGACAGCTCACCCTGTACCCCTAACAGGCACAGGGTAACTTACACATAAGAGGGATATGGGGAGCTGAGAGAGGGGTCTCCCCACCTCTCTAAAGTGAGCTGGGTTCCATGGGCCCCCCACCCAAAGTTTGGCTGAGGCTGAGGACAGGGACAAAAAACTGGGGCACCTCATGAACAGGAAAGGTGCAGGACAGGGTTGGCAGTGGAAAAAAGCAGTATACGGAGGTTCCAAAGATCAAAAACAGGAGAAGTATAAAGATGAGCTAGAGATGGAAAAGAGAACCAGTACAAAGAAAAGGGATCAGTGGAAGCAGAAAAGAGGAGTAGTAAAGGAGAACACTGGAGTGAGAAAATAACAGTACAGAGAGGAGGATCACTGGAGGTGGATGAAAAGAGCTGTACCGAAAGGCACTAGAGCCAGATGAGAGGAGGAGTATAGAGAGGAGGTTCAGTGGAGGAAGACAAAAGGAAGAAGTACAGGTGGAAGAGCAGTACAGAGAAGATGAGCACAGGAGGTAGATGGGAGTAACTGTACGGGGGAACTATGGAGGTGGAGGAGGTGACCATTACAAAGAGGAGCAATGAGGATGGACAAGAGGTGCAGTACATGGGGGCAGTGGAAGTGGACAGGAGGAGCAATACACAGAGTAGGGTTAGTGGAGGAAAATGATTTCGAATGAGAGGAGCAGTACAGATGATGAAAAAGGTATTGGACGTCACCAAGAAGAGCAGGAAAAGGTGAAAAGGTAGACTAGAGAAGCAGAAAATTAAGATGCTGGTCACAGATGAAAACAACAGGCTGCCAGGAACCACTGATAATTATAGATATGAGTTGCATGACAATCCAGTGAACAGCGCAGCCATGTTTAGTCCCTGCTCTGCTCTTTCTGGATTTTTCTTTCAAATTTATGGCCAAATCAGTGAGAAGACAGCTATGTCTGAGCACCGCTATGCTGGTCACTACCCTGGGGGGGGGGAAGGGGGGGGGGGAAGGGGGGGGTTGGGACACCCTGATGATAGGGACCTGGCAATTGCCTTCCTTGCTTTAATTCAGTCCTGGTACCATTTATTTTTATAGCCAGTGCTGCATAAACAACCTATACAATAATTTTAAAGAAGATATTAACTGTAATTCTAAACTATCATTCACAATACATTTGGATTATATAGGATCTCAACCCAGAAAAACACACAGAAAGGTTTCTCTAATCATAGATGTGCACAAAAATATTTGCAATATAGAAATACCATAGCAGAAATATAAAGCAGAAGTAGCCAGACACCATTTTCAATGAATAATAAATGTTTTTTTAGAGACCTTGCACAAATCAGAAACATCAAGGAAAAAAGTTGTTTTTTTTTTTACAGTAAAGTCTGACTATGCACATAGGTGTAACCAATAAAGAATTTTTTTTTCCAGCATGATTTTTTCTTTAATTACATTTTGATATTCCAAAATAAGGGTTAATAAAAACGAAAGCAAAACTCTAGGAAGGTTTTTTACTTCGAATTTTATAATATGTGATTACTAAACCTAGGGTTCATGTATAAGGCTCCATTCACACTTGTTCGACTTGTTGTGCTACTTTGGACATGACAAGTCACATGACAAGTCACAGCCCATTCTTTTCAATGGCAATAGCTTGGATCTGTGTGACCTAAAGTCGCAGCAATTTTGAAAAAGGTGCCTGCACTACTTTTGATCCGACTTTTGTTGTGACTTTGGTCCAGATTGTGTAAAGTTGGACCAAAGTTGCACTCAAAGTTGTAATGACAAGGGGGCACTCTTTACGTCTGGAGGAAAAGAAATTTAATCTCCAAACACAGAAAGGTTTCTTCACAGTGAGAGCTGTGAAAATGTGGAATAGACTCCCTCAAGAGTTGGTTCTGGCCGGCTCAGTGGATTGCTTCAAAAAAGGCCTGGATTCTTTCTTAGACACACAGAATATAACTGGATACTAACATTTGTAGGTAAAGTTGATCCAGGGAATATCCGATTGCCTCTTGGGGGGATCAGGAAGGAATTTTATTCCCAGCAGGAGCAAATTGTGTCATACTTTGCTGTTTTTTTTTCCTTCCTCTGGATCAACTGTGGGTATAGGATTATAACTTTTTTTTTAAATGGTTGAACTGGATGGACTTTTGTCTTTTTTCAGCCAGACTAACTATGACGTCACACTGGAAGTCGTGTGACTATAGAGTGGCACAAGTGTGAATGGAGCCTAAAGCAGAGATATGGTCTTATGATGACCAATGAAAGCATGCAAGCAGTAACAGGAATATTGTCATGTTTTCTGTTTATTTAGAAACAATTAAAACTAGGTACAGATTCAATTTAAGATAAGCACCAAACAAATGCAATGTTATGAACAAAACAAGTTCAGAATGGCAAAAACATGCATACAGAATAATGAAAGCTGCACAATCATTTGAAAACTGCAAAACATGGACTCTTTATGCGTCACAATCATTTGCAAGCTGCAAATCATGGACTTTTATAGCAATGCTTATGTGACACAATCAGGGTAGCCTCTAAAACTACTAGAAATCAAGCTGAGAATTTTTACTTCAGTAAAAAAGTTTTAAAAACTACTTGTGATTATTCTTGTAGACAGCATTCCTCACAGTGAAGTCCAGAGTAGCTCTGGTAACACAGGTGAACAGCTGGAGAGATCCATGGCTTAAACATGAAGCACCACCCCACCAGAACTGAGGAACTCTGGTAGTATTTGGGGAGAGGCTCTCCACAATAGCTGCACATCCTGGAGAAGATAAGTGCTGTTAGGCTCATCCCAGTGGCCAACATGCTGGTTTTGACAGTGGAGGGCCCCTTACCTATAAAAGAGAAGGGCGCAGCGCTAAAACACAATATAATTAAACCATATACATATAAAATGGTGACAAAGTGCAAAAAACTGTGCATAAGAATGGTGATAGTCCTTTAAACATCATAAATGGTGACTGGCAAAACGAGTGTCTTCCGGTGATCAGAATGACTGAATCATGCACTCACCAGATGCATAATTCAAATATGCATATAGATGGTATCCCGATATCCATACGCAGTTGTCTCATAAACGGATTTGGTCATCATCTAAGCGCAGCAGTCCATCCAAAGGATCCACAGCTCTCACACTGCACAGCAACACATGACCACAAGCCTCCGATATGGGCCCCTTACCTGGCTGCAGATCATTTGCCTAGCTAACTCTGCCTCATCAGGTGTGGCCGCTCTCTGAGCTGCTGAGAGAGCAGAGGAATTTAACTTCCCTGGGCATGTCCAGGAACTCAGGAAAAAAAAAGGGATCTGCAGCTGCATCTGAGCATGGTGAGAAAATGAAGACTTTGCTCCAATGATATCCTTTATAAAGAAAAGATCTGTTTTCAAAATATATTTCAATATATATATATATACAGGTGAAACTCGAAAAATTAGAATATCATGCAAAAGTTCATTTATTTCAGTAATGCAACTTAAAAGGTGAAACTAATATGTGAGATAGACTCATTACATGCAAAGCAAGATAGTTCAAGCCGTGATTTGTCATAATTGTGATGAGTATGGCTTACAGCTCATGAAAACCCCAAATCCACAAGCTCAGAAAATTAGAATATTGTGAAAAATATTCTAGGCTCAAAGTGTCCCACTCTAATCAGCTAATTAAGCCATAACACTTGTAAAGGGTTCCTGAGCCTTTAAATGGTCTCTAAGTCTGGTTCAGTAGGAATCACAATCATGGGAAAGACTGCTGACCTGACAGTTGTACAGAAAACCATCATTGACACCCTCCAGGAGGAGGGAAAGCCTCAAAAAGGTAATTGCAAAAGAAGTTGGATGTTCCCAAAGTGCTGTATCAAAGCACATTAATAGAAAGTTATGTGGAAGGGAAAAGTGTGGAAGAAAAAGGTGCACAAGCAGCAAGGATGACCGCAGCCTGGAGAGGATTGTCAGGAAAAGGCCATTCAAAAGTGTTGGGGACTTTCACAAGGAGTGGACTGAGGCTGGAGTCAGTACATCAAGAGCCACTGCATACAGACGGATCCTGGACATGGGCTTCAAATGTCGTATTTCTCTTGTCAAGCCGCTCCTGAACAACAAACAACATCAGAAGTGTCTTACCTGAACTAAAGAAAAAAACAGACCTGGTCTGTTGCTCAGTGGTCCAAAGTCCTCTTTTCTGATGAGAGCAACTTTGGCATCTCATTTGGAAACCAAGGACCCAGATATGGAGGAAGAATGGAGAGGCACACACTGCAAGATGCTTGAAGTCCAGTGTGAAGTTTCCACAGTCTGTGTTGATTTGGGGAGCCATGTCATCTGCTGGTTTTGGTCCACTGTGCTTCATTAAGTCCAGGGTCAACGCAGCCGTCTACCAGGAGATTTTGGAGCACTTCATGCTTCCTTCCGCAGACGAGCTTTATGGGGATGCTGACTTCATTTTCCAGCAGGACTTGGCACCTGCCCACATTGCCAAAAGCACCAAAACCTGGTTCAATGACTGTGCTTGATTGGCCAGCAAACTCGCCTGACCTGAACCCCATAGAGAATCTATGGGGCATTGCCAAGAGAAAGGTGAGACATAAGACCGAACAGTGCAAAATAGCTGAAGGCCGCTATTGAAGCATCCTGGTCTTCCATAACACCTCAGCAGTGCCACAAGCTGATAGCTTCCATGCCACGCCGCATTGAGGCAGTAATTGCTGTAAAAGGGGCCCAGACCAAGTATTGAGTACATATACATGCCTATCCTTTTCAGTGGTCCGATATTGTTCTATGTACAATCCTTGTTTTATTGATTGCATGTAATATTCTAATTTTCTGAGATTGTGGATTTGGGGTTTTCATGAGCTGTAAGCCATAATCATCACAATTATGACAAATCACGGCTTGAACTATCTTGCTTTGCATGTAATGAGTCTATCTCATATATTAGTTTCACCTTTTAAGTTGCATTACTGAAATAAATGAACTTTTGCATGATATTCTAATTTTTCGAGTTTCACCTGTATATACTGTATTTTGAAATGTGGCTTTTATATATTAAAAAATATATCCAAACAAAAATGAATTATTGTGGCACCAATTGAAAGTGATATAAGTTAATATATTAACCCCCTAGGAGGTTTTCACAACTGCCCCTAAAAAGTGAAATTGACACTTGTCAGTGAATTAATAGTGAATAGATAGGCGCTGTACTCAAATGAAATATGTAACATAAAATATAAATGATATATATGCACCCTATAAACCCAATAAAAGAACTGAATAATGAGTATTGTGAATGAATGCCAATGAATGGATTTTAAACAATTCATAAACCAAACACAAATAAAAAAACATTTTCAAATATAAGTCTTTGAAAATACATTTAATCTACATTTTTGGAACGCATTTACAAATAGATGTAAAAATATATGTTAAACTGACTTTTTATATGTTACAAAAATATATATTCCTTTACAAAATATATTTAAATTTTTCAGAATACATGTTAACATTTATTAGCATAGGCCAATATATTGTAAATATATGTCACATATATAATTGTTTTTCTAAATATATATTCTCTTCCATGTGGGCAACTTTGGGGAAATTTTACAATTGAAGAGCTGTATTATAAGTGCTGATCAGTATTATAATGTGCTCTAAAAAAAAAATTAATCTCCACTTCTATCCATTTCTTTCAAGTTTAGATATGAGCAATGCAAATTTCCCTTGGTTTTTTTACATTCTTTACTTTGATGTTTGCATAAAGTGCAGAAAATCACTGCAAAATGTTTACTGCATTGATGAGCTACAGAGAGCGCAACCCATTATGAGAGCTTTAGTCTAGGCGAAAGTGTAAGTCTCAGCAGTGGATGTACACTGTTCAAGTTAAATAAAAGTTAATGTTCTACAGAAGGCTGCATCCTACACACATGGCACACATTTCAGTAGTGCTAATTTATTTTTACAGTGCACATGTCCAAATACTGTTTTTGGACAGAGTTCAGATTTAAGCAACTTCACTGAAACTGTTATTTTATTTTAACCTTTTTCTGTATGTGTATATATACAGTATAAACAATATAACAAGGTTTTGAAAATTAGCATGTTGAAATAATACTCATATTAAATTGTTACTAAACTCACAAAAGTACAAGTAGTATGTATATGCAGTAAAGTATGCTTGTTATACTCATTGTGGAACCTTAGGGGGTTAATCCTCCGCATTGTGTAAAAAGGATGTTTGATCCTCTCTCTGATCCTCCCCTTCTTCCATTGTCTCCTAAATATGTTCCTGATATGTTCCTGATAGAACAGAGGCTGGGGGGCAAGCTGCACATGCTCAGTTTGGTGTGTATTTCTAGAGAGTTTTTTTTTTCTTGGGAGAGTGCATGTGATCAGCACAGAGTCCATAAGCACTGTCCAGACAGAGGTCAGGGTTCCTGCATCCTCCTACAGGAGAATGAAAACTCCTCCTAAAAGATGTAACTAGTGCTCTGCTGGACACTGATAGAAGTCACAAGACTGCTCTAACTGCTGACGAGAAAAGGTATTTATCAATTTATATTTCCCAAAATAATTGTATTTCCATGTAGTGTGTACTGTGGGACACCCGATAAAGCGAATGCAGGGTCCTTGGTTTAGTAACATTTTAAGCTGATATAATTCAGAGAAACATAGATATAAAAGTACAGAATATTCTATATTGCATTGATAATGTGCTATTGGGGACATGTACAGAGAATAATATTAAAATGGAACTAAACCCATTGATTTAAAACAGGACTAAAGTTGAAAAACAAAAAACATTTTCAAATAGGCAGGCTCCTTATTGCAGAGGACACTGCATCCACTATATCTGGTCTCTCACAGTACACAGAACGTGGAAATGCACTTATTTTAGTAAATATAAACTGCAAATACATTTTCTTATCAGCAGTATAGAGCAGTCTTGTGACTTTTATCTGTGTCCAGCTGAGCACTAGGAGGAGTTTTCAGGAGGATGCAGAACCCCTGACCTCTGTCTGGACAGTGCTGAATGGCCCTGTGCTGATCACATGCAGTCTCTCGAGAAAAAAAAAACTCTCTAGCAATACACACCAAACTGAGCATGTGCAGCTTGTCCCGAGCCTCTGTTCTATCAGGAGCTATTTAGGAGACACTGGGAGAAGAGGAGGATCAAAGAAGTCAGGATCAAACAGCCTTTTTACACAATGCAGAGGATTGACGCTTAGGTTCCACAGTGTGTATAACAAGCATACTTTACTGCAAAAACAGACTGATTTTACTGTTGTGGGTTTAGTAACACTTTAAAGGGTCCTGATTTAAAGCAATATTAAACCCAAAACTAAAAATGTAATAAATTGCAGCTTACCAATCATTGGGCGTGGTGGCTGCATCCCTCTGTTTTCATCTGGTGATATGGCCATTAACATACCTCCGGTATTAGTGAGACACAACTCTGGGAGAATGAACACAGGAGGCACAGCAGACAGCAGCATTGTCAGCATTGGGGGGTGCGTAGGGGACCTCCAATTTCCTGCAGAATGTAAACTGAAATGCACATGTGCAGCTCAGCTTACATTTCTGGCACAGTGTCAGTGTGTTAGGATAAATGACTCCCAGGTCAACCTTCACTGGCCAGTCAAGACAGCAAAAAAAACGGCACCCGGAAGAAGCTGGGGAAAATGGCTTTGGCCTGTTGGAACAAATGTAATTATTTTTTAACGTTAGTTCAGCTTAACTGTTTCTTAACATAGAGATATTCAATGCATGCCATGAATGATAACTGTCACAGCTGATTGTGCTGTCAAACAAACTATTGAGCCATCATATGGCCGGTGTCATTATTGATCACATGTGCAGCACCAAGGTATCTGCAGAATAAACAGAATCTAACACCCTGGGCGCACATGCCATGCAACTTGCAAATCGTTTGCCAAGTCACATCATATTGTCCGCAATTACAGCGGTCAAATAGGTGCGGTTCCGACTTGGTTGGAGCCACACCAATTTTTTTAAAGTAGTACCTGCACTACTTTTTGTGCGATTTGCATAGATTTTTGTGTCAGATGTCTTGCAAATCGCACCTGAAATCAGCATGTCCCCTGACTTTGAAATCGTGCAACTTCACTGTAAGTCGCATGATTTCAAAGTCGGGCTTGATGTGAGTTTCCTTGTGAGTTGATGTGACCGGGGTGTAAGATGTGAGTTTCCTTTGCTGTAAAGGATAGACGGGGTTAGTTCCACTTTAAGCTGAGATCATTTGTATATACTGTATACACAGCTAGAAATAATAACAAATACAGAGGCAATGACATAAACAACACGCTGATTATGTGCTATTGTGAGCACATACTAAAGAATAATATGTATATTAGGTTTATAGTATCTGGATATGTACGCAGCTCAAGTTAAAAATAAATACAGCATTGTAGTAATCATGTGCTATTGTGAGCAACACTCAACACTTTCCACAAACCTAATAAAGTCCGAAGTAAAAAAAGGAAAAAGCTGTACAATTAATTGGTCTCTACTACATTTAAAGCAAAACTACACTTAAAAAAGGAAGTTCTGCTTAGCCTCTTCTTCCCCCTCATCTATCATTATTGGATCTTTTTTTTTTCCTGGGAGCAGACACCTGTTTCTGGCAGGTACACACTCCTACTTACATTTTTCTCAGCTAGTCCAAGAAGACTGCAGGACCACTCAGAAAGCGCTGCACATCTCACGCATGCGCAGTGGGGAGCCGGCTGTGAAACAGCAGGAATTCACTGCTTCACATAGTTGAGATTGCGTCAATGGGGATCTGAAGACCAGTGAAGGACTTGCCCAGATAAGGACAGTGCTGGATTCCTGGGCTGGTAAGTGTCTGTTTATTAATCACTTCCCATCCAGCCCATGTACATAAACGACCGGATGGGAGCAGTGCTGAAGCGGGTCGCCGTTTATAAACAGCCCCCGCATGCACTGCCCGTGCGCGCTCCCGCTATATGGGACCTCTGTACGAGGTCCCGATTCATGTGATCCCTGATTGACCAATCAGTGATCACATGAAGAGTAGTAAGCAAGATGTCACTTCCTGACATCATTGATTACTACTTGCGAAATCTGTGAATGATCACAGAGCTCACATGGTACAAGGCTATTCACAACAGTCTTGTACCATGTGACAAGATGTGACCAATCATAGCTCTCACAGTATTTCTCAATGGCTGTAAGAATGCAGCCAGAGAGAATGAGAAATTATTGCTTTTACAGCCTTTATGGATGTAAAAGCAATCAGTGTAAAAAAAAAAAAATCTTCATCGCCCCTCACAAGTAGTACAGTGTCACTATGGTGACACTGTACTGCTAGGGTGACAGTATGTAAAAAAAAAAATCATAAATAATAATAACAAAAAAACTAAAAATGTAAAAAATGTTTTTGAAAAATTATAATTTTTGGTTATAAACTAGTTTGGGTTATTTTTTTTTTGCTAAAAAGATAGATGAATACATTTTGGCAAAGATTTATGAATAAAGATTATTTATTTGCAAAATGTTATCAGAAACACACTTTTTTTTCAAAATGTTTGGACTTTTTCACTTATATAGCATAAAAATAAAAATCCCAGTGGTGAATAAATACCACCAAAAAAAAGTTTTATCTATCTCAAAAAAATGCTAAAAAATTAATATGGGTACAGTGTTGCATGACTGCGCAATTGTCATTCAAAGTGTGATAGCACTGAAAGCTGAAAATTGGCCTGGACAGGAAGGGGGTGAAAGTTTCCGGACTTAAAGTGGTTAAAAGTGAGCAACTACAATATTTGTAGCTGCTGATTTTTATTTTTTAAAAAGATCAAAGTGCCTCCTTAAAGTATAGTAAAGCCTTTTTTGTAGTTTTAGACAGACAGGGAATGGTTAAGACCTCTAACAATTTTGTTTGCCCTTTGATGTCCCATTGGGGAGATTTGTCTCTTAGATTGTAAGCTCTAACGAGCAGGGCCCTCTGATTCCTCTTGTACCAAATTGTATTGTAACTGTAATGTCTGCCTTCATATTGGAAAGCGCTGCGCAAACTGTTGGCGCTATAATAATCCTGTATACTAATACTCTAGGATGACTTGACCCCAGATACATTTTGTGTACATGGCAATATTTAGAGAAATGAATGGGGAATTGTGAAAGCCAGAGTTTGAAATAAATGTAAAAACCTAGGGTGATGTCTGTTTTCAGAATGTTGATTCTACCAAACCAACAGAAACATTTGTGATCATTGCTTTGAAGGTCTATAACTGTCCTCTGTAGTAATGGTTGGTAGTTCAATGTTAACACTTGGACAAATCAGACAGGATATTAATCCCAAGATATTTTAGAGATTGAATGCATAATTTGAAGGGGAAATTGGACTGGATCAAATGCAATTGTTGGGGTGGGAGGGACACATTCAGGATTTCTGATTCTGAGCAGTTGACCTTAACCACTTGCCCTACTGAGGATTTACCCCCCTTCCTGACCAGGCCATTGTTTGCATTACAGCGCTGCGTTACTTTAACTGACAATTGTGCGGTCATTCAACGCTGCACCCAAATTAAATTTATGTCCTTTTTTTCCCCTGAATTTTTTTGGTGGTATTTGATCGCCTGTGCGTTTTTTACTTTTTTGTTCTATTAACAAATAAACCAACAATTTTGAGAAAAAAAAACAATATTTTGGACTTTTTGCTACTAAACATGTCCAGTGAAAAAAATTAAAAATCAGATTTCATCATAAAGTTAGGCCAAAATGTATTCTGTGACATGTCTTTGCCACAAAACTCCCAATACGTGTAAAATGATTGGTTTATGTGAAAGTTATAGCATTTACAAATGGCGGTATAGATAATGGGATTTTTTTTCTACAAGTAATGGCGGCGATCAGCAATTTTTAGCGGGACTGCGGCGGACATTCTGACACTGGGGGGAACTAACTTGGTGTCACTGACACCCCAGTGACACCAATACAGTGATCAGTGCTAAAAAAATGTACTGACACTGTACTAATGGCACTGGGCAGGAAGGGGTTAATGTGAGGGGCGATCAAAGGGTTAACTGTATGCTGGGAGTGTTTTACTAGGGGGCGGGGGTGTGTTCTTCACTGTAAGCACACTGATCGGGATGGCTGTACTGTGCATAGCCATCTCTTAGATTGCAAGCTCCAAGGAGCACGGCCATCCCACCCCTCTTGCATTGAACTGTATTTGTAAGAGACCGCCCGGCGGTACCACCAGTGGTCCACTGAGTAGGCGTCCCCAGAGCACGGAGTCTAAGTCCCAGGGCACTTGTTCACCAGGGCCCCTGATGGTGGGGATGGACTTGGAGCACCCTGAGACCAGGTCGTGACTACTGGGTATACCTGTCAGTAGTAGTGGTATACGCCGGGGGCTCCCACGGAGGAGAACCTGATATGAGGAGGTCTGAAGACCCCGCTGAGAGGGATGGATGGCTGAGCAAGTGCGAAGTCAGGCAGGCCGGGTCGGTAACTAAGAGGACGGTGCGGTACAAGGCAGCGGGCAGAGAATAGTCGGGTCACACGCCAGGTCAGCAACAGCAGGTCAGATCCAAAAGGGGGCATCCAGGAGAGAGGTCAGGCAAAGCAAGGGTCAGGACAGGAGAATATAGCAAGGTCAGGTACAATCCGGGTCAATAACTCACAAGACACAGGTTCGCAGGTTCAGGAATACAGGGAAGACCAGAAGGCACTGAATGACAGCTCAGGGCCATTTAAATATCCCGCCCTGTGCTGTCATTGGTGCCACGCACGCACCCACGATCTCTACTGCGCATGCGCGAACTCGATTGCCGCGGTCGGCCAGGTCCCAGTGCCCGCGTCCCTGCACAGGGCGGTGCACTGCGCCTGCGCCGAGCCCAGTGCTGCGGCGATCCCCGACATTGCCCCCCCCTACGGGCAACCTCCGGGTGCCCACCCGATCTCTCCACCACGGGTGATCACGAAGAAACTCCCGGACAAGTCTAGGTGCATGGACATTATGGGCTGGTTCCCAGGAGTTGTCCTCAGGACCATAGCCTTTCCATTTAATTAGAAATTGGGTCTGGCCCCCCCTCCTTCGGCACTTTAGGATTGTTTCTATCTCAAATTCTTCTTGTCCTTCGACCGTTATGGCCTCCGGAGGTCTGGATTCTTGTTCTGGGAAGGCATCAGGAATCACTGGTTTAAGCAAGGACACGTGGAAGACCGGATGGATTTTGAATGTGTCAGGAAGGACAAGTTCGTATGCCACCTCGTTGATCATCCGCTTATTGCAAAAAGGTCCTACAAATTTAGGTCCCAAATTTTTCAAAGGACAAAGCATCTTCAAATTGGTTGTAGCCAACCAAACCTTCTCTCCGGGCCGCAACACCAGATCCCCTCTTCGTTTCTTATTGAATGCATTCTTATTGTCCTCTTGGGCCCGAGCGATGGCTTCCTGTAGTACCTTATTGTTTGAGGAAAAAAAGTTAATGCATCCTGTGTTGCCGGAACTGGGCATTCAGAGACCAAGTCAGGGAGGAAGACCGGGTGAAACCCATAATTGGAAAAGAACGGGGATTGCCCCGTTGCTGAGTGGCTTGCGTTGTTGAAAGCGAATTCTGCCAAGGGTAAGAGTGGCAACCAATCATCCTGAAGAAAAGATGTGTAGCAACGCAAGTATTGCTCCACGGTCTGGTTGGTCCTTTCGGTCTGTCCGTTGGTCTGAGGGTGGAACGCAGAGGAGAGGTACAACTTGATATCCAGGGCTTTGCACAGCGCCCTCCAAAATCTCGAAGTAAATTGGACCCCTCGATCCGAGATAATGTCTTCTGGGACTCCATGCAGTCTTATGATCTCTCGAATAAATATTTGCGCTGTCTCGGCTGCTGACGGAGTCTTCCTTAATGGTATGAAGTGGTCCATCTTGGATAAGCGGTCCACAACCACAAGGATTGCTGTGTGGTCTTGTGACGGTGGGAGCTCGACTATGAAATCTATCGTGATTCTCTGCCAAGGCCGTGTTCCTCGATGGTTTGCTCTTCTGGCAGGTGATACAGGATCTCACATAGCGCTTGCAATCCTTAGCCATGTTTGGCCACCAGAAAGAGCGTTGGAGAAGCTCCAGGGTCTTGGCTGGACCAAAGTGCCCTGCCATCGGGTGGTCATGGCAATGTCCCAAGACCAGGGTTCGGACTTCCTCAGGTACCATAATTAGACCTTCCTTCCATAGGAGTCCCCCCTTGTTCTGGAGGGACACCCCAACTGGGATTGACGTGGCCATGGATGCCTCCATTATCTTGGAACGAAGGTCCATCTGGAGCGCCAAGAAATTTCCAGAAGACAGGATAGTGTCCGGTACCGGATCTTCTTTGGAGTCCTCGTACATGCGTGATAACGCATCTGGCTTTGTATTCTTTGATCCGGGCCTGTAAGTGATATGGAAGTTAAACCTCGAGAAGAACAATGCCCACCTCGCCTGTTGTGGGCGTAAACGTTTGGCGGTCCTCAGATATTCCAGGTTCTTGTGATCTGTAAATATCAAAATGGGGTGTGAGGCACCTTCCAGCAGTTACCTCCATTCCTCTGACGCTGCTTTGATAGCCAATAGCTCTCGATCGCCGATATCATAGTTTCTCTCGGCTGGGGTAAGTTTCCTCGAGAAGAATGCTACAGGATGTAGCAATTCCTTGGTGCCCTTTCGCTGGGATAGGATGGACCCTACCGCATTCTCCGATGCATCTACCTCCAGGATGTAGGGCAGGGCGGCGTCCGGGTGGCCCAGAATGGGTGCCGAGGTAAACAGCTTCTTCAAAGCTTCGAAGGCTTCCTGAGCCTCTGGCGTCCATCTGAACTGGGTTCCAAGCTTGGTTAGCTGAGTAATGGGGGAGACCAGACCCGAGAAGTTCTTGATGAACTTTCTATAAAAGTTTGCGAACCCAATAAACCGTTGGACGCCCTTCCTGTCCGTGGGTTCAGGCCAATCTAAAATTGCAGAGACCTTCTGGGGATCCATCGTGACCACTGCGGTGGAGATAATTAGGCCCAGAAATGTAATGCTGGATTGCTCAAAACAACATTTATCTGCCTTGGTGTATAACCCATGCTGCCGCAATCGCCCCAACACCTTTGCTACATGCATCCTGTGATCCCCCAGGGAGGGCGAGAAAATCAGGATATCGTCCAGGTAGACGATAACAAAGATATCCAAGAAATCCCTGAAGATATCATTTACAAAATGTTGGAAGGTGACCGGAGCATTGCACAGCCCGAACGGCATGACCAAATATTCAAAATGGCCAAAACGGGTGCGGAATGCCGGTTTCCACTCATCCCCCTCCCTTATGCGAACCAAGTTGTAAGCTATCCTTAAATCAAGCTTTGTGAATATCACTGCAGCATTTAAACTCTGAAACAATTCCGGTACCAATGGCAGTGGGTAACGTTTTTTTGATCGTGACCCTGTTCAGCTCCCAGTAATCGATACAGGGTCTCAGGGATTTGTCTTTTTTTTCTACGAAGAAAATTCCCGCCCCTGCTGGAGAAGTGGAGGGGCGGATGAACCCCTTCTGGAGACTGTCCTCAATATATTCTTTCAGGGCCCCCAATTAAAGCTCAGATAGGGGGAAGATTCGCCCAAATGGAATCTCTGAGCCAGGTAACAGGTCAATGGGACAGTCATACAGGCGGTGGGGGGGCAGAGTATCCTCTCCCCGTTTACTGAATACATCCAGGAATTCATGATAGACTGCAGGAATCACCTGTCTTAAATCAGAGTCCCCTTCAGAGCATAGGCGAACCTGGGGGCCCTCTGGGCCCGAAGTGTGACAGTGTTCCCGACAATATGGGGAAGGGAACGAGATTAACCCGGTCTCCCAGTCAATTTTGGGGTTATGGGCCCGTAACCATGGGAGACCCAAAATGACTGGGAAAAGAGGTGACGCAATAGCATCCAGGCGGAGGAGTTCCTGGTGTTGGTTGGCAATGGTAGTGGCGATGGAAGGGGTCTCCTGATTAACTATCCCTGATTTTATCTGGGAACCATCGGCCAAAAATATGTTGAAGCCCTTCTTTCTAGATTGGAGGGGAATACCCTGCTGGTGAGCAAACTCTATATCCAAAGAACAGCTGCATGCCCCCGAGTCAATTATGGCTGTCACCTCCATGGTCCTGTCTGGAAGCTGAAAGGAGAGGGGCACAACTAAGTATTGAGATGGACTGACATTGCCAATAGACAAAGAAGAAGAAGTGCACTTACTCATTTTCTGAGGGCAGGATCGTACCATGTGACCAGCTTCACTACAGTAGAGGCATAGGTTCTGGGAGCGTCTGCGCTGGCGTTCCTCCGGTGATAACTTAGGCCGCGCCAGGCCTAGCTGCATGGGTTCAGGAACATCTCCTGGCAGTAGGTTCTGGATGCTTGGCCTAGTTGATTGGCTGGGGCCTTGGAATGAACCCCAGGCACTCCTGCGACCCTGACCGGACCTCTCAAACCTGCGTTCCCGTAGTCTAAGGTCAATCTTAATTGTCAGAGTAATTAAGTCCTCTAAAGTTTCAGGCACCTCTACCCGGGCTAGCTCATCTTTCAGGGCCTCCGACAGACCCATACGGAACTGGTGCAATAATGCGAACTCGTTCCAGCGTGTGTCCCCCATCCAATGCCTAAATTCAGAGGCATATTCCTCTGCTGCTCGCTGGCCCTGTCGGAGCGTGTATAGAGTCGCTTCGGCAGAGGCTGCCCGCTGTGGGTCGTCATACAAAATGGCCATTGCATCAAAGAAATTATTAACTGATTCCAGGTGAGGGTCATTGTTTCCCCTTAATCGGTGGGCCCAGTCTTGTGGTTCACCCTGCAGTAGAGAGATGACGAACCCCACCTTCACCGATTCAGTCAAGAAAGTACGGGGTTGTAGTTCAAAGTATAGGAGACAGGATTCACGAAATGACGTGAAGCGTGTGCGGTCCCCGTGAAAACGCTCTGGTAAGGGTACTCGGGGTTCAGCTATAGGAAGTGGTGCGGAAGCCCCTGAAGCTGGCTCATGAGCCGCTACGGCTGGGGGTGCGGGAACCGAGGCCTGTGGATCAGGGACAGATATGGTGCAGGTCTGAAAACGATTCTCTATCTGCAAACATCTGTCCTGCAGGGCGTTTACAGCTAGACAAAGTAGACAGATGTCTGCAAACTTCCTCCAGCGGGGAAGGTCCTCCTCGGGGCTCAGTCATGGCCTTCTGGTACTGTAAGGGACTGCCCGGCAGTACCACCAGCGCTCCACTGAGTAGGCGTCCCCAGAGCACGGAGTCTAAGTCCCAGGGCACTTGTTCACCAGGGCCCCTGATGGTGGGGATGGACTTGGAGCACCCTGAGACCAGGTCGTGACTACTGGGTATACCTGTCAGTGGTAGTGGTATACGCTGGGGGCTCCCACGGAGGAGAGCCTGATATGAGGAGGTCTGAAGACCCCGCTGAGAGGGATGGATGGATGGCTGAGCAAGTGCGAAGTCAGGCAGGCCGGGTCGGTAACTAAGGCGACGGTGCGGTACAAGGCAGCGGGCAGAGAATAGTCGGGTCACATGCCAGGTCAGCAATAGCAGGTCAGATCCAATAGGGGGCATCCAGGAGAGAGGTCAGGCAAAGCAAGGGTCAGGACAGGAGAATATAGCAAGGTCAGGTACAATCTGGGTCAATAACTCACAAGGCACAGGTTCGCAGGTTCAGGAATACAGGGAAGACCAGAAGGCACTGAATGACAGCTCAGGGCCATTTAAATATCCCACCCTGTGCTGTCATTGGTGCCACGCGCGCACCCGCGATCTCTACTGCGGATGCGCGAACTCGATTGCCGCGGTCGGCCAGGTCCCAGTGCCCGCGTCCCTGCACAGGGCGGTGCACTGCGCCTTCGCCGAGCCCAGCGCTGCGGCGATCCCCGACAGTATTGTTGCTGTATTAGTGGTGAGACCCTCCTGCGCTCCAAATAATGTGTTTAAACAATTAAAACAAATTAAATATATGAACCCCAAACAGCTGCTAGCATTAAATCATATACCAGTGATCAAGTGAATATAAACCATATAAATGCTGCGCTACATTCAAACTTATTAAGTGAATGTGGAATCCAATGACACAAATCCAATATAGTGACAATAATAATGAAATAAATAATACGTGCTTACTGATAACAAAAATTATCAAATAAAACACCCAAAAAGATGAAAAAACACAAACTTAAATCTATACGCATGTGCATGAAAATACACATACATATAATTACATTACACGTGCAAATGTGAAGTGAAATAATAGTTACTTATTAAACGCAAACAAAAAGTCCAATATAAAAATGTTGAAGGTGAACAAAACTGTAAACGGTGTTTCCAATAATACTGTAAAGTGACCACAAGTGAAAACAAATCGTGCAGGTATCTGGGTGTAGATAGAGCTTATGAATCCAACCACCTTCTGGATTAGCCTCTCACCTCATCACTTCGACCCTTGCGGATCAAAGAGCAATAATGGATCCCTCTCACAGATCCTCCAGGCACCACAGCACTCCAAAAACGCTTTTCAGGATTTAATATTCCCACTCAAGCTCTTCTCCAGGTATAGGTGAAATATCAATCTCTCAGAACAAAACAGAGGAATCCTCCCATAGTGTAGTATATTTATTATACCATAGGAACATAGGAACATAAAACTTTTTGGTAAAAATTCCACTTACATAGCAGCCAGCCCTGATGAAGTCACGTGTTATTGTGACGTAACGCGTCGGCGTAAGCGCAGTGACGTATTTCCGGCGTGGCGGCCATCTTGGTACACCTGTTATTCAGCTGTACACCCAACAAACACAGATATATCCTCATCTGAGAGCATGAGGGTCTCATGTGGACTGGCTGCTATGTAAGTGGAATTTTTACCAAAAAGTTTTATGTTCCTATGTTCCTATGGTATAATAAATATACTACACTATGGGAGGATTCCTCTGTTTTGTTCTGAGAGATTGATATTTCACCTATACCTGGAGAAGAGCTTGAGTGGGAATATTAAATCCTGAAAAGCGTTTTTGGAGTGCTGTGGTGCCTGGAGGATCTGTGAGAGGGATCCATTATTGCTCTTTGATCCGCAAGGGTCGAAGTGATGAGGTGAGAGGCTAATCCAGAAGGTGGTTGGATTCATAAGCTCTATCTACACCCAGATACCTGCACGATTTGTTTTCACTTGTGGTCACTTTACAGTATTATTGGAAACACCGTTTACAGTTTTGTTCACCTTCAACATTTTTATATTGGACTTTTTGTTTGCGTTTAATAAGTAACTATTATTTCACTTCACATTTGCACGTGTAATGTAATTATATGTATGTGTATTTTCATGCACATGCGTATAGATTTAAGTTTGTGTTTTTTCATCTTTTTGGGTGTTTTATTTGATAATTTTTGTTATCAGTAAGCACGTATTATTTATTTCATTATTATTGTCACTATATTGGATTTGTGTCATTGGATTCCACATTCACTTAATAAGTTTGAATGTAGCGCAGCATTTATATGGTTTATATTGTTGCTGTATTGTCTCCCGTTATATTGTAAAGCGCTGAGCAAACTGTTGGCGCTATATAAATCCTGTATAATAATAATAATCCTGAGCAGTGTGCTCGAGCTGACAGGAAGGAAGATTCCTCCCCATCGGAGATGCTCAGTAATCACCGGACGCCGGCGGGTAATTACCAGCCGAGACCTGGTGATTGACATCTGCGGCCGCGAATGGCGGCACAGGTAGGGCGCGCATGCCCCCTTCTCGTAAATTAAAAATCACATATATATATATACATGATTCTGCACACAGGTGCCGCCTTGTAGCAGTATATCTGTTATAGGGCGGTCTTTAAGCGGTTAAAGTTACTTAAACATTTACATTCACTTATTATAGAAGATATGGAAATATGAGGATTATGGACATATAATAAAAAGTCATCTGCAAATAATGAAAATTTCACCTGTGTAGGACTCACTTACAGGCTTGCAATGTCAGGGTTTTGATGTACGGCTAGTGCTAGATGTTCCATAGTTAGTACATAGGAAAAGGGAGCATACACTTAACTTTTCATCATTAAGAAAACCCCAATTATTTTCCATACTATCAAATCATCTTTACATTACTGCTGTGAGTTTTACTACCCTATTCCTGGATAGCCCTCATCTTTATCCAGTGATAAAAAACCCAAACAGTTATTGCCACACTCTGGATGGGTATTACCTAACATTTATTATATAACTGTTCAGGTTTAGTTGGGTATTTCCAGTTTTTAGACATTCTTCCTCATTTGAACATGCAAGCCAGCACTATCTTCTAACTATACATACTACTATTTAAATTATTCAACAGCTACTGAAAGACACAAGAGATTGAGAGGAGTGGCATTATAGTCAACAATCCCATCTAATCATTTCTTTTTTTAGGCCTTAAAGTGTTACTAAACTCAAATTTAAAAAAAAATAAAGATAACAAACATGTTATACTCACCTGCTCTTAGCAATGGCATTGCACAGAGTGGCCCTGATCCTCTCTTCTCGGGTCCCCTGCCAGCAATCTTGGTTCCTCCTCTTCTTCATGTGTTCTCATAGCAAGCTGTTTGCTATGGAGGCACACAGTGTCTGTGCACTCCTGAGCTGTGTGTCTATGGAGCTCCATAGACTTACACAGTGGGACTTAGCTCCACCCCCACTTCTCACTGCATTTGATTGACAGCAGCAGGAGAGGTTCTAATGCAGGCCATAGACGGGGCAAAAACTGTCCGTTTAAAAAAACAAAACAAAAAAAACGGTTGTTCAATTGGCTGACGTTACCACCATTGGTAAAAAAATCGGCTGATTTTCGCCCCGTCTACGGCCGGCAAATATAATAGTGGTGTCCCCGCAGAGAGCTCCGCTATTATATTTGACATTTAAAAGTATAGCAAAGTTGCAACATTGTATCTATTTGTATCCATTTCGGATACAGATGTTTCTATTCGGATACAAATAGATACAATGTTGCAACCGCAAAACTTTTAAATGTCAAATAAAATAGCGGAGCTCTCTGCAGGGACACTCTGTATTATTTTTGACATTTAAAAGTATTGCGGTTGCAACATTGTATCTATTTGTATCCGAATAGAAACATCTGTATCCGAAATGGATACAAATAGATACAGATGTTCTTCTTTTTCTTTGTCTTCAACTTCTTCTTTTTCTTCTTTTCCTTCTTCTTGCAGGTCATGGCTCATGCGCATTTTTTTTAATCGGTAAAAAGATTGGCCGATTTGCCCATCATTGCCGTGAAAATCGTCTGATTGACAAAATCGAGTTTTTTTTCCAGCATAACTGATGAAAAAAATGTGTCAAAATCACGAAAAACCGCCGACAAATTCACCCACTAACGATCTGAAAATCAGCCAATTATTCTTTCGGACGAATTTTCAGCCGATTTTCGACCCATCTATGGTCTGCATAAGACAGCTCTGGTCACAGACAGAGGGGTGGATTTACTAACGGCAAATATACTGTGCACTGCAATTGCAGTTGCTCCAGAGCTTAGTGAATGAGGTAAATCTTCACTTTGCAAAGAATCACCATTCACGTGCAAGGAAAATAAAAAACAGCATTTTTGCTTGCACATGATTGGACAATAGAAAATCAGCAGAGCTTCCCTTCATTTCAGAGCATCCCCTCCGGTCTAGAGCAACTTCACTTGCAGTGCACAGACTATTTGCCTTTAGTAAATCAACCCCACAGTGTACAGAGCCGATCCAAGAGGCTGTGTACCTTAGGATAGCTGTGATTGGTCATAGTGGGACCAATCACAGCAATCACATGATGTAAATAGTATGTGTTTACATCTGTGAGAAACAGGGAATATTGAATGCATGAATCATTCATCAGTTCCTGAACACAGTGCAATCACCGCAGCATCTGCAAGTAATATTTATTCCCTCCTCTTCCATGTTGCTGATCTCCCTAGTGTCTCTCTATGTGACTTGTATATTAATCCTTAGCCTACCTTATCCTCCACATCTGCACAATAACCCCTTCATCCCCATCCTTTCACTGTGTGTAACCTGTATATTAACTCCTTTACTCCTCTTTCATCTGTGTATGACCTGTATCTAGTGCATCATAACCAAGCTCCATGTTCTCGCCCCTTCAAATCAGCAAATGTTTTTATTTCCCAAGAATTATGGCAAACATTAGATTACCTTAGGTTGACTACTTTCCAAAAAGGGGTCATTTTTGGGGGTGTTTGTACTGTGCTGGCATTTTTATTGTAACAGAAAGTATAGGAAACCGTTTTTTTTTCAACATTTTTGGTCTTTTTTTCCCTATGCATAGTAAAATTATACAACTCTGATTATTATCTATCCCCAAAAGAAAAGTCTATCTGTCTCAAAAATTATATAAAATTGAATTGGATAAGGTGTTACGTGACTGAGTAATTGTCAGCCAAACTATCACACTAAAAACTGAAAAATGTCCTGGTAATGAAGGGGCAATAAAGTGGTTCAAAATTCAGCACATGTACTAGACAATTATTGTTTAAAGTGTATCTAAAGCCATTTTTTAATTTTGGATAGATTATGGAATGGCTAGAGCAGCCATTCTCAACCTTTTTACCCCTGAGGAACCTTTGAAATAGTTTTCAGATCTCAGGGAACCACAGCTAAAACCAGTGCGATTTGAGCACAGTGGTTTTCAACCCATTCAGATTGGACTAAAATCGCACTGCACTGATCCAAAAGTAGTGTGTGCTCTACTGTAAAATGCACTACGTGATCTGGTGCAGGCAAACACAGTTCATTTTTGGTGTCATTAGCATTGCATTGACACCCACTACAGATTGCAAGGGCAGTGCATGGTGTGAGATATGCATGTGAAACTTGGGTTTCCTGTACTACATTCTGGAGTGAATGGGCCCTTAGGTAAATTATAGTTAAAGTTGATCCAGGGAATATCCGATTGCCTCTTGGCGGATCTGGAAGGAATTTTTTTCCCTGCAGGAGCAAATTGGATCATGCTTTGCTGGTTTTTTTGCCTTCCTCTGAATCAACTGTGGGTATAGGATTATAACTTTTTCTTTTTTTTTAATGGTTGAACCGGATGGACTTTTGTCTTTTTTCATCCAGACTATGTAACTTAAGAAGTACCAAACACATAAAGAGCCTGGGAAATCACACTTGCAAGCATGTCAGTATATGTAAAGGAATGTTCCTGTTTAACTTCTCAGAAGAAGTCTGTGGTATACATGACAATTGTCACATCATTTGTCTTGTCATGAAATGAAACTTTTGTAAATGTGAAATCTGCAAATAAGGTGATGTGGGAAGTACTGTGGGAAACACAAACATATACACTGCAGTGACAACAGTTAGTAGGAAATCCCTATGGAAATCCCTTTGCTAATTTACAAAAAAATAAACTGCAAAAAATACTGACTGGTCTTTGGTATTGTACCTAATTCATCGCATTCTAAACATACCCAGCTTTAAGTATTATTGGATTTAGTAAGGAATGGGTAAAGCCATTGTCAATGTTCTTTTCTGCTCTCTGTAGCTTAATAGGGAGCTTTTCTTTCATACCTGTTACAGAGACACAGCAGGAAAGTTAAAGGAACTCTCTTCAAAGTTATGAGGAGTTGTCTCTGACACAATAATACCCTTAACAGGTCTTCCAACTGGAAGATTCCCATAAACTTCCATTGCAGTACATATATTTAAAAAAAAAAAAAAAAAAAGACAAACAATATATAGTGAGCACTAAGAAAAAACTGGGACTAGCTAGCAGATATGGTGAACCCACTCTATATTACAATAAATATGTCAAAACAAGAGTGCTGCGCTATATGAAAAAATAATACAAGTGTATCCACCTAAAAACTGAAACAATCAGTGAATAAAGGTAAAATGTAATATGATACAATAGCCCATAAATATTACTACATATCGAAAAATAACAAATATACAAGATATATAATATAATACGTGCAATCATTGATAATGATGACTAAACAAACAGTCCATATAAATGAAAGTCCTTTTCTAAAAAAAAGACTGTTTGTACGGTTTGGGTGGTATTTAGAGACAAGGTCGGTGATGTAATTAGGGGCAGTGTTATGAACGGCTTTGTACGTCAGTGTTATAGTTTTGAATTTTATCCGCTGGGCAATTGGGAGCCAGTGGAGGGATTGGCAGAGAGGGGTGGCAGATACAGAGCGGTTAGTAAGATGAATGAGTCTGGCAGCAGCATTCATGATGGACATGCTGCGACCGTGGCTCTCATGTGCATGCGTGGGAGTGATGTCATCGCGGTTTGGACAGACGAACAGCTGGATCATGCTAACCCAGAAGGAAGACCAGGTGAAGATGAAAGCCCTATTAATGGGGACAGTGCGCAGCTGGAGGGCTTAGTTTTCAGGTAAGTCCCTCATAATGTGCTAGTATGCAGTGCAGAATAGCAAATCATGCCTTTGACTTGCAGGGGGAAGTATGTTTTTGTATTATTTACAGCCTTTACTACTGCTTTAAGTAGTGGATGTGTATTGATTATTTTTGGAGATTAAAGACATCATTTAGTGTCCTTTTCCCCAGCATGATGCCTCATAAACATCCTCAAGCAGAACAAGCAGTACAGCTAGTTCTGTGACAGTGCTGTATCTAATGTCCCTGTCAAATACAGCAATCAGGAACCAATCAGCATGGTTCCCAGTCATATAATCACATGTGACTTGTCATGTGTTTTTCCACTATGACAGCTGACAGCAGCACAAGGGACACTTTGCATTAAATGTAAGTAATGTTCCTTGTGCTTTTTTTAATTTTTTTTTTCACTTAAACTTAGGCTTTAATTAATTAGGAGTTAAAATAAAAAATATTTTTATTAGCTGCAGCTGAAATGAAAAATCATCTGTGTGTACCAGCTGCAACTATTTACAATGCAAAGGAAAAAGGTTATATTGTATCTATGAATGATCGATGTATCAAGTTGCTGTCAGCCATTCTCATGCACAGACTTAGAGACAGAGACCTCTATGATATTCTGCTTATGCACATGGTCCATAGGAAAAAATACAACTTTAAGCCCTGGTTCACACTGATGCGGTGCAAAATTCTCAGTGTTTTCTGTGCGGTTTCCGCACAGCATCAGAATCGCACCCCATTCATGCGAACCACTGCGGGTGTGTATGTTAAGTTAACAACACCCCGAAAGCAGTCTGCAAAATGTGCTGCGATGTGCTGAATCGGATCGCATAGGTGTGAATACCCATGTGATCCAATTCTAGTGCGGACCACAAAAAGGGTCCTGCGTGTTTTTGGTGCGGGTGCAGTGCAATTATAGCCATACAAAATGTATGGCTCCAATCGCACCGCACACAAATCACATGTGCAGTTCCTGTGCAAATCACATGCAATATACTGCACCGCTTATATGTGAACCCAGGCTTAATGTCTGTAGCACCCTCCTAGTTCGGTGCTAATATAGGTGTTCATATGTAAATTTAGTGTTTTTGGGCTCTGCTGTAACCAGTGGAACTGACTGATTGATCTGGCCTATTCTGGGCTCTACAGCTGCAGACTTGCTCCCCGTCTTCTCAAAAAGCACTGGAACATAGTGGGTGGAGAGGGTAGTGTGTGGACTGACCCTGTGTATAGCCTCAGCCAATCCTTGGTCAGGAAAGTGACCAGCAAGTTGCTGAGAGGTATATCTAAGGGATTGAAAAGAGAATTGCAGGGTCCTTCGCCGGCTGGATATTGACCCAGCCTGGAAGTGCTGTCAAACCTTCAAAAACCTTTGAAGAAACAAGAGAAGTCCTGGGTGGTTCAAGTTCTGCAGAGACCTGCAGGAAGTCACAGGAACGACCAAGGCAACATCCAGGAAATATCTGGCTAGGAGGCTCATACAGCAGTGTCTGCTGACACTGGAAAGATGCATCCAAGTAGCCATTGACACAGTGAGTAGGCCTAAGAGAAATTCTGGGAGAGAGACTTTTGCCACTTTGCACCCTTTTTTGTTTGTGGAGGGACTGTTCTAGACCTGCTGCCAAGGTTGATTCCCCCTGTGCAGAGCTGTACAAAATATTCTGCAGAAGAAACTGTTCTATAGAAGTTAGCTGTTCTAGATAGTGTCTTCTATCAACTTTGTCTAGTTCTGGGTATCACAAAATCCACCCTATTCCCCCTCACAGTTCTATAAAACAAACAAACAAAAAAAAAAGACACTATTAGCCTGATTACTGTGTCAAGTACTGAGTGGGACTTTGTGCACCTTGCTGGGAATACCCTGTAACTGGCTGTTTGCATCAAATTAGGATCAGAACCTGGGTTAAACAATGGGACCAGCCAGAAGATCTGCGTTACATGTCTTTCACGTAAAAAAAAAAACAACTTTATTAAGAAATGAAGTGCAATGTACACATATAGCTTGCAAGTCTGTACAGAAGTAGCATATAAGGCATTTTAGAGTGTTAGTGAACTGACTGAAGAAAATAAAGGGAAAGAACTTCAGAAAGTAGGTACAGAAAAGAAATACCCATACGTGAATATATACAGAAGGGAAAATAATTATTTGATCCCCCGCAGATTTTGTAAGTTTGCCCACTTACAAAGAAATGAAGGGTCTATAATTTTTATCATAGGTGTATTTTAAATGATAGAGACAGAACATCAACCAAAAATCCAGAAAAAACACGATACAAATGTATTAAATGAGCTTCAGACCGAGGGCGATTGATAGGTATTTTGTATCACTTCCATTTGCGAATAATCACTCCAACAGTTGTCTCCTTCTCACCAAGCTTCTTGCTGATTGCCTTGTAGCCCATTCCAGCCTTGTGCAGGTCTACAATCTTGTCCCTGTTGTCCTTTGACAGCTCTTTGGTCTTGCCCATGGTGATGCCCAAGAAAGAGATTTTGTGGACAAGTGTCTTTTATACACATAACAAGCTGTTGTTAGGAGCATCTTCCTAAGTTACACAGGACTAAACTGTGTACCACATGAGCACATATCCAGTCTGTGGGAGCCAGAATTATTGTTTGTTGGTGGGGGATCAAATACTTATTTTACTCACTGAACTTCAACTCAATTTATAACATATGTATCGTGTTTTTTTCTGGATTTTTGGTTGATATTCTGTCTCTATCATTTAAAATACACCTATGATAAAAATTATAGACCCTTCATTTCTTTTTAAGTGTGCAAACTTACAAAACCTGAAGGGGATCAGTAATTATTTTCCCACTGTATCTGATGGATAAATTATCAGGTCTAGCAATCAAATCTAGAATCCCAAAGGCAAGAAGGGAGAAACACCTCAAGCACACATGACAGGTAGTGTCCCATACCATATTGTGTTTGGTAGGACAGCCTCTATGGATGTAAGTAAGGCTCTTATAGGGAAGAGTGAGGTTAATCTCATGTATCCAGGACTCAAGTGTGGGAGGGAATGCGTGCATCCAGATTCTTGCTATCATCTTATGGGCTGTAAATAATGTTTCATGAATAAATATATTTTGAAATGTGTCCATATCACGGTGTGATAAGAGAACTAGCAGACATGGTTTTAGATCTAAAGATAAGGGGGAACTCCAACGTTGAGCCCAGTAAGTCTGTACAATAGGGAGGACCACATGAGATGATAAAAGGTGCCTTCTTGCGTCATGCACAGGGGACATAATGGGCTATAAGAAGGCTTGTAGCAGGATACATATACTAGAGTCAGGTAAGCCTTGTTTAATAACTACAATTGAGTCAAATGATCAGAGATCTTGGGGACACCAGCCTATCATTAACTAGAATTTCCTCCCAGTCAGCATCCTAAACTGCGCTACATGTCTTAACGCCTATCACTTCCCCATGGGACAAAGTGGTACATGTACTTTGTTCCATCTATCGAGCTGCCCTGTAAGGGTGGCTGTTATGTTGGACAAGGCGCACCCCCATAGCCACCCAACCAGCAAGGTGATAGGCTGGCTCCCAGCACATGTCCAAGGCAAGCACCCCCTAGACAAATGCTGGGGGAAGAAAGGCTCACCTCCATCTGCATTTCTATTGCCAGTGTTTGTCTGTAGCAGGTGCTGGGAGCTGGAGAAAAGTGGAGAGAAGCACAGCTGTCAAAGCAGTCTGTCTGAGGGTCAGGCAGCCTGATCAGGCAGGTTGTGAAGGAAACTCTCTAACAGCAATGAAGACAAAAGTAAAAAGTTTTTTTTTTAAGGTTAAGTTACAACTTCTGACAATGTTTGATTGTTGTGTCTTTCCATGATACAGATTTTCACTTACTTCCTGTATGGTAAATGGTTGTCCCCAGATCAGGAATGAAGGAAAATCCCTTTAAACAAGTAAATCATGATAGGGGTTCTAACATTTCCCAATTCTTTCCAAACCCAAAAATTTTTTTGGGCTATAAATATATATTTTAAAGGACTGAAAACCTTTAGGCCATATTCACTCGGGTATACTGATCCATACGCCCGGGATGCACAGCTGGTTTGTGCAAGGTTTTGTGAGAAGATTGTTGAAATCAATGACAGGCAGCCAGCTGCATGGACTTGCAAAGACCTCTACGTGCATTGTGAAGTTCACATCCATATGGGTCTGATGCATGCATCAAGGCACAGGTAGACTGCATTCTGATCCATGCAATAGACCTGCACAGATGTACATTCCAGGTTGCGCATGAAAGTCTGTGCAGGTCTGTTCGTAGGAAAGTCCATTTTACCATCCCCTCTGTAGGTTGTAGGCAGGTGGGGTTTGTATTCTCCACTGCAGCTGATGGTCAACCGAGTGATACCTAAGCCTGGAGAGGAAGTCCACGTGAAACAACGTTTCTGTCTTGGGTCCTGGGTCAATGGAGCAGCATTCCAAGGTGGCTGCACTGAGCCCATGTGACCCACAGCAGCCATCTTGGGTCAGCAGGGTCTAATTAGGTCCCTGGTTCTCGGATTTTGGCGCACTTCCAGCATGTGGCTAGTGTAGGGAGAGAGACCCCACTTGTTAGGTAGGTACAGAAAGGTTCCTGGTGAGGAGGGATAGATTAGGGACTCGCTGTCCTTTAAGGAGCTTCACCCTCTAAAACAGACGATGTTGTCACCTCTCTACCTACACTTCTGACTACATTGAATCATGAGTTATTTTCCTAGCGGTGCTCTCCTGCCAGGGTATCTGTAACATTGGCATTCCATTTAATACAAGTTTCAACTTTTGCTGCAACCGGACTCTGAATGTTTACTGCCTGCACCATGCTGCACCTCCTCACAAGGTGGCATTGTGTTACTGACCACTACACAGAGGAAATTAAGCAAAAGAGGAAATTAGTTCCTCTGAAGTCTCTGTAGGTGTGACTAGGGGAACAGTGGTATGATTGAATGCTGCAACACTGGATGACCTCAGCGGCCATATTTAGTGAGGGCAATGCTAGTACCCACTGCAGTTGGAACGCACTAGCAAAGTGGATATAGTAGGGACAGGATCCACGCTGGTTAGGGACTGCCCATCTAGCCCTAGCGTAAGGTCTATGATGAGGAGAGACAGACTAGAGACACCTCTGCTGGCTCCACCATCTCTGGACTTTAGAGCTGTGACAAGGATCTTGCCATTGGTCCACAAAATGCAGCTTACACCACTACTCTTCCTAACATACACCCCTCTCTAACCAGATGCTGCTTCGGTAATGTAAACCTTATTAAGTTGACACTTTAAACTGGAACTTCCCCTAAAAGGGGAAGTTCTGCTTTTCCTCCTCCTTTTCCTGATTTTGCCAGGTACCTGCTTCCACTCCTGGTCAGATTGCTGAGGCGATATAAGTGGAGGTTCACCCTCTCCCCCTTCTTCCCCTGCAGCCTCCTGGAACATGTCACAGGTCCCAGGGTACTGTAGGATCATTCACAGGGTGCAGTGCAGCTCACGCATGAGCAGTGGACAGCCGGCTGTGAAGATGCAAGAAGTCACAGCTGACTGCCCACAGTTAAGATGCCACCGCTTGTACCCAAGAGACATCACTGGATCCTGGGACAGGTAAGTGTGTGTTTTTTAAAAGTATTTGTAGCTGCTGACTTTTACATTTTTGTTTACAGGGTGAAGAATTTATTTAAGTACTGGGACTATTCCTCTGTCCCAATAGCATTGCTGAGAGTTTCTGCACCTGTAATACCCTTGTTAATGAGACGCTGATACCAAGTTGCTTTGAGACTGTTAAGCACATACTTTGCCGCTGTTCTCTACCTGTTATTTGCTACTTTCACTTTACAAAAAAATGAGTGTGGCACTCTCTTTGGTCTCCATGTATCTTTCCTCCATCTTGGGTACCAACTAACTGGCCCCACTCACATGTGCAGCTGACAACCTGTCATTGATTTCAACAGGCTTCTTGCATGCTTCCTGCATGCCCCTGGGTGGCTGAAGATGGCACTTCGCATGGGTGTATGGTTCAGTATGCCCATGTGAATGAGGCCTTAGTCATATATTGGTTTGGAAAGGAGAAAGTCCCTTATGTGGTGCTACCACTGAAGGAGGCACTGTAACTTAACTGGTTCTTTCTCAAAATCTGCACAGAAGCAGCCAGCCACATAGCAATATTTCACTCTTTCTAGGTCGATCATCAGTCTAGGGTTTATCTTTTTGGATTTTTTTGCTGAAGAACTTGGGATGGGAGAGGGATGATATGGGATAATTCAGATTCCCTAAACTTTGGCAGGAGGAAACTTCGCTTCAGTAAGTTCCTCTGGGCAGACTCTCTGCAGGAACAAGTACAGTTTCAGAAACAGAGAACTTTAAGTTTAGAAGCTAATTCAAGCAGAAATACTACTGGCTTCTCCACTTCGGAGACATAACACACAGCCACAATAACACTGAGCTCAGGTCAGTACTCACAGTGTCATAAGATCTCCAGATGCCTCCTTCCAATATCTACCGGACACTGTTCAGTGAGAGGGAGGTTAGTGCTCACAGTGCCATAGAACAGCCGGGCAGACTGCTTTCCAACTTTCAACCGGGCACTTTTCAGTGCCCTCCAGACCAGATTCCTAGGTGAGGGTTCGTCAATGAATGAATGCTGCTGCAGATGAGGGTAGCCACTCCCACCCAGACATGTGGATTCCTTCTAATAGGGAGATAACCCTGCTGCCAAAATCTCAGACTATTTATATGCTCCTCCAACCATCTTCTGTGCACAGTTCCCCAGGGATTGGCTGGGGCACAATAAATATTCAGGCTGAGATCTGCCTTGCTCAACTCTCTATGTTCCAGAAACCTCCAGAGGGCATGGGAGAGCAAACAAATCTGCAGTCTGTGAGATCCAGAGCAGCCAAAAGCAATAAACAACTGCTTCCCTGATTACAGAGGAGCCAAAAAGAACTAGATTATCCTATAGTCTAGCGAGCTAAATCGGAGGGTGATAAACTTAGTAGACATGGCACTTTTAAATGTGGCCAGTGAGACAGAAATCTCTTATTTTGTTCAGTAGGTATTTTTTTAGCTTATGAATAAAAGAATGGAGTTAAAAAATCACCACAGTTCTGAAGTCGGATGGTATCCCCTATTTAAATCACTAATTGTTTTTATAGAAACCTGGCTTCTAGTGAAATAAACCATGTTTCCACTGACCAAATGCCTCATGCTACTGGTGGTTATACGCACTTCAATTTTTTTTTTAATCCTATTGATTTATGATTCGATTAAAGCAATTGAATCTGCAAAAAAATCAAATGGCCGTAACTTCCCTTTCATTCGATTTAGACGCAATTTTGTTTGGATTCGATCAAACTGAGGCAACTGGTCTGGGTAGAAAATTATTGATTGTTTTGCATCAATCAACAGAACTGAGGCACTTTTCAGAACCATGCAGCACTACCAAATAATTACTTGCAATATAGTGTTTTAAATAAATATCAAAATAGTTCAAATAATAACATATATATATATATATACATACCAAGATAATGTATTTTTGTGAATAAAATCCACTTCCTGTTAAATAAAGTCCAACTTAAAAGTGAAAAATGTGTCCATGTGTATTAATCCACTATTAATCAACAAAAGTGTTACTTTTTCACCACAACTATGCACTCCCTGATTCACAGACTGGAGAATCGCAGTGCTCATCGCTACCAGATTGGCAGTGTATCTCCCAGACTTCAACAAACAAGGGTATTTGTCACCACCAGAGGACACTGTACATCCAGGTCTTGAAACTGCATACAAACGCTCACCAAAATGGAGCCACATACAGAAAGTGTATATAGTGTAGTATTTTATTTAAAATTGAAAAGTTTCCACATAAGGCATGAACATCAAAATAAATTACTTCCCTGGTTCAGTAAAACACATTACAGTAGCAAAAAGGCTAAAAACATTAGCAGCAATATTAACAATAGCAACCAAGGACCAGAAACAGCGTCATGATATCAGCACATAGCTCTGCCCCTACATGTTTTGTGCCACAGCACGTCTTCAGGAGTTCTGGAAGATACTGTTTCAGGTTTGCATATACTTACCTTTTTTTGCTAGCGGCCACAACCTTTTCTGACTCTGATTTCTTATTGATTATTACTGAGGTAGAAATAGGGAAGGAAAATCCGATCATATCTTAACTAACAATCTAAATACACTTCCTTGTGAGTGGCATATCGATCCAATGGGTTGTAAAGATTGATTATTTCCATCAGAAGTGATTGATTATAAAAGAAATTGATCATATATCACAGAGTGTATGGCCACCATAACGCTTTGAAGCTGAATTCTGGGCATAAAAACATGTACTAAAAATGGAGCAGTGCTGACATTACTAGAATAGTGTGTGATTCTATTCAAATTGCTATCATTTTTTCATACACTTTATCTTTTTCCTAGTTATAATTTTCAATTAGTTTTATAGATTTTAACTTTTCCAACAAAAAACTTATTTCCCTTCTTTAAAATGAACCTGTGGACTTGAAGTCAGAGGATACAGCTTCCATCTGTGGCTTTTCACACAGCTGTGATTCTGCATGACAAATTTGTTTTAAAGTGGTAGTAAAGCCACTTTGTTACGTTTTACCCGTGCCATTCCTTCAGAGCACTGTTGAGTCCGTATGCACGGGAGTGACGTCATTGTGGCTCAGCCAACCAGATGGCCGGAGCTGGCGAACCCAGAAGGAAGACCTGGAAGCCTCTACAGCGATGACAGCGTGCCACTGGAGGGCTTCGTTTTAAGGTAAGTGTTCCATAATGTGCTAGTATGCGATGTATACAGATTATGCCTTTACCTTACAGGGTATTTTTTTTTTTTAGATGCAGTTTACTACCGCTTTAACATTCAAAGTTGTTATCTTATGTACTATAGCTTTGAGCATCATAGAAAGGCCATGTACAATGTGAACTGAACAGAAGATCAACAATTGTACAGCAGTGCCCTCTGCTGTGCATGCAAAATCCAACAGTCTAATGATTTCTCTGAATTTGCATGCAAACATATCATGGGAGATGAGATAATAGTAAGCAAACTTGACTATAAATCAATAATAAAAATAAATAAATAAATAAAAATACAAAGTCCCATACACCTAGAGTCCAAATAAAGTCCAACTTAAAATCCAAATCCAAAATATTCTTGCAGGTGATTTCCCAATAAATCTTTATCCCCGAATAAGATTGATGGTATACTCCAGAAAATCTTCATATACCTCAAAGAAAAAAATCTCAACATAGTGTATTACCCCAGGTATTAAAATAAAGTGCCACACGTGTCACATGCAGACAAACAAAAGTGCCACAGCAATCATGAGATATCAGGACTCCAATAACTCAATTAGTACCTCCACTGCACACAATATAAAGAGTGCATAATTACCCCAACATAAATAAAATCAGCATAGGATCCATAATAAAGATGAGATTGCCTCCAAACATTGTTCTACCATCTTCTCCAAACACTTCCCATAGACCTCATAAACAGACCAGGGATCAGTATATGTATTAGATGACAAACATATTTTATTGTAGCAACTTACATTAAAATTTGATGAAAACAGCTTCCATATGGTGAGATAGTCCAAGATAACCCCACTCCTCAGCGGTAACTCTATTTATATGGCCATACCACTCTGAAGGAGAGCCAGGCAAAGAATAAAAGTCTCCAGGGTTGGAACAGCCGCGTGTTTCAGAACCCAAAATGGCCACCACGGCACTTCCGGAAAAACGTCAATACGTCAATACGTCACCACGTCACGTGCCCCGGACGCGTTTTGTCACATCTGGACTTTTTCAACAGGGATACGGACGTGTGTACTCACTCGTTTTAAATATCCACTGGCTGGAGAGGCGGACTCCAGCCGCGGCCATCTTACATTCTGGAAAACCAAATATATACATCTATGCATCCCAGGTATAACCCAGCTGGCAAAAATCATCATGGGAGACCCCTAAAAGATCAAGGGGCCTTGGAAATGCTTTAAAAAAATAAAAAATAATAAATAAATTGAATATATATATATATATATATATATATATATACAGGTGAAACTCCAAAAATTTGAATATCGTGCAAAAGTTCATTTATTTCAGTAATGTAACTTAAAAGGTGAAACTAATATATGAGATAGACTCATTACATGCAAAGCAAGATAGTTCAAGCCATGATTTGTTATAATTGGGATGATTATGGCTTACAGTTCATGAAAACCCCAAATCCACAATCTCAGAAAACTAGAATATTGTGAAAAGGTGCAATATTCTAGGCTCAAAGTGTCCCACTCTAATCAGCTAATTAAGCCATAATACCTGCAAAGGGTTCCTGAGCCTTTAAATGGTCTTTCAGTCTGGTTCAGTAGTAATCACAATCATGGGAAAGACTGCTGACCTGACAGTTGTGCAGAAAACCATCATTGACACCCTCCATACGGAGGGAAAGCCTCAAAAGGTAATTTCAAAAGAAGTTGGATGTTCCCAAAGTGCTGTATCAAAGCACATTAATAGAAAGTTATGTGGAAGGGAAAAGTGTGGAAGAAAAAGGTGCACAAGCAGCAGGGATGACCGCAGCCTGGAGAGGATTGTCAGGAAAAGGCCATTCAAAAGTGTTGGGGACTTTCACAAGGAGTGGACTGAGGCTGGAGTCAGTGCATCAAGAGCCACCACACACAGACGGATCCTGGACATGGGCTTCAAATGTCGTATTCCTCTTGTCAAACTGCTCCTGAACAACAAACAACGTCAGAAGTGTGTTACCTGGGCTAAAGAAAAACAGACCTGGTCTGTTGCTCAGTGGTCCAAAGTTCTCTTTTCTGATGAGAGAAACTTTTGCATCTCATTTGGAAACCAAGGACCCAGAGTATGGAGGAAGAATGGAGAGGCACACACTGCAAGATGCTTAAAGTCCAGTATGAAGTTTCCACAGTCTGTGTTGATTTGGGGAGCCATGTCATCTGCTGGTGTTGGTCCACTGTGCTTCATTAAGTCCAGGGTCAACGCAGCCGTCTACCAGGAGATTTTGGAGCACTTCATGCTTCCTTCCACAGACGAGCTTTATGGGGATGCTGACTTCATTTTCCAACAGTACTTGGCACCTGCCCACACTGCCAAAAGCAGCAAAACCTGGTTCAATGACCATGGGATTACTGTGCTTGATTGGCCAGCAAACTCTCCTGACCTGAACCCCATAGAGAATCTATGGGGCATTGCCAAGAGAAAGATGAGAGACATGAGACCGAACAATGCAGAAGAGCTGAAGGCCGCAATTGAAGCATCCTGGTCTTCCATAACACCTCAGCAGTGCCACAGGCTGATAGCTTCCATGCCACGCTTCATTTAGGCAGTAATTGCTGCAAAAGGGGCCCAAACCAAGTACATATGCATGCTTATACTTTTCAGAGCTCCGATATTGTTCTATGTACAATCCTTGTTTTATTGATTGCATGTAATATTCTAATTTTCTGAGATTGTGGATTTGGGGTTTTCATGAGCTGTAAGCCATAATCATCACAATTATGACAAATGACAGCTTGAACTACCTTGCTTTGCATGTAATGAGTCTATCTCATATATTTGTTTCACCTTTTAAGTTGCATTACTGAAATAAATGAACTTTTGCATGATATTCTAATTTTCGATTTTCACCTGTATATATATCAAATGGCAAGAGAACTATTACTGTAATAAATTGTGTACCCCTGAAGATCTTCATTTAGCCCTTTGGGGGCAAGGCAACCAGGGGTAAATGTCCACTAACTTTCCATTCTACATAGCCTTTGGTACCTTCTCCCACTATCAAGATCACTTGTGATAGCTTCGATCCCAAAAACTAGCTCCTGAAACTTCCCCTTCATGTTCATCTTTGAAATGGTGTAGGACGGAGTATTTATCTTTTCCATTCAGTATGCTGGACTTATGTTCTTCAATCCTTATTCTCAGTGGGCGTGAAGTCCAGCCTACAATTACCAGGCTACAGGGACAGAGAAGCCTGTATACCACATATGAGGTGCCATCTATTCCCATTACCTCTCGCTTCCAATGCCAAAATATACTGCATGTATCAAAGTTCCTACCACCACACCTTGTTAATCAAAGATAGAGGTCCATAAATTGTGTCCACCACCCAGAGACCCCCTAATTTTCTGCACCCTGCTAGGGGATGGCAGCGCTACACTTTTTAGACTTTAAGACTACCATTTGGTTCTGAAGAAGAGGGACCTACCCTCCAAACACATCATTTTGGGACTCGAGCAGTGGACCAGGCTATGTGGGACACTGTGGACATTGATAAGCTTGATAACATATGCTGTTTGTGAGTAGACATCTGTTTTATTTCTTCAATAAAAGTATATATAAAGGTAATGCGCAAGGTTGGTTCACCCTCTGATTTTACCCTTTCTAGTGTTCCTTTGGGATTCTCAAGTCCTTAGGGGCCTCAAATCCTTGCTTCAAATTGTTGAAATTCTGAGGTTCTTCCTTGCTTGAACATCCACCTTGAGTGCAAGAGGTGATTCTTTTGTTTGCACATTGTGCAAGGTTTCAAGTTTATTGGTAGAAAAGTTATACTCATTAGCTGAAAAACACATCAATTCTTTCAAGTGAACCCTATTAGGTGACCTGAGGAAGGCTTAGAGCAAGCATGTCAAACTGGTGGCTTTTGGGTCACATGCTGCCCTCTTAGGCCTTGTTCACATGGGGCATACCACAGGGTTCCCTCGTGGGGCCATAGTCACCTGCACTGTGATACACTAGACATGTGCAGAAGGAAAAAGAAATTGTTTTATTTCTGAACAATTTGTTAAGTTACTAATTTCATGTCGTTGCATTCATAACAAAATTCATTTAGTTTAGGTTTGCTTCATTTATTTATTTTCAGTTCAGTTTGTTCATTTAAATTTTTTCAGTAGATTTGAAGTATTCAAACTGAACTTGAATCGAAGCGATCAAATCAATCCAAATTAATTGATAAGGATAGTTGGTTCTATTCTACTGAAAATTCAAACATTTTTTCTATTTTATTAAATTTTTTTCTATTCTTTTATTATCTATTCTATTCTCTTATTTTCTATTCTATTTGTAGCACCTTCCTAGGTAGCTAGGGGGAGCTAAACTTTCAATTGATAGACAGAGTAGCAGCCTGTGCAATAGTCAGAGGGAGGTCAAAATCAGGTCAGGGATGAAAGGCTCTGCAGACCAGCTTTCTGAGATGTCCCCCTGCTCTGAAACTTTGGAGAAAGTTCTAGAAGTAGTGGACGTAGGTGAGGACTGGCTGATCTGCACTTTTAAGGGATCCTGGCCAATTCCCAACAGGAGGCTTGGCATGGAGCCAAGACAGCCCTTAAAAGTGACAGGTTCTTCTCAGCAGCAGGAGAGTTCGGGTGGAATATGGAGAGGAAGCAAGAGGATGGAAAGCAGGAGCCTGGGAGGGAGCCAAGATCAGAATGGGCTCACCTAGAGGCAGGGAAGCTTGCAAGGAGGAAATCTTGGGTCTTCACTAGCCCCCAGAGCGAGGACCACCTGTGCAGCAGGGAAGGAGCATCCCTGCTAGAAGGCCTGGTAGCAGCCACCTACCAACCAGCAGCACAGGAGAAGGACTGAGTGAGTAGACCTGCACCCTCTGAACCATTACGGGGAAAGAAGCACTCTGGTGGGAAACTGAATTAGCTTTCTTACCCAGGACTGTTTCACACTGCAGTGGCAGGCACTGGATCCCCTGCCCAGGGATTCACCCAGTACAGCTGTATAAGGAGAGGAGTCATTTGGGGTTGTATTACAAGAGATGCTGGCTAGCTCTCCAGAAGAGAAACTTTGCTGTAAAGATTTGTATGCTATACTTGTAGTTGCTAAGGAATTTGCCCTCCGTTGCCATTACCCTTGAGCATCCCATACACCCCTTACCCCATCCAAGTTCAATCCCCTAATAAAATTTCAAAACAAAGTTCTAGGACTGGTTACTTTCTCCTGGATGCAAGTCTGAGTGAAAGAAATGTGTGTTGCCTGGCTGTACAGGGCTATAGGGGGACCCAAACTTCAGCAACTACTGTACATATTATTTTATATTCTGTTCTTTTATTTTCTATTTTATTCTGTTTTACTCTACTCTATTCTTTTTAAAATTCAAACTTCGGAAGATAGCTATATTCTTTCAATTCTATTATTTTCTGTTCTATTCTATTTAATTATTTTCTATTATAGTCCTTTATATTCTATTCTGTTTTATTCTATTCTATACTTTTCTACGTTTGAATTTTGGAAGACAGCTAATTCTAACACTAATACACACAGTCTTTGAAGGAAATCAGCAATAGTCAGCAATATGTTTATATTTCAAATTAATTTTCAAATTCGATTCGAATTTAATTCAAATTTCGGACAAAATTTAATTTCGTTATTTCAGATTCGTTTAAATTCGTTACTATTGTAATTTGGAAACTCATCTAAATTTGGATTCGTCTGAATCTCCGAATAACAAAAAATTTGTATAAATTTAGATTTTCTATATTTTTTTATTCTATTCTTTTATTTCTATTCCGTTCTATTCTGTTTTACTCTATTCTGTTTAATCCTATTCTATTCTTTTCGAAATTCAAATTTCGAAAGATGACTGTATTCTATTTTATTCTATTCTATTCAAATCTATGCTTTTTTTTCCTTTTTTATTCTATTCATTTATTTTCAATTCTATTTTTTATATTGTTTTATTCTATTCTATTCTTTTCTACATTTGAATTTTGGAAGACAGCTATATTCTAACACTAATACACACAGTCTTTGAAGGAAATCAGCAATAGTCAGCAATACGTTTATATTTCGAATTAATTTTCAAATTCGATTCGAATTCAATTTTTGGACAAAATTTAATTTCGTTATTTCAGATTTGTTTAAATTCGTTACTATTGTAATTTGGAAACTCATCTAAATTTGGATTCATCTGAATCTCCGAACAAAACATTTGTCCAAATTTAGATTTTCTATATTATTTTATTCTATTCTTTTATTTTCTATTCTTTTCTATTCTGTTCTATTCTGTTTTACTCTATTCTGTTTGATTCTATTCTTTTCGAAATTCAAATTTCGAAAGATGGCTGTATTCTATTTTATTCTATTCTATTCAAATCTATGCTTTTTTTCCTTTTTTGTTCTATTCATTTATTTTCAATTCTATTTTTTATATTCTATTCTGTTTTATTCTATTCTTTTCTACATTTGAATTTTGGAAGACAGCTATATTCTAACACTAATACACAGAGTCTTTGAAGGAAATCAGCAATAGTCAGCAATATGTTTATATTTGGAATTTATTTTCAAATTCGATTCGAATTCAACTCAAATTTCTGACAAAATTTAATTTCGTTATTTCAGATTTGTTTAAATTCCTTACTATTGTAATTTGGAAACTCATCTAAATTTGGATTCATCTGAATCTCCGAATAACAAAAAATTTGCCCAAATTTAGATTTGAAACAAACTGCACATGTCTATGCTACACAGGTGTTCGGTGCATCCCCATGCAGGCAGTCCCATGCTTATCAATTGAAATGTGGCTGCACAGACACAGCTGCTGCGCCCAATTCTTTGTGATCCTCAGTGGTTTAAGAAATTTCCTTGAAAAATGGCTCAGCTTTTCTACATGTGACACAAGCTACACTTATACATACAATTTTGTTGCCCGGTACTTCAAGAAATTATTTACAAACCTTATTTTTCTAGTAAAATATGCTTTAAGTTGCTTAACAAGTTGTAAGTTGCAGGTGTCACTATGAGGTTAAGAGTTATTAAACCCACAACAGTAAAATCAGTCTGTATATGCAGTAAAGCACGTTTGTTATACTCACTGTGGAACCTAAGGGGTTAATCATCCGCATTGTGTAAAAAGGACGTTTGAATCTGACTTCTCTGATCCTCTCCTTCTTCTTCTGTCCCCAATGCATCTGCTGATAGCACAAAGTCTTGGGGGCAAGCTGCACATGCTCAGTTGGGTGTGTATTGCTACAAAAAAAATTTCTTGTTAAGAGGGTGCATGTCAGGGGTTATGCAGCCTCATAGGACAGTCAGAGGAGAATGAAAACTCCTCCTACAAGATTAACTAGTGCTCAGCTGGACACTGATAAAAGTCACAAGACTACTATATACTGCTGTTGAGAAAAAGTATTTAGCAGTTTATATTTACTAAAATAATTGCGTTTCCATGTTTTGTGTACTGTGAGAGACCAGATATAGTGAATGCAGGGTCCTGGGTTTAGTAACACTTCAAATAACAAAGTGCAATAATTCTTCCTAAAATTAACTCGGCACGGCCCCTTGAAGATGTGTTACACTTAGGCTGGCCATAGATTATGCAATTTACTTTCCTTCAACCACAGGTTGCACTATTGTTTTCTGACAGTGGGACATTTCCCTGCCCTCAAAATAAAATGATCACAGCTGACGATCATACAGAAAAAAACTCAACAGGCTGACGATCATACGGAAAAAAAACTCAACAGGCTTGTTGTACTGAAGTCAATCAATAGTACAACCAGCCTGTGTACAGATCAGGGGTGGACTGACCATTTGGAAACTCGGGCACTGCCCGAGGGCCCAGGGTCAGTAGGGGGCCCCATGAGATGCCCCTGGTACCTTTTTCATAGGTTTTTTTGAGTTTGGGCAAGGACACAGGGGCCCCATGATCCCCTATTGCCCGGGGGCCCCATGAGTTGTCAGTCCGCCCCTGGTACAGTTGGATTGAAATTTGGCTGATTCTGCAGGAACCATCTATGGCCAGCTTTAGTTTGGTCCACTGTTTTATTTAGGGCTGACATGCCTGGCTTAGGGCTTGCAGCAGGGGTCCTCAAGCATTTGAAACAAAGAGCTAATTCACTTTCCATCACAATGTTTTGGGGCCAGACCGTGGTCAGTAGGTGTATAAAAATATCTCTGTGTAAAACATGTCCAGATGTAAGTGGGAGAAAAAAAATCAACCCATTGTCAGTAGAAATAATAAATAAAGACAAATATCTGGAAAGAACAGATATAAAGAAAGTAGATAGCAGATAGAAAAATAGATATGGAGGACAGTTATTTGCCATTATCTATAGTTAACAAGGTATTAAGGTATTAGGTATTAGTTAACAAAGTAACAAGGTATTAAGGTATTAGGTATTAGTTAACAAAGTAACAAGGTATTAAGGTATTAGGTATTAGTTAACAAAGTAACAAGGTATTAAGGTATTAGGTATTAGTTAACAAAGTAACAAGGTATTAGTTAAAGAATTTTATTTAAAACAGTAATTTTTTTCTCTTAACTGAGTTGCTGGCCTTATTAGGAGATCACAGACACAGTAATAAAGTATAACAACTTTCACAAATTGCTATTTTTGTAATTTTGTATTTTTATACATTGTTTTTAAAACTGATCACTGAAACAAGCTGTTACGGAGATGACTAAATCAGAATCCACTATGACCGGGTCTTGCTTAATTCTAGGTTCACATTTGTGCATTGTGGGAACTAGTGTAAAATTCCCGCACCATACAAAAACGCCCAAGAATGTGTTGACTCTGTCTCACCTGCATAGGAGCGAATGGAGCTCAGTAACATGACAAAATGTAGAAAATTTCAAGGGGTATGAATACTTTTTCAAAACACTGTATGTACGGTTTTGCTAAAGCATGTCAAAGTTGCAAAATTGTGCTTAGGTGTTAAGATTTGTTTTACCGTTAGCCATGAAGGGGTTAACTTACTGCAGGAAGGGACTAAATACCCAAAACAAAACATGCTACTTTGTAGTTGTAACTGTGTAAGGTGTATTCATATGGTGGTGGTTTTTACACAGTTAGGGTCTATTTATCAATGTTTTCACCCAAGATTCACCCAGTATTCAGGTGAGTTTGAATTAGAAGAATGGAATTTTGGGTGAATGTTATATAAATCATAAATGAAAACCCTAATAAATAGACCCTTTATTCTATTTTTTCATTTGGAATAAACTGCATAAGTGTTAGGTTACTTTCTTTAGACTGTATTTATGAGATCTATACAAATATGGACAAGATTCCAGCGTACTATATCACTAATCCATCATTTCCACTAGGTGGCAGTCCTCCCATGGTAAAAACATACAAACAGTGAATAGATACAGTTCATACCAAGGATCTAAAATACTGCAAAATGTTATCTGTGTATTAGAACATTTATTCAGTGGTTTGAAGTTTCACATTTTTAAGTGCTCATTAAAAGGAAACTGGAAAAACCCCACTCATTCGGTCTTTCGATCAGTCTGCTCTTGTTATCCAGACCACTTACTTCATATATATGCTTTTTTATTAAAAAAAAAAAAAAATTAAAAGACCTGCCCTGTGCTGTGAAGGCCATGGTTTACATACACTGAACTGACGATCGCCAAATAGTCTGAAACAGTTGTATCAGTTTAGAATAAATAGCTCTGTAATATTAGGCTACTATACCAGTAGTTCTTGGGGCTCAATTCATGAAGCAATATCATGCAATATTTGGATCATGTGAATCATTTTATCTAACTATCGCATGTGAAAATGAAAATGTCAGCTCATCATCTTTTAATGTGATAATTACCAAAAGAAGAAAAAAAAAGTGCACACTAAATACCACATAAAATTCTATGTCATTTCATGAAAAAAAAGGGGGGAGGAGTCAGTATCTGGGAGCCTCCTTATTGGTAAAGCGGACTTCCAGATTTTGATAACCCCCCCTCCTGCAGACCCTCACAACCATCTGGCCAGTTTTATATGGAAGAGGTTCTTGTCCTCATCAACATGGGTATAAAGTGCTCTGTCAGGGGGAGGTTCCCCCCCGCCGCCTTGAGGGCATGTGCCTGGTATGGTTCAGGAGGGGGACACACACTTGTCCCCCCCTTCCCTTTCCTGGCCAGCCAGGCTGCACGCTTAGCCGGTATGGAATTTGGGGGGGACCTCACATCATTTTTGGGGATTTTTTTGGCATTGGGTATCTCCGTTAAAATACATATCAGACCTGAAGGACCTGGTATTAATTCTGGGGGATTCCCTACACCATTCTATAAACAGTGTCCCAGTTTCATTGTTTACATTTAGCTGGGAATCCCCAGCTGACCAGTAAATGAGCAGGGCAACGATTAGTCACTGGTTGTTAGAATGCTGGCGGGTGCAAAGAACCGTCTCTAAGCTGGAACTGTCACATTAGCAGTGGTCGGCAGACGACTAAATGTTTCACTTTCTACTGCCGCAGGAGGTTCGGTCTGCAATAAGATAAAGTGTAAAAAAATGTGCAAAACCACAAAATAAAAAAGATTACTGCATGTGGTATTTAGTGCATTTTTTAGTGAATTGTCTATTCTTGAGATAAATAACGCACAAGTTTTTTAAAACACAAAAATTCATGTAGTAATGATCTCTTAGTGAATTAAGCCCTGCATGTGCAGCTGGCCAATGGGGTGTAAAGGAATGATTTGCATGGCTCCGCTCACTGTCCTGAAATGATCCTCTTAGTTATGGGATATGTGATGGAATCAGCCATGTGAATACATTTTGTTTTAAAAATGCCCCGCTGTGTTACATACTGATTAGAGTGAGGACTTTTTGTTTGCTTTAGTCCCTTCTTATCAGAACCTGTATTCAGAGGTGTCCCTAGGGTTGGTGTCACACGGTGCAGTAACATGTGCTGTCACCCCTCCAGAGAGGAAGAAGCCGGTGCCGGTGTAGCGGTAAAATGAGTATCCCAACCCCTGAAGATATGTATCCCCTGAAGCAACTGCGCATGTACTGGTTTCAGGCCGAAGAAGCTGATCTCCGACTTTAGCACAGAGCTGCCACAGGTAACCCCTTACAGGCTGCAAACCGCTGAAGCTGATCCTGCGGATCACTATGGGTTGCAAGATCAGTTAACCCCGTATAGGTTGAACCTATATCTTCACGGGTCTGGGATACTCATTTTACCGCTATACCGGGGAGCAGCTGTCACTGTGCCGGGAATCCGGGATCACCCCAGTAACTGGCCAGGACCTTCACAGAGCCTAGAAGCTCTGCTGGCATCCTGCTCCTGCACCCCCTGTGATGGTGTCACCCGGGGCGGCCTGCATCCCCCGCACCCCCCTAGGGACGCCACTGCATGTAATATTTTACTGTCCAGTTGGGTCCCAAGCCCTACTCCATTGAAGCCATAGTTTCCATACATTGCACTGATCAGGGCCAAATAGTCTGAAGCAGCTCTAAGCAGTTTGGAATAAATTACTCTATAATATTAGGCTGTATTTTCACTATAAATAGCTGTTCTGGATGTGCAACTGTCTTGAAACTTTTAATTTGGATATGTGATGGAACTAGACATGTAAATACCTTCAGCTTTAAGGTGGCTTTTTTGTGCTATTATCGAAAAAAGTTTTTTCTAGGAATCCTTTGGATTTCTCTCTCTTAAAACATGAAAACACAAACCACAGTTACATGTACTGTATGAGAGAAATTAAGACCTACAAAAGAGATAAAGAAAAAAAACATAAACCTTGAGGCTGCTTTCATACTGATGTGGTGCGGTGGGAGCAGGAGAGTGTACCCACGAGTTGGTGCATATTAACTACGCTTTCCCATTGACTTCTAATATGTCCCATGGTTTTGATGCGCTTTCTAAAAGCATACCAAAGATGCAGATTGCAGTTGTTCTGGTGCGCTTTCAGAAATTAGAAGTTAGTGGCTAAGCGCAGCTAACATGCACCCAACTGACAGGTACATTGCGCTGCTCCCGTGGTGCGATTAAACTGCACCGCATCACTGTAAAAGTAGCCACAAACCAGTAAAGGCATAAACTTACACTGTCCTTTCAGATTTCTCTAACTTAAAAAATAAATTCACCTTTGGAACATGTTACTCCCAGCATCAACTGCTAGCTGTGAAAGTGGGAACAGGGTAAATTTAATCTACAGATTGTAAATGGGAAATCATTTAAGCTACGTATATACTAAGCCTGGCCATAGATGGGTAGAAAATTGCTTGAACATTTGTTAAATGAGCATGTGATTATGCCATCATTGATACAAATTTTTTCCCCACTTGTCATTCTTTTACAACATAAAAGGTACATTTTTTTGTTGATCAATTTCAAAATGCGGAATGTGCTCATGTGCACTACAATGTTTTGTGTTATTCCCGTTCAATTCTGGATCAGTTCCACTACTCACACTTTGAAAATCATTTGTTCATACTAAAAAAGTTCCAACAATTTTTTTGCCATAAATCTTTGCGTTTCGAGAATTGATATGAGCCAACTAAGATTTAGAAAGTCGAGCGATTGAGCAGTTGAAACTAATTTTCAAGCAATTTTCTACACATCTATGGTCTGCTTTTTTTTGGAAAATAACAAACATGTCTGTACTTACCTACTGTGTGCAGTGGTTTTGCACAGAGCAGTCTGGATCCTCCTCTTCTCGGGTCTATTGCTGGCTTTCATGGCCCCTCCTTCCTGTCGGGTGCCCCCACAGCAAGCAGCTTGCTCATTCACACACTGAGCCGCGGCTCTCTCTCCTCATTGGTGGACAGGCTGTGATTGACAGCAGTGGGAGCCAATAGCTCCCGCTTGCTCTCTCTGCCAATGAGGAGGCTGTCATGCAGATCACTGGATCGCGATGGGGCTCAGGTAAGTATTGAGGGGGTTGGGGGAACTGCTGCACACTGACAGCCTTTTCCACATGGAAGAAAAATATATTTGAAATATATTTTAAAAATATTTTTCCCAAATATATTGACATATAAAAATGCATTTTTATTACAAAATATATGAAAAATATTTGTAAAAATACATTTTCAAATATATGTAAAAATATATGTTAAAATTACTTTTTTATATGTTAAAAAAATCTGAAGAATATATTTAAAAAATATATATTTTAAAAAATATTTTTCATATATATTTTGTAATATATAAAAAATGCATTTCAACATGCAATATATATATATATATATATATATATATATATATATTGAAATATATTTTGAAATATATTGAATATGGCCAAAATTGAAGTATTTCAAATATATGTCAATATATTTGGGAAGATTATTTTCAAAATATATTTCAAATATATTTTTCTTCCGTGTGGATTACAACCACTTTATGTCACTTAATACATAAGATTAGTACTAACGCACCTGCCTGCACAAAGCCATTACCTGAGATGTACAGGAAGGCTGGCCATTGATGGGTAGAAAATGTGTTCACATTTGGTAAAGATCTATCGAATGTGCAAATCCTTAGGCTAACCATACATTGCAAAAATTTTCTTGTACAACTTTCATTTAGGTTTACCAAAACCATACAATATGAGGTCAAACCTAAACACTTTCAATTTGTATGCAATCAGACAGGTCCTTGCATACAGGTACATACAGTAGTTGAAGGTAAATCTAAAGAAAATTCAATAATGTATGGCCAGCTTAACTCCTGAATTCTCCATTCACATTATAGGATAATGTCAGGAAAAATAGAAAAGAAGTCAGACATACCCTAAGGTCATGTGTTTCTTGGAAACAATGTCTGTATATTATTGCTTTATGGGTGTGGACCTAACAAAGCTGCAGTCTTGCAAATTTGATCTCTGAATACACCGCTGTCTTACCAGATGAACAGCAGGTAAGGTAAAGTAGAAACTCTTTAAAATTTAATAGACTAAGCACAATAAAACAAACATCTCACAGTAAATTTGTGGGCGGGGCCTACAGTGCCCATGCACAGGGGGTACCTTTAGTGGTGTACACGCTGAGCGCACTCATCAGTGCCGGAGATAGGATTGCCACCTCATCTCTTTACAACCAAACACATATTATTTACACAGATTCTGGGGCTGATTAAGGTGGTAGTGAAACTCACTTAGTGCCGTATCAGCATTAAATTAGCCTCAGAACCTGTGTAAATAATATGTGTTCGGGTTTAAAGGAATGAGGTGGCAACCCTAGCTGGGGGCCAGGCGGGAACTGCGGTCATGTGAACAATCTAACATTAACCTCCCCGGAGGTATTCCCGAGTGTAGCTCAGGGTAAAGTTTCAGCACCACAAGTGGTAACCCCGAGCTATACTCGGGAATACCCTGCAGCGTTGCTCCGGGATCTCTTCTGCACTTACCTTGTCCTTCGCTCCCGCGATGTCCTCCCTGCAACCTCCCCTGCCATCTCCTCCGGCGGATGCCGGCATCTGTCTTCCGGGTTCCGTTCCCTGCAACGTCAGGACGTACGGGGACGGAACTGGCGGGAAATTTAAAAATGTCAAAAAGTGACATTCACTAAATACACTAAAATCACACAGTATAACATTACTGTATCAAAGCATTTCACATACATTTTGTCCCGAGTGCTTTGTCCTGTGCCCTGCCTGCATTTTTACTGTTCTTTCTGCCTGTAAACTGAGAAACGTCCATGGCGTCCAAAAAGCGTCCCTTTATGTCAAAAGAGGTTTTAGACCAGCTAGAGAACAGCGATAGTAAATTAGAACTACTTGCAGAATTGAGTGATAATGATTAGTGGGGAAATTCGTAATCAGACACTGAAAACGATTTTGCGACTTTGCTCAGTGATGTGCGAATTTGGCGCAATATTTCAAATTTCAGTGTTTTTGGTTTGATTATATTATTGAATTAAATTTATTATTATTATATTATTATTTTTATGATTATTTATTAAATTATAATTAGAGATGAGCGAAGAAATGAAAAATTCGATTCGACTGATTCGGCGAATTCGTGGACAATATTCGATTCGAGTCGAATAAATTCGCTGTGAATTTAACTTAAAAAAGGGTGTTTCTAGGCTTCAGAGAGACTTAATATTAGTGCAGAACACTGTACCTTTAATTTAAATGCCCTTGGAGTCTGCTGGGGAAGAGAAATAATACTGTCAGTCAGTATGACATGCAGATGAGTGCCGTCGATCTTAGAATCACCGCACACTTCACTCATTTGGGCAGTCACGGGGCCAAAACCAGAGTGTGGAGCCACAGTGTGGCGGTGGAGGCAGCAGCAATGGGAGGCCATACAGCACCCTATGACAAAAATGGAAACCACCAGCAGTGTGAGGAGACCTGAAAGTGGCACATGGCAGAGTGTGGCGATAGAGACAGCAGCAATGGGAGGCCGTACAGGGACCCATGACACACTCTGGACCTGGCAGCAGCATGAGGAGGCGGTACAGGGGCCCATGACAGATTACGGGCCTGGCAGCAGCATGAGGAGTCGGTACAGGGGCCCATGGCAGATTACGGGCCTGGCAGCAGCAATGGGAGGCCGTACAGGGACCCATGACACACTCTGGACCTGGCAGCAGCATGGGGAGGCGGTACAGGGGCCCATGACAGATTACGGGCCTGGCAGCAGCATGAGGAGTCGGTACGGGGGCCCATGACACACTCTGGACCTGGCAGCAGCATGAGGAGGCGGTACAGGGGCGCATGACAGATTACGAGCCTGGCAGCAGCAACTTGGACAGGAGGACGTTCAGCTTCTGCACCGTCGGGTGCGTGCTCGCAAACTGTTGTCTCTTGGAAACGGATTCCAAGAAAGACTGCTGACGGAATCCGTTAAGAGGAGTAGCAGGAGAAGGAGCATCTGAACGAGCGGAATATGCCAACAAGCGACAACAGTGGCCCATGACAGATTACGGGCCTGGCAGCAGCATGAGGAGTCGGTACGGGGGCCCATGGCAGATTACGGGCCTGGCAGCAGCTATGGGAGGCCCGTAATCTGCCAGCACCCTATGACAAAAAATGGAACCCACCAGCAGTGTGAGGAGACCTGAAAGTGGCACATGGCAGAGTGTGGCGATGGAGACAGCAGCAATGGGAGGCCGTACAGGGACCCATGAGAGACTCTGGACCTGGCAGCAGCATGAGGAGGCGGTATAGGGGCCCATGGCAGATTAGGGGCCTGGCAGCAGCTATGGGAGGCCCGTAATCTGCCAGCACCCTATGACAAAAAATGGAACACACCAGCAGTGTGAGGAGACCTGAAAGTGGCACATGGCAGAGTGTGGCGATGGAGGCAGCAGCAATGGGAGGCCGTACAGGGACCCATGAGAGACTCTGGACTTGGCAGCAGCATGAGGAGGCGGTATAGGGGCCCATGGCAGATTAGGGGCCTGGCAGCAGCTATGGGAGGCCCGTAATCTGCCAGCACCCTATGACAAAAAATGGAACACACCAGCAGTGTGAGGAGACCTGAAAGTGGCACATGTTTGGGGCATGATTCATGGCGGATTTAGTCAGTTGTGTCAGGAACTGGTGGTTTGAAATCCAGACTAATCCACGCCTGATTCATTTTCACAAACGTGAGTCTCTCCACACTTTGGGTGGACAGTCGTGTCCTCCGCGGAGTTGCAATACCTCCTGCCGCACTAAACACGCGCTCCGATGCCACGCTACTGGCCGGGCATGACAGCCTTTCAAGGGCAAATTCAGCTAGTTGGGGCCAAAGGTCAAGTTTCGTTGCCCAGTAGTCAAGGGGATTGTCTACCTCGGTTGGCAGGGTGCTGTCCAAGTAGGCCTAAGCCTGTTGTTTGAGGTCCTGCTCCAGGTCCACCTGATGCTGCTGCTGCTGCTGCGGCTGGTTAGTAGTTTCCTCACTGCGCTGGTGAAGAAAGCTACTCATCATCGACTGCAGACTGAGGCAGCCGCTGCTGGTGGAGCTGCCACTGCTCCTACCACCCCACCCCTCCCCTGCTGCCATGGCAGCGGAACACGAGCGCACAGGGCCCACAGTGTCTGAGGATGGACGTTGGCGCAGACAGGCAGAGACCAGCTGACTACATAGGTGTTTTTTATAGTACGTTATTTTGGCCTCCCTCTCAGCAGGTGTGAAAAAGGCCACCATTTTTGAACGGTAGCGAGGGTCCAACAAGGTGGACAGCCAAAAGTCATCCCTCTGTCTGATGGTTATTATTCGGCTGTCGCTACGCAAGCAACCGAGCATGCTATGGGCCATTTGTGCCAAGGAATGCGAGGGACTCCCTGCCTCCATCTCCACAGCATACTGCCACGGTGCGTCTAGGTCCTCTGTCTCCTCTTCCTCCTCCTCTACCAGATGCTCCTGCTCCTCCACTCCTGTCCGCTGAGTGGAAAAACCACCCATTTCACTCAATAATTCCTGAGCACCAATGTCCTCCTCTACCTCCTCCTCTTCTTCCAGTCCTGCCCCCACAGGGGCCATGTGGCGTTGAGATCTGTGCGCCACGTCTACCGCACCCTGACCAGCCATTGTTAACAGCATTTGTTCCAGGACGTGCAACAGAGGAATGACGTCGTTCATCCCATAGTCCTGCCGACTCACGAATAGCGTGGCCTCCTCAAAGGGCCTGAGCAAGCGCAGGTGTCACGCATGAGCTGCCAATGGCTGACATCTAAGTTACACAGGGAGTACCTTTATCTGCTTTTAACATCAGGAAATCTGTGATGGCCTTTTGCTGTTCGTAAAGGCGGTCTAACATATGTAGGGTTGAATTCCACCTTGTTGCAACGTCACAGCATGAGGAGTCGGTATAGGGGCCCATGGCAGATTAGGGGCCTGGCAGCAGTTATGGGAGGCCCATAATCTGCCAGCACCCTATGACAAAAAATGGAACACACCAGCAGTGTGAGGAGACCTGAAAGTGGCACATGGCAGAGTGTGGCGATGGAGACAGCAGCAATGGGAGGCCGTACAGGGACCCATGAGAGACTCTGGACCTGGCAGCAGCATGAGGAGGCGGTATATAGGGGCCTACGGCAGATTAGGGGCCTGGCAGCAGCTATAGGAGGCCCGTAATCTGCCAGCACCCTATGTCAAAAAATTCAACACACCAGCAGTGTGTGAGGAGACCTGAAAGTGGCACATGGCAGAGTGTGGCGATGGAGACAGCAGCAATGGGAGGCCGTACAGGGACCCATGACAGACTCTGGACTTGGCAGCAGCATGAGGAGGCGGTATATAGGGGCTTATGGCAGATTAGGGGCCTGGCAGCAGCTATAGGAGGCCCGTAATCTGCCAGCACCCTATGTCAAAAAATTCAACACACCAGCAGTGTGAGGAGACCTGAAAGTGGCACATGGCAGAGTGTGGCGATGGAGACAGCAGCAATGGGAGGCCGTACAGGGACCCATGACAGACTCTGAACTTGGCAGCAGCATGAGGAGGCGGTATATAGGGGCCCATGGCAGATTAGGGGCCTGGCAGCAGCTATAGGAGGCCCGTAATCTGCCAGCACCCTATGTCAAAAAATTCAACACACCAGCAGTGTGAGGAGACCTGAAAGTGGCACATGGCAGAGTGTGGCGATGGAGACAGCAGCAATGGGAGGCCGTACAGGGACCCATGACAGACTCTGGACTTGGCAGCAGCATGAGGAGGCGGTATATAGGGGCCCATGGCAGATTAGGGGCCTGGCAGCAGCTATGGGAGGCCCGTAATCTGCCTGCACCCTATGTCAAAAAATTTAACACACCAGCAGTGTGAAGAGACCTGAAAGTGGCACATGGCAGCAGAGTGTGGCGATGGAGACAGCAGCAATGGGAGGCCGTACAGGGACCATGACAGACTCTGGACTTGGCAGCAGCATGAGGAGGCGGTATATAGGGGCCCATGGCAGATTAGGGGCCTGGCAGCAGCTATGTGAGGCCCGTAATCTGCCTGCACCCTATGTCAAAAAATTTAACACACCAGCAGTGTGAAGAGACCTGAAAGTGGCACATGGCAGCAGAGTGTGGCGATGGAGACAGCAGCAATGGGAGGCCGTACAGGGACCATGACAGACTCTGGACTTGGCAGCAGCATGAGGAGGCGGTATATAGGGGCCCATGGCAGATTAGGGGCCTGGCAGCAGCTATGTGAGGCCCGTAATCTGCCTGCACCCTATGTCAAAAAATTTAACACACCAGCAGTGTGAAGAGACCTGAAAGTGGCACATGGCAGCAGAGTGTGGCGATGGAGACAGCAGCAATGGGAGGCCGTACAGGGACCCATGAGAGACTCTAGACTTGGCAGCAGCATGAGGAGGCGGTATATAGGGGCCCATGGCAGATTAGGGGCCTGGCAGCAGCTATGTGAGGCCCGTAATCTGCCTGCACCCTATGTCAAAAAATTAAACACACCAGCAGTGTGAAGAGACCTGAAAGTGGCACATGGCAGCAGAGTGTGGCGATGGAGACAGCAGCAATGGGAGGCCGTACAGGGACCCATGAGAGACTCTAGACTTGGCAGCAGCATGAGGAGGCGGTATATAGGGGCCCATGGCAGATTAGGGGCCTGGCAGCAGCTATGTGAGGCCCGTAATCTGCCTGCACCCTATGTCAAAAAATTAAACACACCAGCAGTGTGAAGAGACCTGAAAGTGGCACATGGCAGCAGAGTGTGGCGATGGAGACAGCAGCAATGGGAGGCCGTACAGGGACCATGACAGACTCTGGACTTGGCAGCAGCATGAGGAGGCGGTATATAGGGGCCCATGGCAGATTAGGGGCCTGGCAGCAGCTATGTGAGGCCCGTAATCTGCCTGCACCCTATGTCAAAAAATTTAACACACCAGCAGTGTGAAGAGACCTGAAAGTGGCACATGGCAGCAGAGTGTGGCGATGGAGACAGCAGCAATGGGAGGCCGTACAGGGACCATGACAGACTCTGGACTTGGCAGCAGCATGAGGAGGCGGTATATAGGGGCCCATGGCAGATTAGGGGCCTGGCAGCAGCTATGTGAGGCCCGTAATCTGCCTGCACCCTATGTCAAAAAATTAAACACACCAGCAGTGTGAAGAGACCTGAAAGTGGCACATGGCAGCAGAGTGTGGCGATGGAGACAGCAGCAATGGGAGGCCGTACAGGGACCCATGAGAGACTCTAGACTTGGCAGCAGCATGAGGAGGCGGTATATAGGGGCCCATGGCAGATTAGGGGCCTGGCAGCAGCTATGTGAGGCCCGTAATCTGCCTGCACCCTATGTCAAAAAATTAAACACACCAGCAGTGTGAAGAGACCTGAAAGTGGCACATGGCAGCAGAGTGTGGCGATGGAGACAGCAGCAATGGGAGGCCGTACAGGGACCATGACAGACTCTGGACTTGGCAGCAGCATGAGGAGGCGGTATATAGGGGCCCATGGCAGATTAGGGGCCTGGCAGCAGCTATGGGAGGCCCGTAATCTGCCAGCACCCTATGTCAAAAAATTCAACACACCAGCAGTGTGTGAGGAGACCTGAAAGTGGCACATGGCAGAGTGTGGCGATGGAGAAAGCAGCAATGGGAGGCCGTACAGGGACCCATGAGAGACTCTGGACCTGGCAGCAGCATGAGGAGGCGGTATATAGGGGCCTATGGCAGATTAGGGGCCTGGCAGCAGCTATGTGAGGCCCGTAATCTGCCTGCACCCTATGTCAAAAAATTTAACACACCAGCAGTGTGAAGAGACCTGAAAGTGGCACATGGCAGCAGAGTGTGGCGATGGAGACAGCAGCAATGGGAGGCCGTACAGGGACCATGACAGACTCTGGACTTGGCAGCAGCATGAGGAGGCGGTATATAGGGGCCCATGGCAGATTAGGGGCCTGGCAGCAGCTATGTGAGGCCCGTAATCTGCCTGCACCCTATGTCAAAAAATTTAACACACCAGCAGTGTGAAGAGACCTGAAAGTGGCACATGGCAGCAGAGTGTGGCGATGGAGACAGCAGCAATGGGAGGCCGTACAGGGACCCATGAGAGACTCTAGACTTGGCAGCAGCATGAGGAGGCGGTATATAGGGGCCCATGGCAGATTAGGGGCCTGGCAGCAGCTATGTGAGGCCCGTAATCTGCCAGCACCCTATGTCAAAAAATTTAACACACCAGCAGTGTGAAGAGACCTGAAAGTGGCACATGGCATGAGAGACTCTGGACCTGGCAGCAGCAGGAGGAGGCGGTATAGGGGCCCATGGCTGATTAGGGGCCTGGCAGCAGCTATGTGAGGCCCGTTATCTTGCAGCACCCTATGTCAAAAAATTTAACACACCAGCAGTGTGAAGAGACCTGAAAGTGGCACATGGCAGCAGAGTGTGGCGATGGAGACAGCAGCAATGGGAGGCCGTACAGGGACCCATGAGAGACTCTGGACCTGGCAGCAGCAGGAGGAGGTGGTATATAGGGGCCCATGGCAGATTAGGGGCCTGGCAGCAGCTATGTGAGGCCCGTAATCTGCCTGCACCCTATGTCAAAAAATTTAACACACCAGCAGTGTGAAGAGACCTGAAAGTGGCACATGGCAGCAGAGTGTGGCGATGGAGACAGCAGCAATGGGAGGCCGTACAGGGACCCATGAGAGACTCTGGACCTGGCAGCAGCAGGAGGAGGTGGTATATAGGGGCCTATGGCAGATTAGGGGCCTGGCAGCAGCTATAGGAGGCCCGTAATCTGCCAGCACCCTATGTCAAAAAATTCAACACACCAGCAGTGTGAGGAGACCTGAAAGTGGCACATGTTTGAGGCATGATTCATGGCGGATTTAGTCAGTTGTGTCAGGAACTGGTGGTTTGAAATCCAGACTAATCCACGCCTGATTCATTTTCACAAACGTGAGTCTCTCCACACTTTGGGTGGACAGTCGTGTCCTCCGCGGAGTTACAATACCTCCTGCCGCACTAAACACGCGCTCCGATGCCACGCTACTGGCCGGGCATGACAGCCTTTCAAGGGCAAATTCAGCTAGTTGGGGCCAAAGGTCAAGTTTCGTTGCCCAGTAGTCAAGGGGATTGTCTACCTCGGTTGGCAGGGTGCTGTCCAAGTAGGCCCAAGCCTGTTGTTTGAGCTCCTGCTCCAGGTCCACCTGATGCTGCTGCTGCTGCTGCGGCTGGTTAGTAGTTTCCTCACTGCGCTGGTGAAGAAAGCTACTCATCATCGACTGCAGACTGAGGCAGCCGCTGCTGGTGGAGCTGCCACTGCTCCTACCACCCCACCCCTCCCCTGCTGCCATGCCAGCGGAACGCGAGCGCACAGGGCCCACAGTGTCTGAGGATGGACGATGGCGCACAAAGGCAGAGACCAACTGACTACATAGGTGGTTTTTATAGTACGTAATTTTGGCCTCCCTCTCAGCAGGTGTGAAAAAGGCCACCATTTTGGACCGGTAGCGAGGGTCCAACAAGGTGGACAGCCAAAAGTCATCCCTCTGTCTGATGGTTATTATTCGGCTGTCGCTACGCAAGCAACCGAGCATGCTATGGGCCATTTGTGCCAAGGAATGCGAGGGACTCCCTGCCTCCATCTCCACAGCATACTGCCACGGTGCGTCTGGGTCCTCTGTCTCCTCCTCCTCCTCCTCTACCAGATGCTCCTGCTCCTCCACTCCTGTCCGCTGAGTGGAAAAACCACCCATTTCACTCAATAATTCCTGAGCACAAATGTCCTCCTCTACCTCCTCCTCTTCTTCCTGTCCTGCCCCCACAGGGGTCATGTGGCGTTGAGATCTGTGCGCCACGTCTACCGCACCCTGACCAGCCATTGTTAACAGCATTTGTTCCAGGACGTGCAACAGAGGAATGACGTCGTTCATCCCATAGTCCTGCCGACTCACGAATAGCGTGGCCTCCTCAAAGGGCCTGAGCAAGCGGCAGGTGTCACGCATGAGCTGCCAATGGCTGACATCTAAGTTACACAGGGGAGTACCTTTATCCGCTTGTAACATCAGGAAATCGGTGATGGCCTTTCGCTGCTCGTAAAGGCGGTCTAACATGTGTAGGGTTGAATTCCACCTTGTTGCAACGTCGCAGATCAGGCGATGCTGTGGAATTCCGTTCTGCCGCTGCAGCTCAATGAGGGTGTTCTTTGCGGTGTAGGAATGGCTGAAATGCATGCACAGTTTACGTGACATTTTAAGGATGTCTTGCAGTGGGATGGTGGATTTTAGGAACCGCTTGACAACCAGATTGAACACGTGAGCCATGCATGGCGCATGGCACAACCTTCCTTGACGCAGAGCAGACACCATGTTCTTTCCGTTGTCAGTCAACATGGTTCCGATTTTTAGTTTGCGCGGAGACAGCCATCTGTCGATTTCTCTGTTCATTACACTCAGCAGTTCCTCCCCTGTGTGACTACGTTCGCCAAGGCATACCAGGTGCAGCACAGCGTGACACCGTTGCGCCCTGCACATGTGATATGCCGGTCGGGTAATGGGACTTGGCACGGGGGTGGCGGCTGAGGACACGGCGGAAAAAGAGGTGGTAGAGGCGGACATGCTTGCTGGACCAAGGACGTGCAAACGTGGAGGCAAAAGCGTCGTGACCTGTCCAAGTTGCTGGTGCGGCTGTGCCGGCACCACGTTCACCCAGTGGGCCGTAAATGACATGTACTGTCCCTGACCGTAGTTACAGCTCCACACGTCGGCGCTGCCGTGCACTTTGGCAGAGACCGACATGCTCAAAGACTGGCCCACCATCTCTTCTACATGTGAATGCAGGGCTGGCACTGCCTTTTGGGCAAAGAAATGACGGCTTGGCACTCTCCACCGCGGCGCGGCACAAGCCATCATTTCTCGGAAAGGTGCTGAGTCCACCAGTTGGAAAGGGAGGGACTGCAGCACCAGCAACTTGGACAGGAGGACGTTCAGCTTTTGCACCGTCGGGTGCGTGCTCGCAAACTGTTGTCTCTTGGATACGGATTCCAAGAAAGACTGTTGACGGAATCCGAGAAGAGGAGTAGCAGGAGAAGGAGCATCTGAACGAGCGGAAGATGCCAATGAGCGACAACTCCCCTCAGCAGAGGTGTTGGAGCCTTGACTGGCTGATAGAGGGCGATTGACGACGTCGGGTGACGGAGCAAGTAACGGAGCGGGTGATGGAGCGGGGGCTGGGGCAGGCAGAACCGCCGTATGTTTATCACGGTTTTCCCAGGCCACCGAATGGTGACGCTGCATATGCTGACGCAACGCTGTAGTCCCAACATGGGCCCCCTGGCCACGCTTGCATTTCTGGCCACATAGTCGACATACGGCTACGTTTACTTCCTCGGGCGGCTTGAGGAAAAATTGCCACACCACCGAGTAGGAAACTTTGCCCCCGCTACTCTTCACTGGCTGACTGCTACTTCCTCCGTGCGCACCGGCACCACTACTGGCCGTGGTGGTAGGCTGCAGTGGAGCTGGTGCTCTACTCCGTGGACGTTTGGCTCCACTGACACTGATGCGACCCTGCTGCTGTCTCCTGGGCAACCCACCGACTGTTTTGCTCGCTGCCAAGCTGCCACCCTCTTCTCCTGATGATGCGGAAGAAATTGCCTGATGACGACGAGGCTGCCAAGTGCGATCAACCTCCTCATCATCAAGTAGGGTCTCCGCCTCACTACTAGCCCCCTCGGCTGCGTCTGGGTCAGGAGACAGACCTGTCTCTAGACCGGCTACCGAGCCACTCTCCTCGCCAGTACTTGTTCGCTTGGCTGCTGAAAAGGCCGATGTCTCCCCCCGTTCCTGACCGCCCTCTGTTAGCTCTTCCTCACTGTACAGTGGGGCTGAGCCCACAGCATGCGATACTTCGCTTGGTGAGGGAACAGCAAAGGACAGGGGCAGGTAGAGGACACGTGATTTCAGTGGGCTTGGTCCCGGGCCATGCCAACTAACGGTTGTGTCTGACGTACCCACCGACCGTTGGCTGTAGGTGTCAGAGGTGACCTGGGAAGAGGAAGACGACCGAGCCAACCAATCAATGACGGCAGGGTTGTCGGTGGAGACACGACCGCTGGATGACACCGGGAGCACTGGCCTCTGGCTGCGAATACTGCTGCCTCGACCCCTTCCTCTGCTGCCACGTCTGCTCGCTCCTAAAACATTGCCTCCTCTGCCACTCCTCTGCATGTTGTCTGACATACTATTTAATTCAACGATTAGGTGTCCCTGAGTAACAATTCTCTGGCACTCAGTAACAATTCTGTCTGTCCCTGAGTATGAATTCTGTGGCCCTGAGTAACAATTCTGTGTCTGTGCGAGTAACAATTCTGTGTCTGTGCGAGTAACAATTCTGTGTCTGTGCAAGTAACAATTTTGTGTCTGTGCGAGTAACAATTCTCTGGCACTCAGTAACAATTCTGTCTGTCCCTGAGTAACAATTCTCTGGCACTCAGTAACAATTCTGTCTGTCCCTGAGTAACAATTCTCTGGCACTCAGTAACAATTCTGTCTGTCCCTGAGTAACAATTCTCTGGCACTCAGTAACAATTCTGTCTGTCCCTGAGTAACAATTCTCTGGCACTCAGTAACAATTCTGTCTGTCCCTGAGTAACAATTCTCTGGCACTCAGTAACAATTCTGTCTGTCCCTGAGTAACAATTCTCTGGCACTCAGTAACAATTCTGTCTGTCCCTGAGTATGAATTCTGTGGCCCTGAGTAACAATTCTGTGTCTGCGCGAGTAACAATTCTGTGTCTGTGCAAGTAACAATTTTGTGTCTGTGCGAGTAACAATTCTCTGGCACTCAGTAACAATTCTGTCTGTCCCTGAGTATGAATTCTGTGGCCCTGAGTAACAATTCTGTCTCTGTGCGAGTAACAATTCTGTGTCTGTGCAAGTAACAATTTTGTGTCTGTGAGAGTAACAATTCTCTGGCACTCAGTAACAATTCTGTCTGTCCCTGAGTAACAATTCTCTGGCACTCAGTAACAATTCTGTCTGTCCCTGAGTATGAATTCTGTGGCCCTGAGTAACAATTGTGTGTCTGTGCAAGTAACAATTCTGTGTCTGTGCAAGTAACAATTTTGTGTCTGTGAGAGTAACAATTCTCTGGCACTCAGTAACAATTCTGTCTGTCCCTGAGTAACAATTCTCTGGCACTCAGTAACAATTCTGTCTGTCCCTGAGTATGAATTCTGTGGCCCTGAGTAACAATTCTGTCTCTGTGCGAGTAACAATTCTGTGTCTGTGCAAGTAACAATTTTGTGTCTGTGAGAGTAACAATTCTCTGGCACTCAGTAACAATTCTGTCTGTCCCTGAGTAAGAATTCTCTGGCACTCAGTAACAATTCTGTCTGTCCCTGAGTAACAATTCTCTGGCACTCAGTAACAATTCTGTCTGTCCCTGAGTAACAATTCTGTCTGTCCCTGAGTATGAATTCTGTGGCCCTGAGTAAGAATTCTCTGGCACTCAGTAACAATTCTGTCTGTCCCTGAGTATGAATTCTGTGGCCCTGAGTAACAATTGTGTGTCTGTGCAAGTAACAATTCTGTGTCTGTGCAAGTAACAATTTTGTGTCTGTGAGAGTAACAATTCTCTGGCACTCAGTAACAATTCTGTCTGTCCCTGAGTAACAATTCTCTGGCACTCAGTAACAATTCTGTCTGTCCCTGAGTATGAATTCTGTGGCCCTGAGTAACAATTCTGTCTCTGTGCGAGTAACAATTCTGTGTCTGTGCAAGTAACAATTTTGTGTCTGTGAGAGTAACAATTCTCTGGCACTCAGTAACAATTCTGTCTGTCCCTGAGTAAGAATTCTCTGGCACTCAGTAACAATTCTGTCTGTCCCTGAGTAACAATTCTCTGGCACTCAGTAACAATTCTGTCTGTCCCTGAGTAACAATTCTGTCTGTCCCTGAGTATGAATTCTGTGGCCCTGAGTAAGAATTCTCTGGCACTCAGTAACAATTCTGTCTGTCCCTGAGTATGAATTCTGTGGCCCTGAGTAACAATTGTGTGTCTGTGCAAGTAACAATTCTGTGTCTGTGCAAGTAACAATTTTGTGTCTGTGAGAGTAACAATTCTCTGGCACTCAGTAACAATTCTGTCTGTCCCTGAGTAACAATTCTCTGGCACTCAGTAACAATTCTGTCTGTCCCTGAGTATGAATTCTGTGGCCCTGAGTAACAATTCTGTCTCTGTGCGAGTAACAATTCTGTGTCTGTGCAAGTAACAATTTTGTGTCTGTGAGAGTAACAATTCTCTGGCACTCAGTAACAATTCTGTCTGTCCCTGAGTAAGAATTCTCTGGCACTCAGTAACAATTCTGTCTGTCCCTGAGTAACAATTCTCTGGCACTCAGTAACAATTCTGTCTGTCCCTGAGTATGAATTCTGTGGCCCTGAGTAACAATTCTGTGTCTGTGCGAGTAACAATTCTGTGTCTGTGCAAGTAACAATTTTGTGTCTGTGCGAGTAACAATTCTCTGGCACTCAGTAACAATTCTGTCTGTCCCTGAGTAACAATTCTCTGGCACTCAGTAACAATTCTGTCTGTCCCTGAGTATGAATTCTGTGGCCCTGAGTAACAATTCTGTGTCTGTGCGAGTAACAATTCTGTGTCTGTGCAAGTAACAATTTTGTGTCTGTGCGAGTAACAATTCTCTGGCACTCAGTAACAATTCTGTCTGTCCCTGAGTAACAATTCTCTGGCACTCAGTAACAATTCTGTCTGTCCCTGAGTAACAATTCTCTGGCACTCAGTAACAATTCTGTCTGTCCCTGAGTAACAATTCTCTGGCGCTCAGTAACAATTCTGTCTGTCCCTGAGTATGAATTCTGTGGCCCTGAGTAACAATTCTGTGTCTGTGCGAGTAACAATTCTGTGTCTGTGCAAGTAACAATTTTGTGTCTGTGCGAGTAACAATTCTCTGGCACTCAGTAACAATTCTGTCTGTCCCTGAGTAACAATTCTCTGGCACTCAGTAACAATTCTGTCTGTCCCTGAGTAACAATTCTCTGGCACTCAGTAACAATTCTGTCTGTCCCTGAGTATGAATTCTGTGGCCCTGAGTAACAATTCTGTGTCTGCGCGAGTAACAATTCTGTGTCTGTGCAAGTAACAATTTTGTGTCTGTGCGAGTAACAATTCTCTGGCACTCAGTAACAATTCTGTCTGTCCCTGAGTAACAATTCTCTGGCACTCAGTAACAATTCTGTCTGTCCCTGAGTAACAATTCTCTGGCACTCAGTAACAATTCTGTCTGTCCCTGAGTAACAATTCTCTGGCACTCAGTAACAATTCTGTCTGTCCCTGAGTAACAATTCTCTGGCACTCAGTAACAATTCTGTCTGTCCCTGAGTAACAATTCTCTGGCACTCAGTAACAATTCTGTCTGTCCCTGAGTAACAATTCTCTGGCACTCAGTAACAATTCTGTCTGTCCCTGAGTAACAATTCTGTCTGTCCCTGAGAATGAATTCTGTGGCCCTGAGTAAGAATTCTCTGGCACTCAGTAACAATTCTGTCTGTCCCTGAGTAACAATTCTCTGGCACTCAGTAACAATTCTGTCTGTCCCTGAGTAAAAATTCTGTGGCCCTAATAACGTTTCTGTGGCCCTAAGTAACAATTCTCTGGCACTGAGTAACAATTCTGTCTGTCCCTGAGTATGAATTCTGTGGCCCTAACTAGCGTTTCTTTGTCCCTAAATAACGATTCTGTGGCCCTCATTAACAAGTCTGTGTCCCTGAGTAATGGTTCTCTGTCCCTAAGTAACTTCTCTCTGTCCCCAATTCTCGTTTCTGTGGCCCTAACTCTGTCCCTGTCCCTAGTACAGAGCGGTCTGCCTCTGTTCAATGACTGCAGGCAAATGAAGATTTCCAAAATGGCCGCTATATATACCTCGACCATTACACAGTGCTGGCTGGCTGGCTGCTGATTGGCTGATGCGATCACATGTCGTTGAGGAATGCATTATGGGGCAGCGCGCCTTGTCTGCGCGCCTTCCCCGACATCCCCGCTCCGTCGCCGCACATGTCAGCCGCCATTTTCTGAAAAATTTCGATTCGCGCGTCCGAATTAGGCTGTTTTTCGGATTCGGCACGAATCGAAATTTTTCCGATATTCGACTCGAATTCCACTTCGGATACTTCGATTCGCTCATCTCTAATTATAATGTATGATTTCGTGTTTCAAGTTTTAACATACCCGGGATGTTTACTAGACTCTTGTTCGGACAGGTTTCAGTGAGTTATTCCTAAAAATTACAGGCCTACAATAAAAAAAAAACATATTTCCATGCAAAAAAATGTACCACTTTGAGCACAGAAATATGGACATAATCAGACGGCTAGGGAGGCTACGGAATATGAGCCGACACTGCATGTAGTAATGAAGCCAAGTTGTCTTTATGTACTGTTGTCCTATAGCTGTAAACACAGTGACTTGAGTGTCTTGCATTCAGAGTAGCAGGCTGAGTCAAGCTACCTCCACCAGCTAGCGTACCTCTGTTACGTCGCTTCCAGTAAGAGAATGGTATCCCACCAGACACATAATGTGGATCTCATGCATGTCCTGTGTTAATTCTTCCTCTTTCGTACAGTGCAGTTAGGCTGAGGGCCTCAGTGACGTGGTTCTGCTCCCGGTTGACATGTGAGACGGACAACTAGAGAGGGAGTCCCGATAAAGCCTCCCTTGCTACCGAAGAACACTTCACCTTACCCTGGTACCACGCCATGACTGGTTGCCTTGTGCCTTTTTCTGTGTGCTTATGCAATGCTACCCGCTTGAGAGCTGCTGGTTTTGAGTCCCCCTATTTTCCTGCATAGTTAGGCAACATGCAGATTGAGGTCTCCACCCTTCCCCCCACTGGCTTCTGGAAGCTTTCATTGGCCTCCAGAACTAGGTGGAGACAACAGAGTCCCAATCTGCTGAGTCACCCAGTCTGAACTCACACTTTCCCCTCAGTAATTCAGGCTCACTCACTACCATGAGCCAAAAAAAAACAAATTTACATCACACTAGCCCCACCTAGTGGGCGCTACGCTTATATACCTGTAGTAATAACAATTTTTCTTACTTGCTTTATACTGTAGTGTGGTATACTTAATACCCCTATAGTGCGTGACAGGTCCAGGTTCTTTTAGATACGCCATGCCCAGTATGCACCCATATGAATAAATTTAGAGCAGGCTCATGGGAAAGTTTAACAGACTTTATTGACCATCTACAGTGCAACACAATATAAAAGTGCAACGTAAACATATCCTAACCTGACTAACTGTGGGCAACACAGTGGCAAAGTGGTTAGCACTAGAGTTCTTTATGGAAAAAAACTATTTTTGGTATGGAGGACAATTTTATGTGCAGAAGAAAGGGGTAGCAATGGGCGCAAAATTTGCGCCCAGTCTAGCAAATGTCTTTTTAAGCAAATGGGAGGAGAAGGTTATTTTTAATAGAAAATGGGAGGGATTGATTATGTGGAAAAGGTATATCGATGATATTCTTGTGATTTGGGATGGCTCGATGGAATCTCTAAAGGCCTTCATATCTGTTCTGGAAAAAAATGAGCATGATTTAGGTTTTACCTTTTGTATGGATAGGTGCTCAGTGAATTTTCTAGATCTTAATATTTTTATTGAAGATAATGTTATTTTTACCAAAACCTATTTTAAGAAAACAGATAGGAATGGATATATACCCACTAATAGTTGTCACCATCCTTCTTGGATCAATGGGATACCCAAAGGTCAGTTTCGGAGAATTTTTAGAAACTGTACAAGACTGAAGGAATATGTTGAGCAAACTGAAATTATCAAAAATAGATTTATCGAGAAGGGGTATGACCCTGAGGTACTAGAAAGGATTAGATATGAGGTGAGCAAAAGCTATTTAGGGGATAAGAAGATTTCAAAAGTTCCATCTAAAAAGAATCCCGATAATGTGAAAAAGATAGAATATGCTTTTATTTCGGGTTTTAACAACCAATACAAAGATATTGAAAAGATTGTTTTTAAACATTGGCCTATATTAAGAAGAGATACTACTCTAGGTCCACTAATCCCAAAAAAACCCTCATTTATTTATAGAAAGACTAAAAACTTGAGAGATGTGATAGTTAAAAGTATTATCTCTCCTCCAAAGAAAAAGAAGGAACATATGTTTGACTTTAAGGGTTTCTACCCCTGTAGAAAATGCAGAATATGTACAACAACGAATACTAAAATGAGAGTGATTTCGAATTTCACATCTAACAATACAGGTGTGATGTATAAGATTAAGAATTTCATTACTTGCACCACCCCCTTTGTAACATATTTACTGGAATGTCCGTGTAAGCTACAGTATGTAGGGAGGACCTCAAGACCATTACAAAAAAGACTGAGTGAGCACATTACAAATATCATGAAAGGGAAAAAAGACCATTGTTTATCGAGGCACTTTAGAGACCATCATAAGTGTGACCCAAGTGCTCTGAAATTCTGTGGAATTGATAGGATAGAGGCACATTGGAGGGGGGGTGATAAAATCAAAGCCATATCCAAGAATGAAACCTACTGGATTTATGAATTGAGAACGATGAAACCGGGAGGTTTAAACGTAGATCTGGATTTAAACTGCTTTGTTTCCAATTTCTGAATGAAAACGTTTAAGTTTAATGCTCTAAACAATAGTCCATTTATTAGATAAATATTTATATATAAAAAATATAGGAGATTAATACGCGTAGAGTAATGTTGGTTCATCTACTTAGAATGAATACAGGAGTAAGATTTTATAAATTAATGTTTTTAAAAAGATAATTTTAAAATTTTAGTAGAGATACGGAATACCATTTTCTCTCCAATTTTGACTAGGGATGGTGTATTCACCGTGAGATTAGATGGCATTATTGGGCCATGCTGGACCATATATGGTTATATTATGATTAATATGAGAAATTTATGGGCATTAGTAATAGTAGTAATTATAATTATATAATGAGATTTTAAAATAATTTTTATTTAATTATTAAGAGGAGTAGTAGTAATTGGATAGGAGAGTAATGTACATAAGAACTATACATAGTGTCGCGTTTTTAGTTTTAGTGTATTGATGTTCGATTCCCATATAGAGGGTTGTTGTTCTATAATATATGTGGAGATGCCTTTTGGAGAGTATAAAAGGGTTGCTTTATACATATTTAAGATTATCTATTAGAATTATTTTAATCATAATTTTTAAGAAATTGACATCTTAATAGATGTGGGATGTTAAAAGTATTATTTGTATATAATCAACATATTATAATGATGATGATTGTGGATTATGTATTTTAATTTTAGAATGATTTGTCCGGGGGTTGTTGTCTATATAAGTCTTATAAAGAATTAGTTATGATAAGGGTTGGCTCAAATCCGGAATGATTTGGGCATTGCCCCTCCGTAAGATGGAGTCCATGTCGGCGCTATTGTAATACTATATGCCAGTACATAATGTGGATGTGGATCTCCGTCGGAGGTGGAATAGTGCCCCTCCTAAAGATGGAGATCGTGGTATCACCATCACGGGAGGAGGAGTATAAATAAGCGTCCCAGTCTGACGACCGCACCCTTTATGATTACGTCCAATGACGAAACGCGTCAGAGGGAAGTGACGTCAGACGCAAACGAGGAACCGGAAGTTGAGCGGCGGCCATCTTGGAGAGTGGAATAGAGACTGTGAGAAGCGGTTTGGACTCTCCTGGACTGACGGCAAAAAGGTTTTCTTATATATATCATGCGATGAGAAAGATTTCTATATTGTAAGCAGCACCATTAAAGTTTTTGATTCGAGTGTGTGGCGGTATTATACTATTATTTGTTTTATATATATGGATATCTGGATGGCGGTTATGGTGGAGACTGGTCTAAGAAACTAGTGTGGATGGATCCACATTGAAGTATAAGGTGGAAGTGAAATATGATGATACTGGCCGAATACAACTCATCCCATCATACAGTCTACTTGGGGATTGTTATCTAAGGCTTAAAAGTGATTTAAATATTGGTAAGGGTATTCACTCCTTACTTCAGTAGAAGTGGATTTTTGGTGTGTTTCCTAAGCACTAAAAGAGTGATTCACTTACACGTTTTTTCACTATATATAGTGTATTGGCACATGTTTGCTGTTTACACCCTTTATTTCACTTGGGTGAATTATCACTGGATGATTTATATGATTTGTATACATTAAGGATAATGCACTATGTGGTTTTTATTTTTGTTTTGTTTGAGGTAAATCAAGTTTCTGCAAGACATTGAGGAGATTATCACTTTTTGGATATTTTGGACATTTTTGGATTTTTAAAGGGACATTTGTTTTTTCAAAAACTTTTGAGTTATTTGATCAAGGACTTTTTGATTTATATGCACAAATTGGGGGAAAGGGTTATCATTTATTATTATCACTGAGCATATTATTTGTATATGGTTAGCACTTCCACCTAGCAGCGCTAGGGTTGTCAGTTTGAATCTGAGCCAAGGCATTACCTGCATGGAGTTTGCATGTTCTCCCTGTGCCTGCGTGGGTTTCCTCTGGGTACTCCAGAGACATACTGGTAGGTTAATTGGCACCTGTCTAAATTGGCCCTACTATGTATGAATGTGAGTTAGGGACCTTAGATTGTACGCTCCTTGAGGGCAGGGACTGATATAAATGTGCAATATACACTCACCAGCCACTTTATTAGGTACACCTTGCTAGTACCGTGTTGGACCTCCTTTTGCCTTCAGAACTGCCTTCATTCTTTGCAACATAGATTCAACAAGGTGTTGGAAACATTCATCAGAGATTTTAGTCCATATAGACATGAGTTACTGTTGCCTTTCTATCATCTTGAACCAGTCCGCCCATTCTCTTCTGACCTCTGACATCAAACAAGGCATTTTTGTCCACCCAACTACCGCTTACTGGATATTTTCTCTTTTTGGACCATTCTCTGTAAACCCAAGAGATGGCTGTGTGTGAAAATCCCAGTAGATCAGCAGTTTTTGAAATACTCAGATCTGCCCGACTGGCGCCAAAGACCATGTCACATTCAAAGTCACTTAAATCCCCTTTCTTCTCCATTCTGATGCTTGGTTGAACTTTAGCAAATCTTCTTCACCACATCTAGGTGCCTAAATGCATTGGGTTGCTGCCATGTTATTGGCTGATTATTGGCCCAGGCATACCTTTACGGTCATGCCCTATAGTTCAAATGTTTTAGTCAGAGGTAGGCTCCTTTTTTTTTTTTTTTTTTATTCCATAAAAGTTTATTAATGAAATACAGAATGACATAGGAAATATGCAAATGAAGTGGAGACAAGACATTTGGCAATGCATAAAACATGAAAGAATGGAATGAAATGCAAAAATATGGATAGTATTAATATACTAGGCCGCGACAGAGTTATGCTTGTAATACTCAGGCGTTATTGTAAAGCGATTTGGAGGATTGGGCACCGGACCTCTTGTAAATATATCTCGATGTGTAGGTCTGTAAAGAAAGGGAGGATAGATGCAGAGCTTATGTAAAAGGCATTGCTACAATCTTAAGATGATAGAGATATCTGAATGCAAATGTAAATTGTCGTGAGGGCCGCTAATAAAAATAAGGGAGGTATGCTATCAACATGCCAAATGTTCCTTTAATGAGTACCTAAGATGTATAAGAGCATGTAAGAAGAGGAAGAAGAGAGAAGAAAAGATGGGAGCGAGAAAAGAAAAAAAAAAAGGGGGGGGGGGAGGGGAGCACAGGGAAGGTGTAAAGTAAGGGAGGGAGTAACGTGCGGAGTTTGTATAATCGTCAATACAATAGGTCATAAGCGGATGAGATTGTGATCTAAACTATCACCAGTGTTGAGCAGTTGGGGGTAGAACATTGATGGGGAAATCGTTGCCATCTGTACCATTAAGGGTAAAGGAGTATCACAAGCGGTGGGACTAAGTTAAATCAGATAGATTGATCCATGAGGGATCGATATGTAGGAGTAGTTTGAAAGTGAGTCCAGCAGGCCCATATATGGGAGAATTTAGTCGGGGTATCAAGTGCAGTCGCAATGAGTTCTTCCATCTCCGCCATTTTACCCACCCGGGTAAGCCAGTCAGGCTCTACTGTATTAGGACTGCCCAAAATCTTGCACCCTAAAAATTGTTTATTGGGTATTTTTTGCGCTCTCTCTGCATTCAAATATGTAAAACATTTACTACGTATTTTGTACATACAGTAAATACTCTTACCCTGGAAAGGAATGGTACACCCTTTATTGCCCACTTGGCTTAAATTGATTAATGACAGTCTCCCTTTATACAAGCTTACTTTTGAACTCAGAAAGAAGCCTGCTCTTTTTGATCAAATTGGGGTAAATGGGTACCTAGCCCTCTTACATTGGTGTCTCTTACTCCAGGATATTAGTATTCACCTTGTGAGATTTCATTCTACATTTCAGCACTATTCCCTACCTGTTTTGTATTACTCACTTCTTTGTCGTTTTCATTCACTTTCAGTGTATTATTGAGACATGGGAGGCATCTCTTGTTGTTTTCCTTTTTTGATTTCTTGTGTTGTAAGTTTGTACAACCTTTTTTGTACAATTTTCTATAAACTCACTAAAACATATGATTAAAAAAATGACAAGTAGAAAAGTAGAAGTCCATAGTGGCAAGGTCCATACTTGGTGGTTCTCTCAGGGGTAGAGATGGCACACAATGGTCCTGTCTTCTCTGTGGATTTCGCGGGAACAGCAACAACAGATGCCCTCCGGACCCCCAGACCTCAGCTTTCCCCCCAATTTATGTCACAGGTGAGCTGGCTGAAGTCCAAAAAGCCAGCGCACTGGGAATAGACACCTTAACCCCTTTCCACCCAAGCCTGGGCCATACACTGACTTAATAAGCAGTTTCAACTTGCCTACTAACTATTTGTTAAGTTTCTTACCCCAGCCCTTGCAACTTTCAATGCTTCTGGCTCCTGCTCTCTCTGTGCTGCTTCCCTAAACAGTGCAGTCTGGAGTCAGTCTGTTAGCTTGGGGAGCAAGGCTGGTGTTAGAAACCACAGGGTCCCATAAGCCAACCTGACAGGGCCTCTCTCCCCCCCACCCAAATAAAAAAATGTCATATGCTTCAGTTATGAATGAACATAGTGAGTGATTGTTACCAATCTTTCATTGTGTTCATTCAGGAAAGGGCTTATAAAGATGACATGTTTACCGGACGCTTGCCCCACACACCATCCTGAAGGATCCTACCGTGTGCTTGAAGCTGCCGGTGGGAAGAAGAGGATGAAGCTGGCAGCACTGTGGGGGTGGGGCACACAAGGGGGCCTGGATAGGAGAGGGAATTGCATCATGCACGGGGAGGGTGATGGATGTGGTGGGGATGCGGGGGGGGGGCAATTACTGGAATCCATCCCCTGTTTGGCTTTCTCTGCAGCAGCTGAAAGCGGGAGGGAGAGGAGAAGAAGCCAGCTACTGCAGAGAGAGAGCACCATACAGGAGATTGGTTCCAGTGATTGCCCCTGTGCTGTGCCGATTGCCCTCCCAGCCCACATCTGATTCACTCAGCTGCCTGGGCCCCCCTGCTGGCCTGGGCCCCGTACAGGAGGACTGGTGGTACCCCCTTATCCACAGCCCTGTTGGGGAGGGGAGGTAGCATTGGAGTGTCTTGCCATTCTAGGCTAGAGTGCTGTGTTTTTTTATTGATGCAGACAGTGCAGCGAGATATAACTGTAGTTCCTGAAAGTAAGGGTGACTCCATAGGATTCGGCAACATAAAGGAGCCACCCTGAAACAGGAAACATGGGTCAGGGGTTGTGGCACCAGTTTACACTGGAAAATAGGCTGGGATAAACAGATAAAGAAGCTGCATACTCAGAAATGGATTAAATCAGCAGCTGAAAGTGCTTTAATATTGCTTTATATAAACAGTTTGAGCATTTATACAAAATCCTAATCCATTGGGAAAATAGATTCTTTAGATGCATGAAATCCTTTCTTGGCACTACCAGCGAGAACCAGGAGCTATGAAGATTTATACCACTCCTGGGTGTCTGTCTAGGCAGTCCATTTTTTTTCCAACTGAGGGTAATTACAAAAGGAAGACAGAATGATTTTGTCAGACAAATGGAAGGTCGAAGTCACTTTAGTATTATTCCATCTAAGACTTATACCGAAAGACCTCCAAAATACAGAACATCATTTACTAGTCTAGCTGAAGTGAAATGTTGGTTTGATTAATCATCATGGGGATGAGGGATCCCAGGGGGCGCCATGGTTTTACTGTCCCGCGGCCACCCACCTGAACTCTCCCAATACAGTCAGACAGGGTAGTACAGATGTAGTGGCTGCTACGCTTTGCTATGCGGCAAAATGCCTTCCTTTCCTTCTCCCTTTAAGAAACGTATACCAATCTGACTAGTTTTATTTATCTTACCATTCACATGGTATTTTGTTACTGTGGATAGAAAGTGCAAATGAGATTCTGTGGTTTGTCCTGTTTATTTTGACACATTACATTACTAAAGCAAAACATGAAATGTTTATAAAATAAATAAAGGTGTTTTGTAATATTTTGTGTTTATTTTAGTGCGATGCAACAAAAATTAACAAACAATAAGAACAAAATGAAAAATTTACAAAAATGTATTGTATATTTGTGGGAAAAAAACTCACAGTTTTGTTTTGCCAATGTTTCTCATGAGTCTTAGCCCTCTTTCACACCAGTGCAACTTGTCATGCAACTTGACACACCTTATTAGCGGCTATGGAACCGTTCAAATCTGTGCGACTCAAGTCGCAGCAACTTTGAAAAAGTTTCCTTCACTTTGTTTGTGCAACTTCAGTGTGACTTGCATTGACATCTGTTAAATGGCATCGAACAGATGGTCATCAAGCCACCATGAAGTCTCACTGAATAGGCGGCTTTGAAGTAGCGCAATTTAAAAACCACATAGTGTGAACCAGGGCTTAGTCCATCTTTTTGCAAGGTAAAGGCACAGTATTCTATATATAGGTCAACCCCCACCCCAACAAAGTCACCCCAACCAGCACACCGTGTAAATCACCAACTATGTGATCATAAATACATATCGGGAACAGGGGCAGACTGACAACTCATGGGGCCCCCGGGCAATAGGGGATCATGGGGCCCCTGTGTCCTTGCCCAAACTCAAAAAAGCCTATGAAAAAGGTACCAGGGGCATCTCATGGGGCCTCCTACTGACCCCTGTCCTCGGGCAGTGCCCGAGTTTCCAAATGGTCAGTCCGCCCCTGAACGGGAATGCATAGAAATCTAAATATTCACCAATAAATGTAAGTATACACTATGTGATCATGCCCATAAAATGAAATTTCAGCTTAACTTCCAAGTGTGTGGTGAGTTTTAGGTTGCCTCCAATATGAATGGAGCAGAAACGGAGATAGCTGGAGACATCTTTGGACAGCAGCATTGTCAATCTGAGGAAAGGATAGCGTAAGGCTAAATTCACATCAATGCAGGTTGCGGCTGATGCTTTTTCTGGGGTGTTTTGCATTTCTGAACACGCATTTTGATGCGTTTTTAATGCATTTTCTATTTTTTTAAGCTAATGAGTACGAAAGTATGACAGCTCATGTGACTTTGATGCAACTTTACACTCTCTGCCAAGTAGCATCAAAGTCGCACTGCATGAACAGAACTGCCATACTTTCCTCTTAGCCAAAAATAATGTGACTTTGTACACAGAGAGTGTAAAGTCTCATCAAAGTTGCACTACATGAATTAGCAAAAAAACCTCTGTGAACTGCAAAACGCATAAAAAATGCATCAAAACCACAACACTTTTGCTTTTGATGCGGATTCATTGAAGTCTATTACATGCCAAATGTAAGATGCTGTAAGAAAAAAGTCCTTGACCCTTTCCATAAAATGCACAGATGTGAACTAGATCCATAGGAAATTATAGTAAATGGGCTGAGCGTTTCTGCAAACTGGAAAACGCACTGAAATCAGCATTAATATAAACGGAGGGTTAGACTAGCAGATTTAGATGGACTTGACTAACATATACTGTATCTAAATAATAATATATCTAAACTCCAGCTAACACTTTAAACAATTATAGTAACTGTTTTTTTCCCTTTTGGGATAAAGGTTTTACATACAGTAAATAAATAAAAGCTGACCATTGTAAGCACCTGTGCCAGTGTTAAATGGTTTGTCTCAACACTGATAGCCACTTTGTCTGGACAGATTAGTCTGTTAAAGGAAGTTGAAAAATAACTGGATCACCAGGTAAAGATTAAGGAAAAAAAGTTCAAATACGAAAATTAATGCAGCCATCACATCTAGATTGGTGAGCTGAAATATATAATTTTTTTTGTTTTGTAGGTTAATACTGCTTTGAGCTAGTAACATTAAAGCGGTAGTAAACTCTAGAAAACAAAAGACAAAAAAAGACAAAAGGCAAAGGTATAATGTGCTAGTATGCTTTGTTTCCTTAACAAAGCCCTCCAGCAACACGCTGTCAGGGCTGCAGAGACTTTCATCTTCACCTGGTCTTCCTTCTGGGTTCGCGGGCTGCGGCCACTTGATTGGCCGAACCATGATGATGTCACTCCCGTGAGGGAGTCTTGGCTGCGGCACACAGTTCTGAAGGAATGGCAAGAGTATTACACACAGACCTCTCCCCTGTTAACTCCGCTGACGATCACCGGAACCCAGTGATTAACATGCAGAGGAGCCAATAGTGGCGTGGGTAGGGATTGCGCACGCCCCCTACCCAGAAATGCAAAATCACACACACACATATATATATAAAAATGATATGACATCCCTGCCACCCTGTAGCAGTACTTCTGCAATCCTCCCCTTCTACTGTCCCCAATCCATTTGCTGATAGTACAGAGTCCTAGGAGACAATCTGCACATGCTCAATTTAGTGTGTATTGATATTTTTTTTTGGGGGGGGGAGGGAGGTGCATGTGAACGGCACAGATCCAACCAACACTGTCCAGACAGAGGGTCAGGAGTCATGCAGCCTCATAGGACAGTCAGAGGAGAATGCAAGCTCCTCCTACAATAATAACCAGTGAAAACATATTTAGCATTTCCATGTTCTGTGCATTGTGGGAGACCAGATATAGTGAATACAGGGTCCTGGATTTAGGAACACTTTAACTGCTTCCTGACTACCCTATAGCAGAACTAGTACTACAAGGTGGCAGGGCTGCGCAAAATAACGTATATATTCGTGCCATTGGGGGCATCAGCTGTCGATTACCAGATCACAGGGACGGAGATCCCCCCCAAGTATCACTGACGGGGGAGAGACCTGTATGTAAACAATACAGATGTCTCCCCTGTCAGCTCCAGCATGCTGCTTTGTATTGCTCTGCATAGGAGAGCAATACAAAGCAGCATGCTAACACAGTAAAACACACACAGCACATAATGTGAAACACACACAGCACACAGTTAACCCTTTGATCACCCCAGATTTTAACCCCTTCCTGCCCAGTGTCATTAGTACAGTGTCAGTGCTTTTTATTAGCACTGATCACTGTATTAGTGTCACTGGGGATGTCAGCAACAGTCTGTTCCCCCACCCTGGTGTCAGAATGCCCACCGCAGCCCCGCTATAAGTCGCTATTCGCTGACATTACTAGTATAAAAAAATTTAATTAAAGTATATATACCGCCATTTGTAGATGCTATAACTTTCATGTAAACCAATAAATTTACACTTATTGGGATTTAGTTTAGCAAAGACATGTCGCAGAATACATTTTGGCCAAAATTTATGAAATTTTAATTTTTTAAATTAGTTTTACTGGACATGTTTGATAGCAAAACATCCAAAATATTGTTTTACAAAATTGTTGGTCTTTTTTTGTTTATAGCGTAAAAAATAAAAACTGTACAGGCGATCAAATACCACCAAAAGAAAGCTCCATTTGTGGGGAAAAAAGGAAGTAAATTTAATTTGGGTGCAGTGTTGCATGACAGCGCAATTGTTAAAGTAATGCAGCGCCGAATAGCAAAAAATGGCCTGGTCAAGAAGGGGGGTAAATCCTCTGGAGGGCAAGTGGCTAAGTCAGCCATCAGATGGTCATCTATTATCTAGCTATATCCATTACACATGCACAGCTCTATAATAACAGGTAACAGAGAGTATGGTACTGTAAGAACTCCACTTCCCACCAACCACCGGTCACCCCCAACTTTTCCCATTCTCCAATCTCCTACACCTAACTTCTAGCCATGCAGAAACAAGCCCATCCAACTAAGGGGGCGGTGCTTTAGCAACCAGCCAATCGTGGACAGCGTCTGAATTAAATGTCTGATTCTGTTATCCGCCCTGTGAGTGGCCTCCCGTTCTTCGCTGTCCTATTGGATGGGGAAGGTGCGATGGGCGGGGATCGGCAGGGAAGTGGATCGCAGGGTTACGGTCCAGGCATTCTCTCGGCTTCCGGTACTCCCTCTAGTTGCCCGGTGCTGGGTGTCCATGTAGCCGGGGGTGGACCGATGTTGTCGCCGGGAGTTATGTTCGGCCCTTCACAACTGCCTTCTCACTGACAGACGTCATGTATTTTTTGAGCGGCTGGCCCAAGAGGCTGCTGTGTCCTCTGAAGAGTCTGGAGGATCCCTTCCATATCCAGCCCGACCCGCAGCGCCTCTTCCTGGCAGTGTTGTCCCAGAGCCAGCTCAGTATATGGTACAGCCGGGTGAGTGACAGAGAGAGACACACACTCAGGCTGATCTACATCACACACAGCTGGCACCACATACACACCAAGGGGGTTATTTACTAAAGCTGGAGCGTGCAGAATCAGGGTTACTTCTGCATAGGAACCAATCAGATTCTAGCAACAGCTTGTTCAATGAAGCCTTGGCAATAAGACCTGGAAGCTGATTGGTTTCTCTGTAGAATTGAGCCTGATCATGCACTCTCCACTTTAGTAAATAAACCCCACTGTACACATCCGTACACTGACAGCTACTCTCTATTATTTATACCTTGTATTCAGCAGTATCATATTTCTTATGGGGGGGGGGATTAACAAAAATATATCGTGTGTGTATAGATATACATATATTATATATACACATACACACACTGATCAGCAATAATATTATGACCACTGACAGGTAAAGTGAATAACACAGATTATCTCATTACAATGGCATCTGAAAGTGGAAACATGTTGTCTCTGAAGTTGATGCGTTAAAAGCACAAAAAAACGAAGATCAGAGTTTGCTGTGTATGGGGCTGCTGCGTGCCCCTACAACACCCAGGGTGCCCATGCTATTGTTCCCATCGCACACGTTACTGGAAATGGGCTCAACAGGTGATGCACCAACTACCAGCTGGAAATTGGTCTCATTTCAGAAATCTGTGAGTATTTGCCAGCACACTGTGGATCGTCAAATGTCGTCCAAAGCTTTTGCTGCAGAAAGAGCACATTCCAAGGATCAAATTGCTCATGTTGACCCCCAGCCAAAAGCATCTACAAGGGGCACGTGAACATCAGAACCAGATCACGGAGCAATGGAAGAAGGTGGCCTGGACTGATGAATCATGTTTTCTTTTACGTCATATGGATGGCCATGGACTTGTGTGCCACTTACCTGGGGGAGAGATTGCACAAGGAGGCAGTATGGAAATAGGCAAGCCAACAGAGACCGTAGGATGCTTTCAGCAATGTTCTTCTGGGAAACCTTGGTGCCACCATTCATGTGGATGTTACACTTACTACCTATCTAAACATTGTTGACCAAGTAAACCCCTTAATGGAAATTGTTTTCCCTGATGGCAGTAGCATAGTTCATCTGGATAATGCATCCTGCCACACTGCTAAAATGGTTCAAGCATAGAACGAGGAACACAATAACAAGTTCAAAATGTGGACTTGGCCTCCAGATTCTCCAAACCAATTGAGCATCTGTGGGATATGCTGGAAATACAAGTCCAATCTGTGGAGGCTCCACCTCACAACTTACAGGACTAAAAGCATCTGCTACTGACAGCTTGGTGCTAGATATGACACCATACCTTCAGAGGTCTACTGGAGTCCTTGTATCAACAGGCCAGGTTTCTTCTGGTGGCAAAAAGGGACACCTACTCTGTGTTCAGTGGGTGGTCACAAAGTTATGGCTGATCTGTCCGTGTGTGTATGTGTATATCTATATATATCTTGACAAATTTGCTTTGGATCTGGGAGCCAGCTAAAAAAGTTTGGAGACAGTTTTTTTAAATCAGCTGCCCTGGTACCCGGAACTGTCTCAGAAAGATAGAGAAGGCTATGTGGGTGGGTTGGGATGACACATTGAAACTGTAAGTTCACCTTTGCAGAAAATATGTAATGTGACCTTACACTGAACCCCATCCCCCCAGTCCTGCTGTACCGGTGTCCCGCAATCCCCCTCTGTCAGGCAGCGGGATGCTACTTCACTTGTTTAGGGATTTTAAATTCCTGTGGCTTTCTCTCCTGAATGGACAGATTCTGATTGGTCAGCACCATCCATGTGATAGTGCTATCCAATTAGAATAAGCTGGGGTTCCAAATTCCTGAATCGGTGAAGCAGCATCCCGGTGCCTGACAGCTGACAAAAGCCCAGGAATCTAGTCATGGCGACCTAGTGCCTGGGATTTGTCGAGCCGTGTGTGTATATATATGTGTGTGTGTGTGTGTGTGTGTGTGTGTATATATATATATATATATATATATATATATATATATATATATATATAGTACATGCCAGTAACCCATCACCAGTATTTTGAGATCCTATTCATACCACAACAAATGCATTTAACATTTGTTGTTGTTTTGCATGCAATAACATGCACATTAGATGTATTGGGTTCTGTTGTATTTTAGGTTGATGTCAGACAGGTGACTCTGCTTCCATTGACACTTGTCAAATTGAGCAGCAGGATCGCGAAGAGGCTCCTTGATTGCCCCTATGGAATGGCTACTTCTGTAGCTGAGGCAGTGAGATGTCACTCCATCTGGCTACAGAGTGAGCGATTTCATAGTGACACACAAACAGCCTCTTTAGTGATCCTGCTGCTGGTGATTTGTCTTTAGCAGTAGAATCACCCATCTGACATCAGTCTAATGGTGGCCGTACAAACTTAGATAAATTATTGATTTATTTTCTGCTCAGTCTCCCCCTATTAGAATAATTTATCTATACTCAACAACCCATTTGATCAGTGTGACTTACACAGGGAAGTGGATTTCAAACAATGGTTAGAGGATCCGATCTCAAGTTATGCATCTGTTTTCATGCAATCCTATAATCTAATTAATTGATTGAAATCCAATCAACAAACAAAGCATCTCAATGCTGCTGATAAATGCAGCAAGATCAATAATTTTCCACCCTACCTGATTGACTAATTTTGATTGAATTCAATCTAAATTATATCTGAATCGATCAGAAGGGATGTTAGGTCTATTTGATGTGGTCATTTTGAATCAATGTAATATTGATCACGTAATGAAACCAGAGGTGGTTGGACACCCCTTGGTATGGTTTTATTTATTTTTTAAAAGCATGCATTAAATACTTGTTGGTTGATCTAAAGAAGATTGTGCAAATAGCTCATAACGTGTGGTCATTTTAAGTTTGCCCTCTTCCAGCAATTATAGGTCCCCATTCGCTTTCTCTACCGCTGCCATCTTCTCATGTATTTTTTGTTTTTTTTTGGTTTTGTTTTTTTTATTTTCCCAGATCAGTATCTCCTTTCTTTCTTTCCTTTCTTTCTTTCCTTTCTTTCTTTCTTTCTTTCTTTCTTTCTTTCTTTCTTTCTTTCTTTCTTTCTCAAATGTGTCTGCTAAAATCTCATAGTTGCAGCAACCAATTACATTTTCTGCATATTAAAGATGCGGGAGTGGGCAGAGGGTGCACTGCACATGTGCCACAAGCAGTGTATGACAAAAAAATGAGATTTAAAAAAAAAAAGTGTTCTTTGTTAGACTAATAAAGTAAAATACTTCAGCAGGTACCAGCCAACATTAGGACCATGTGTGCAGCTGTCCTTCTGAAGCTTTTGTCAAAGGGACATGCTTGAAAACCAGCATCTGATCAGTGCTCGCAGCCAATATCTGCAAGCGCTGATTAGTGTGTTCTGGCAGGGAAGGGGGGGAAACACAAAGGCGCAGTGGGAGGAATTCCTGCGCTAACATCACTGGGTTAGTACAACAATCTGAGGTTTTTTGTTTTTGTGATAGCCTGCTGGATGTGTGTACCAGACATTAGAAAGTATACAGCTTATACATACCCTGCATTGTCTGCTGTATACTTTTTAGTAAGCTTAGAGCTAACAAATGCACTATTAATGTTGTTGTGTACTTTGTATTTATATTTTACCACCACTTATGTGATTGTGGCTCACAGATCATACAGTAACTGGCGGACTTTTGAGCAATATTTTGTATATGCAACCTGTCCTTACACCTGCCTACATCTTATTCATAGGTTGCATATGTTAGTTTCCATGTGGTAAGTTTGTTCATGTCATAAGCTTTGATATTAAAGCATACGTAAACTCAAATATTGACTTTAGTTCCACTTCTTCAAGCTGCAGCCCTTTATGATTGTGAAAGTACTTGTTTGTCAGCTAGTGCAGGATTGTGCCAGTCCTAAGAACTATTCTCACTCTGTAAAGGTTTCCTTTAAGACAGAACACTATGATTGCCCCTTATACCTACCATCATGTTAAAAGATAAGTACACCCAATGGAAATTTTTGACACACCATATATTAACAGGCCAACATTAGATCATCATTTAAAGTGATTGTAAACCTCAGACATGAAATATGAACAAAATATGCCGAGCGTCGTCACATCAAAGCCCTTCCCCTATGCATTACGTGACCGGATTTCCTAGCTTCATCAGGGGGAATCTGATGAAGCCACGTGACCCGGTGGCGTAACACGTAGGAGAGGTGCTTTGATGTCATGACGCTCTGCCAGCAGTGAGAAAGGTACTAGCTGGTTGTGCATGCCAGGAACGCTAGTGGTAATCTGGAGAAATTGATCCTTGTACAAAGCGCATAATATTGATGCACATATGAGTGGAATACGGCATATTCTAAATACATGTTTTTGTAAGGATAACTAGAGGAGTGAAGGAGACCCAGACCCATTGGGCAGTAATCCCATCTCATCATAGTCCAATTAAAGGGACACATGCTTTATATGACCTCACTTAGCGGTTTGGTCATATACACAAGGTGAGAGTCAAACTGGTAAGGGTGCGCAAGTATTGGTTTGATTATATCACAAGAGGTGAACATTACAATGATTATAGTGAATCATGGATTTCTTTGTGTGGACACTGGAATAATTTGTTGGAAGACTTTATGTTATTTGTTTGTTCATTTTGCATACAGTGGAGCATAGCACTGTTTTGGTATTTATAAAGATCATTAGAGTGTTGACATTCATTTTCGATTCACTTTTGGACAGGTGACCTCACATTTTCATCAAACACACTTTGATATAATGCAGAATGTATAGTTAACTCAACATCAAGCTGCCTGGGCGGCAAAGCAACCCCAAACCATATAATTTCTACTATCATGTATAATTAGTAAACAATGAATGTCAGCACTCCAAAAATTTAAGTCACTTGCTGTGGGGGCACTCGTGTGTGCTCACTTCCAAGCCGGCTCTGTGTGTGCATAAGACACACAGAGCGCAGCTCAGCCTCCGCCCCCCACTCCCTCCTTATTGGCTATCATTGACAGCAGCATGAGCCAATGGCTCTCACGGCTGTCTCTGAGCTAATGAGGAGAGTGAGTGCTGAGAGAGCCCATGCTCTCGTGTACATCTCTAGATCGATCAGGTAAGGGGGGGGGGGGGGCTGCTTGCAGAACGTGTTTTGTGTGTGTGTTTGTTTTTTTTTTGTTTTTTTTTTTTGTTTAACCGCTTCCCGCCCGCCATATAGTACAATGATGGGCGCAAGGCGGTTCTCTCGTTCTGGAAGGACGTCATATGACGTCCTCCCATTCTAACCGCGCATGCGCGGCTCCGGGAGCGCATGGCAATCGGTGGTGCGCTGTGTGCCTTGGACACAGCGGATCACCGATTGATGGAAAGAGCCGAAGATGTCGGCTCGGTCATGTGATCAGCTGTGTCCAATCACAGCTGATCTCATGTAAATAGGGAAATGCCGCTGACAGCTCGAGAGTAGAGCCGGTAATTGGCATTCTTTGGAGGGGATATGTACACTGATCATCAGGGCCCTGATGATCTGTGTAGCCCCAGCAGTGCCACCTGTCAGTGTCCTTCAGTGCCAGCTGTCAGTGCTCATCCATGCCACCTGCCAGTGCCACATCAATGCCACCTATCAGTGCTGCCAGTTAGTGCCACCTATCAGTGCTGCCAGTTAGTGCCACCTATCAGTGCTGCCAGTTAGTACCACCTATCAGTGCTGCCAGTCAGTGCCGCCTATCAGTGTGCATCAGTGCTGCCTAACAGTGCCTGTCAGTGCCTCCTCATCAGTGTCCATCAGTGTAGCCTATCAGTGCCCCTCACTGCAGCCTCATTAGCGCACATCAGTGAAGGAGAAAAATCACTTATTTACAGAAGTTTATAACAAAAACTAAAAAAAAGTGTTTTTTTTTTTTTTTAATTTTCAGTGGTTTTTGGTTTGTTTAAGGAAAAAATAAAAATCCCAGAGGTGATTAAATACCACCAAAATAAAGCTCTATCTGTCACAAAAAAAATTATAAAAATCTCATATGGGTATAGTGTTGCATGACCGTGCAATTGTCATTCAAAGTGTGACAGCACTGAAAGCTGGAAATTGGCCTGGGCAGGAAGGGGGTATAAGTGCCCTGTAGACTAGTGGTTAATACATCAATGCATTAAGTAGAAGGCTAGCTGCAAGGTAAACATGAACGAACATGAAAAAAATGTCCTTTTCTAGGCAATATCACCAGTTTAGTAGCAGTGAATGCTTTCTAGAGAATCAAAAATAGTCAATACTAATTACTTTTCCAAAGAAAATAATAACACTGTGTTTTAGTTATTTATGATAGCTGTAGACCGTAGTTGTCTCTTCTGTCATAAATGTTTCTCCCTTACTGTGAGCAGTAATGTACATTGAGCCACACATGCACAGTTCAGAGTACATTTACAGCTGCGCTCTGTGCTATAATGAAGTGACTCCCATGTGCATGCACGGGAATGGTGTCATCGCAGCCCAGCCATTCAAGTGGCTGAACACTGCAAACCCAGAAAGAAGTGCCCTGGACCAGCTGAAACACTGACCAGAGGAGCTTCATTTGACAGTTGGCGGTGGGAGTAGATTTGTTTCATTGGGTTTTGACTTGCATTCCACTTGAACCACCTCCTGCCCGCCATATAATACAATGACGGATGCAAGGCGGTTCTCGCTTTCTGGGAGGACATCATATGACGTCCTCCCATTCTAACCACACATGTGCGGCTCCCGGAGCGCGCAGCGTGGTGATCGACGGTGCGCTGTGTCCCTCGGACACAGCGGATCACCGATCAATGGAAAGAGCCGAAGATGTCGGCTCGGTCATGTAATCAGCGGTGTCCAATCACATCTGATCACATGTAAACAGGGAAATGACGGTTATTGGCAATTCTCTCCCTACAAGCTGTCACGCTGACAGAGGAGAGGAGAGCCGGTAATCGGCATTCCTCGGAGGGGACATGAGCACTGATGATCAGTGTGCCCTGATGATCTGTGTAGCCCCAGCCGCGCCAGCAGCAGTGTCCATCAGTGCTCATCCATGCCACCTGCCAGTGCCACATTTCAGTGCCCATAAGTGCCACATCAATGCCACATATCAGTGCCCATCTGAGCTGCCTTTCAGTGCCACCAGTCAGTGCCGCCTATCAGTGCTGCCTGTCAGTGCCATATATGAGTGCTGCCTTTCAGTGCCCATCAGTGATGCCTGTCAATGCCCATCAGTGCCACCTTCCAGTGCCACCTATTAGTGTCCATCAGTGCCACCTATTAGTGTCCATCAGTGCAGCCTATCAGTGCCCATCACTGCAGCCTCATTAGCGCACATCAGTGAAGGAGAAAAATCACTTATTTACAAAATTTTATAACAAAAACTAAGAAAAAACGTTTTGTTTTTTTTTTCAAACTTTTCAGTGGTTTTTGGTTTAAGAAAATTAAAAAACCCAGAGGTTATTAAATAGAACCAAAATAAAGCTCTATCTGTCACAAAAAAAATGATAAAAATCTCATATGGGTACAGTGTTGCATGACTGCGCAATTGTCATTCAAAGTGCAACAGCACTAGAAATTGGCCTGGGCAGGAAGGGGGTATAAGTGCCCTGTAGGCTAGTGGTTAATGTATTTTGGTAAACATTGGCACAGACACACGAGATAATGCGATGGCGTATAAACTTGTGGCTAACTGGATGCTGGCCCAAATTTATATTATTACAGTTTTGACTTAGACTGTAAAGAAAAAAGAACATTTTGAAAAAATCATGTCTGGTTTGATGAAAGAGTTGCAGCTAGCCGCGAACTGCATGTAATGGTCTTCAGTTTAGTTTGTGATCAGTTTTCTGGATTATGAAGTACATTGTCATGCCATCGTGATGCTATTGATCTTATTGACAGACTGTGGGCAGGGGTATGATACGGATTTGCTTTTTGTGCAGTTGTTGATGGAATATATGATGTATTTTCCTTTTTGTCCTCCTTTTTAGTAAATATTTCTACATTTGGATTTGAATTCTGAGATGGCATTGAGGTCCACTAAAATGGGCAGAAACTGTTGTTTGCCATTCTTGTTCCTTATCAAACCACTGTTCTTGGGACTGTATTCTGGCCCAGTGCTGCGTTAGGCACACTCTTGTATGATAATACCATTTTCCCTCCCAATATTACCACTTTCTGACCGCGTCATAGCTGAAAGATGGCTACAGCATGGTCATCAAGTTCCAGCAGGGCGTTTATAGATGTCTTCCTAGAACCCTGCCCCCTGCACGCCTCCTGGGGAGTGCATTGGGCACGCTCTGTGGCTGCCAATCTTGACAGGACATGTTTACACTGATTATAATCAGAGCACTGATCTTCAGTGCAGCCTCATCATAGCACACAGTGAAGAAGAAAAATTACCTATTTGGAAAAGTTTACCATAGAAACTAAGAAAAGTGTTTTTTTTTTAAATTTACAGCCTTTTTAAAAAACCCCAGTGGTGATTAAATACCACCAAAATAAAAAAATGTCATATGGGTACAGTGTTGCATGCAATTGGGCAGCACAGTGGCTAAATGGTTAGCACTTCCGCCTGGCAGTACTAGGGTCGTTGGTTCGAATCCCAGCCATGGCACCACCTGCCTGAAGTTTGCATGTTCTCCTTGTGCCTGCGTGGGTTTCCGCCAAGTACTCTGGTTTCCTCCCACACTCCAAAGACATGCTGGTAGGTTAATTGGATCCTGTCTAAATTGGCCTAGTATGTGTATGAATGTGAGTTAGGGACCTTAGATTGTACACCCCTTGAGGGTTAGGGACTGATGTGAATGTACAATAAATATGTAAAGCGCTGCGTAAATTGACAGCGCTATATAAGTACCTGTAATAAATAAATTGTTATTCAAAGTGCACTGAAAATTGGCCTGGACAGGAAAGGGGGTGAAAGTGGCCAGTATTAAAGTGGTTGATTATAAAATAACTGCAGTGGTGTTCTTAGGGCAGTCAGGAAAGCACACAGACACAACAATCTAAGTAGATAGCAATGCTATTAGATAATAGACCACCCTCTGGGCAAGCCACGTGAGCCGCGGCAGTTTAACTGCACCTCTCTTCACTGCCGTGTCTGCATTTCCGCACAAGGGAAGACATCGTAAGATGTCCCGTGGCTGTACTGTGTGGACAACCTCTCTGGACTCTGGCCAGTACCTGCGAATATTCCCACATTTCACTGTTGGATTTTCCCACATTGCTTAAAGCCTAAGCTTAGATGAATAGTTTTTAAAAAATCAGCACAAGAGACGTTACTTATGCAGGCCATAGATGGGTCGAAAATCGGCCGATTTTTCTTTAAAAAAACAAAAAATCGGTCGTTCAAGCGGCCGACGTTACCAGCAATGGTAAAAAAAATCGGCCGATTTTCATCCCGTCTACAGCCGGCAAAAAGTGTCCCTGCAGAGAGCTCCGCTATTTCTTTGACAGTTCCTTGACATTTATAGCGGTTGCAACAATGTATTTGTATCCATTTAGGATACAGATGTTTTTATTCGGAAACAAATAAATACATTGTTGCAACCGCTATAAATGTCAAGGAACTGTCAAATAGCGGAGCTCTCTGCAGGGACACTTTTTTTGCCGGACTGGAATTCCACTTCTTCTTCTTCCTCTTCTTCTTCATCCTCTGCTTCATCCTCTGCTTCTTCTTCATCCTCTGCTTCTTCTTCATCCTCTGCTTCTTCTTCCTCTTCTTCTTCATCCTTTGCTTCTTCTTCTTCTTCTTCCTCCTCTTCTGCTTTATCCTCTAACTTCCTCCTCCTCCTCCTCCCCCTCCTCCTCTCCCCTCCTCCTCCTCTCCCCTCCTCCTCCTCTCTCCTCCTCCTCTCTCCTCCTCCTCCTCCCCCCTCCTCCTCCTTGCAGGTGCGCTCATGCACAGATTTTTTTTTATCGGTAAAAAGATCGGCCGATTTGCCCATCATTGCCGCGAAAATCGGCCGATTTTTTTTTTTCCAACTTTACCGATAAATATAATCTGCCAAAATACCGAAAAACGGCCGAACAATTAGCCCACTAACGATCTGAAAATCGGCTGATTTTATTTTCGGCCGATTTTCGACCCATCTATGGCCTGCATTACATTTATTGTGAAGTGTCCCTTACACTGGTGCTGGCTCTCATAGAGGAAATCCAAAGTCATCTGTCCCTCTCCCATATCCTTCAGGGCCAGTTCACACCATAGAAATGCAGTCCAGATGCGTTCTGGATGCGTTTCTGCATGCGCATTTTTGACTCATTCTGGTGTGTTTTTGATGCGTTCCAGTTAATGTTTTTCCCCTCTCTTTTTATTCTATTTAACCACTTGCCTACTTCGCACTTTTACCCCCTTCTTGCCCCGGCCAATTTTCAGCTTTCAACGCTCTCACACTTTGAATGACAATTGGTCAGTCATGCAACATTGTACCCGTATGAAATTTTTATCATTTTTTTCACACACATAAAGCTTTCTTTTGTTGGTTTTTAATCGCCACTGGATGTTTTATTTTTTGCACTATAAACAAAAAAATTGCAAAAAATGTGAAAAAAAAGTTTTTCTTTGTATTATAAAATTTTGCAAACAGGTAATTTTTCTCCTTCACTGATGTGCGTTGATGAGGCTGCACTGATAGGCAGCACTGATAGGTGGCACTGATGAGGTGACATTGATGGGCACTGGTAGGCTACACTGATGAGGAGGCACTGGTGGGCATTGATGAGGAGGCACTCATGATGCTGCACTGATATGCAGCAATGATGGGCACTGGTAGGCTGCTTTGATGGACACTGACTGGCAGCACTGCTGGGCACCGATGGGTGGCACTGCTGGCCACTGATCATCGGTGCGCTGGTGATCAGTGCCGATCTGTTCTGTGACATTTGCGGTTATCGGCAGTACTTTCCTCATGCTGTGACAGCGTATATTTGTACGTTCACCTCAGTCCCTAACCCTCAAGGACTGTACAATCTAAGGTCCCTAACTCACATTCATACATACATATACTAGGGCCAATTTAGACAGGAGCCAGTTAATCTACCAGCATGTCTTTGGAGTGTGGAAGGAAACCAAAGCAGGCACAGGGTGAACATGCAAATTCCAGGCAGGTAGTGCCATGGTTGGGATCCAAACCAAAAACAGTGCTGCCAGGCAGAAGTGCTAACCGTCTAGCTACTGTGCAGCCCAAACATGTACCTTATTTGCACTACAGTGGATGTGTGGTAATTGTCAACTGAATGGTACTAGAAAACTCATTGATTCACCATTTTATAAGGAAATGTTTAACAGAAATATGTGCCAGAAAATATTCCTTAGACCTAGATTCTCCGTTATTCTGTGTTTGAGTCACATACACAGCTGTTCTTCTATTAGCCACATGTGTTAAAAAAGAGGCAGATGTTGTGTTGTACATTCAACAGGGTAAAGTAGTGAATGACTGTCAAATCAGTCATTTGCTTCTTTATAAATATTCCCCATGGTGGAAATCCTGTAGTGTGATCAAAGAACTTCCTCCATGCAAGAAAGCCAAGGCTCCAATGAGGACAAGATGCAGTGTATATTTAATCCAATTCCTCAACAAGTAACGCATGATTCATGTATAACACTTAAACCTTTATAATCACTTTAAAAAGGGATCTAAGTTGTGTTTTTTTTTTTTTTTTTCCTTAATGCATTCTCCGCATTTAGGTAAAAACCCTTTCTTTGTCCAATCTCTCCCCCAGCCCCCCTTATACTTACCTGAGCCCGATCTCAAACCAGCTCTCTGCCCGAGAGCAGTGGCACTCTCTGCTCTCTCCCTCCTCATAGGGCAGATTTATAGCAGAAGGGAGCCATTGGCTGTGGCTACTGTCAACCAAATCCTGTGACAGGGGTGGGGCGAGCTGTGCTGCGTATAGATGCAGAAAGTGCGGCATGGGATTGAGCCCGCACCAGTGCCCCCATAGCAAACCGCTTCCTATAGGAGTACTCTCTGATGAGGTAGAGCTAGGAGGGCCGGCAGGGGAAAGCAGAAGAGGAGGATTGGTGCTGCTCTGTACAAAACCAATACACAGAGCAGGTCAGTGTGCATGTTTATTATTAAAAAAAAAAAAAATAAGGCCCCATTCCACCTGTGCGATTTTGTACTTGAATCTTGTAGCTCTAATACGCTCAACAAACCAAATCTGAGCATTTTGTCGCCTATAGCAAAACACCTGTCACTCAAAAAGTACACAAGCTTCTTTTAGGCAGATTGGTCCCATAGACCTCAAAGGGAATGCCTGAAAAAACACAACATGAGCGATTTTTTTTTGTTTTCTGGCAAAACCGTACACACACACACCTACTTGTCTATTGGCAAAAATAAAAACACGTGGCTTACAAGGGAACCTCTTACAAAGTATTATTCCTAGGTTATACCTCTGTTGGAATGGTGGACACAGGGAAGATCTTTCCTCCGAATTGGTGCTTTGGAACTAATTCTTCATATTGGGGAAAGGTTGCTTCTTTCAAAGTCTTTTCACATAAGTGTAGCAAGTTCAGCATGGACTGGACAAATTTCGATCTATGTATGGTCAGGGTGGTTGTACAGAAGTCCATCTACAGATAGACAGATGTACACCACCCTGTTAGGTTTTTGCCACTCTGCAATAGCTCAGCAAATAGCTGGCAGTGCTGATCAGTGTATTCTGATGACGGGGGGAGGGGGATTTCCCCATCGAATGACAGTCTACTTATCCTGATTAAAAAAAAAACAACTGTTTTGCCAGGATGGAAAATATGAAGGGTTGGTGTTTTTGTTTTTTTGTTTTTTAATTAGGCAGAGGTGCTTTTAGGTATGTCTGGGGCTTTTAAAAACAAAAGGGGCTTTTTGGTGACTTAAGCTTTTACAAAATTTCTTAGAACCCCCAAACATATTATATTTAATATTTATATATATATATCTAATATATATATATATTTTAATCAGAGGCCCTAGGGAATAAATTGATGGGTTTTGCAATTTTTTTTATATAACACGGTATTTGCGCAGCTGTTTTTCAAACGCAATTTTGTTTGAAAAAAGTACACTTGTTGAATTGTAATACAAAAAAGACAATATTAAACCCAGTTTTTGGTAAAATATAAAAGAAGATGTTACGCCAAGTAAATAGATATCAAACATGTCACACTCTACAATTCTGCACGCACGTGCAGTGGCAACAAACATAAATTTTACTATCCATAAGCGACGCTTTAAAATCCTTTACAGGTTACCACCTTAGATTTACAGAGGAAGTCTGGTGCTAGAATTACTGCCCATGTTCCTAGATTGTAAGCTCTAAAGAGTAGGGCTCTCTGTTTCCTCTTGTACCAAATTGTATTGTAACTGTAATGTCTACCTTCATTTTGTAAAGCGCTACGCAAACTGTTGGCACTATAAAAATCCTGTATAATAATAATGACCTGACATTCTCGGTGATGCATCACATGTGTGGGCTGTTTACATGTGTGAAGGACCGACGCATGCATTCACCTTTGCGTGTGGGGATGGGAATGCTTTAAAAGTTTTTTAAATTATTAAATTTTTTCTTTTTTGATAACTTTTATTGTTTTCACAAGGAATGTAAACATCCCTTGTAACAGCAATAGGCAGTGACAGGTGCTCTTTATCGAGAGATCTGGGGTCCGTAAAAGACCCCAGATCCCTCCTCTGCCCTTGAAAGCATTTGATCACTCAATCATTTCCTGTATCCTAGAGGCAGACAGAGCGGTTTCGGTCTTTGTCCGCCTTTATGATCAGCTGGTGGATTCACCAGATGGTCAATTGGGTGTCCTGGTGCCATGGGACAGCCCGTGGAAGGGGGGATGTCCCCTCCGTTGCTTGTAAAAGAGTTCCAGTGGCTAGTTTGCTGCTCGGATTTCTTTTACAAGAGAGCCGACTATCAGCTCTAATTCCTGCTGCTTCCCCGTAGCAGGGCTAAATATAAAGAAAAACCACTTGCCCGGCACCCGGAACTGCACGAGTTGATAAATTGCATGGGGGATTTCTTAGAGTCATTCATCAGCTGCTTGAACATTGTAAAGTGTGCCCTTTATAGTGAGATTTGTGTGTAATTGATTTCTATTGAAATTGATTTCTACTATGGAAGGGAAGAAAGTAATGATCGCAGGCTTACAAAGTATTCTAAATATGTGAATCATGTTTGTGTTAAATATAGTGTGCAGGTTATGAATGGGTTATGCAGATCTCCCTTTTTGGTGTAGGTATTTTTCTTTAGGCAATTTTTACTCTGAAGTGTTGGAAAGCCCCTATGTTCTGTATTGTTTTTACTTTTAGTTCAGCTTTTGCATACTCTGAATTTTTAAGCTTTAGGATAGAAACCAATGTGCAAATCATGTAGCAGCTTTGTCTTGCACTTCTAGAACACTACAATTCTGGTTGACATTTAAAGCTGAATCCCTAAATTCCTAACTACACAGTTGAAATGTATACATACATTGCAGCCAGTTGCTCTTTCCTATACTGCACCTAAGCTATAGAGCTGGTCCAAGAACCCCCCATTAGAATAGGAAATGAGTCATTCTCCTATTGCTGTTTCTGTCCGATTAGGAAGGTTGCCCTTCTTGTCCCAGACAACAGAAAGTCAAAAAGAAATCTCTACAATGTAGTGGGAGGGGATTCTTCTCTTTAGCTGGCCATACATTGTTTACGTTTTTTTTCTTTTGCTCAGCCAGAGGGCTGAACAAAAAGAAACTCAACCATTTTCCCCATGCACACATATTATTATTATTATACAGTATTTATAAAGCGCCAATAGTTCGCTCAGCGCTGTACATTACAGTTACATTACATATAAGGTGAATAGGGGAATCCTCCTCACTGCACTATTGTGCCCTGACAGCAGGGGGACTCCTCCGCTGTCAAAATACACAGTTCAGTGCTGCAGCCGCTGATTGAGCGGCTTTTATCAGATAAGGCGTTTGAACAGAAGTCGACCAGTAGATCAACTTCTTTTTGGCCACAGTCGAAGTTCAGCCTGCCTTTAGACAGCTGTCACTGTAACAGGTGTCCTAATTGAAATGTTTGCCCTCACCTTCTGTGACAACACCTAAATATTTGATTTACTATCACTTTCACCTGGATAAATAGAGCGAGCAGATCTTCTTGGCAAAAAAAAAAAGAACGTCCGAGTCTCTACACTGGTCTGGGAGTATGATTGAAACACTGTTCAGGGGGCATGTGAGACTGCGGGAGAGGCCTGGATTGCTGCACTCCCAGTTGGGCAGCAGACCAAATGTCCAGTGTGCTGCTAGTACAAGGCATTTTCACTGTTGCTTCAGCAAAAAAGTGCAGTAAAAAAAAAAAGATACCTGCTTTAATTATTAAAATATTTTTTTTTTTCCCCGTAAAGAGTTAAGATCTAGAAGAAAAAAAGATGAAAGGGTAATATCTGAAGGGTACAATTGTAGCATATAGTAGTTTGAAAGAAAGGGCTCTTTCACTTACTGGCCTTCCATGCAAAACTTAATATTACAGCCTGATGGGTCTGTTCAAATGCCACGGCATGCTTTGCCTTGTTGCCATAGCATTTTTAACTGGATACCACACTTCAAACTCTCACTTTGAAATCAGTGGAACCGCACTTCAGCTGCCCCGCAACTGCTTTCAATTGCAGTGTGGTAGTCCAGCATTTACATGGTTAACTCAGCAGCGAGGAGGTGCTATAAAGCCCTCTGAAAAGCAATTCAAAGGCAAATTGCTCTGTAGAGGACACCACCTGTGAATAAGACCACACTTTTTAGGTATAAGCTATCCATTCATGGGTCAAATGATGAATGCCATATCATCACATAAAGCCTTCATGGACACAAACTAAAAGCACTTGTCCCTCTTTCAGTAAAATACTTGATACTTTAGCCCCAAACTTAATGATTTAGGATAAAGAATCTTTTCATTACATCTGAAAGATGTATGAACCCCAGTGACCTCTTAGATTTCCTAATCTTTATATATAACATAGTACAACTGGATGGTTGCAATACATTATTGGAGATTAATACATGTAACCAATTTTTATAAAAAATTAAAAAAAAAAAGCAATAACAGTTCCCTTTTATCTTCAAGATGAATCCAATTCTAGTGAAATAAAAATTGTGATTTTGATTTTTCTACAAACAAAAATAAGAAACACATCTTGGCAATTTTTCATAGAATGTAAATACTTCAACTCTGTTATGATTATTATTATGATGATACAGGATTTATATAGCGCCAACAGTTTGCTCAGCGCTTTACAATATAAAGGGAGACAATACAGCAATGATACAGTTCAATACAAGAGGGTTAGGAAGGCCCTGCTCTTTGGAGCTTACAATCTAAGAGGGAGGGGTGGTGGTACAAAAGGTAATAACTGTGGGGGGATGAACTGATAGGAGAAATAGAAGATTAGGTTATTAGCTGAAGGCAGGATAGTCTTCCCTGAAGAGAGAGGTTTTCAGAGATCGCCTAAAAGTGGTTAGAGTAGGCAATAGTCAGATTGTGGTAGAGAGTTCCAGAAGATGGGAGTGGCTCTGGAGAAGTCCTGGAGACGAGCATGGTAGGAGGAGACAAGGGAGCTAGAGAACAGGAGTTTGTGGGAGGAGCAGAGAGGACGATTTGGGTGATATTTGGAGACAAGATTGGTTATGTAATTTGGGGCAGAGTTATAAATGGCTTTATGTGTTAATGTTTTGAATTTTATTTGTTCGGCAATGGGAAGCTAGTGAACGGATTGGCAGGGAGGGATGGTAGATATGGAACAGTTGGTAAGGTGGATGAGTTTGGCAGCAGCATTCATGATAGACTGAAGATGGGTAGCCTGTGATTAGGAAGGCCAATGAGGAGGGAGTTACAATAGTCAAGGCGAGAGATAACAAGGGAGTGAATAAGTTGCTTAGTGGTTTCCGAGGTTAGGAACAGGCATATCTTGGAGATGTTGTGGAGGTTAAGTCTGCAAGATTTGAACAGTGAATAGATTTGGGGCTGAGAGGACAGATGGGAGTCTAGGATTATACCTAGCACCTTGGCATGAGGGGAGGGACTGATGGTTATATTATTGATCTTGATGGAGAAGTCAGGGGAGGGGGCACGGGCTGGAGGGAATAGTATGAGCTCCGTTTTAGAAATATTTAGTTTGAGGAAGTGGAGTGACATCCATGCTGATATGTCACTTAGTAGGTTAGTAATGCGAGAGGAGACTGAAGGGGTGAGGTGAGGGGTAGAAAGATAGATTTGTGTGTCACCAGCATAGAGATGGTACTTAAAGCCATGGGAGTTTATCAAGTGACCAAGGAAGGAGGTGTAGATGAAGAAGAGAAGGGGTCCAAGAACAGAACCATGAAGGCCTCCTCAAAAAGAGGAAGTGGAGTGTAGGAGACAGAGTTATAGGTAACACTGAAGGAGCACTGCGATAGCTAGGAGGAGAACCAGGAGAGAGCAAAGTCTTGGAGGCCAAGGGAGTGAAGATTTTTTTTCCAGGAGGGGATGGTCAACCGTATTAAAAGCCACAGAGAGGTCAAGTAGTAAGAGTACGGAGTAGTGGCCATTGGTTTTAGCAGTTAGTAAATCATTAGTGAGTTTTAGTAGGGCAGTTTCAGTGGAGTGAGTGAAAGCCAGACTGCAAAGGGTCAAGAAGGTTGTTGTCAGTGAGGTAGGAGCTCAGGTGATTGTAGACTAAGTGTTATAAGAGTTTAGAGGTAGACGGGAGCAGGGACATGGGTCTTAAGTTGTTCAGGTTGGTAGGATCCATTGAGGGCTTTTTAAGTATGGGAGTGATCTGTGCATGCTTTATAGAGGAGGGGAAGGTGCCAGTAGAGAGGGAGAGATTGAAGATGTGAGGGAGCATAGGATAGAATAAGAGGGTGACTGTAGCAGTTGTGAGGGAACAGGATCCAGGGGGCAGGTGGTGAGATGGGCTTCTGAGAAAAAAAAATTATAGAAATACTAAATGAATAAAACTGCTTTTCCATACCCTAGACATAAACAGGCATTTAAACTTTGCAGTGTGGGTGCAGCCCCATCACAAGGTAGGGTGTTGAGCTTTTTAGGAGCTGGGCTTTACAGAACATTCACTTTTTTTTTTTTTTAGCTCGTAGTGGGATCAAGCTGACGGTCTGCCCCACGGCGAGCCACCGCCTGTCCCAGCCCATTTACACTTTAATCCCTTGTCTGTTTATAAACTGTCTGTTGTAGCTGTGAGCTTGGTGTTTTTCAGTTGGCGATTTGCTGTCAAGTAGCTGTAAAACTCCTTCCCCTCTGCCATTGGTACCCACTGTAATTCCAGGGCTCTCCTGTTCTTCTGGGGAACTTTGGGACAGATGTAAACCGCTTTGCTTGTTGAGCAGGGGTGCGTCTCCGTGATGAATGAGCCTGGAAGCGTCAAGCTTTCTTATTTTCGAATTCACAGCTGTTGATGGACCCCTGTGGTTTCCATGACTGGGGCCTCACACCTACCTGTGCTATCATGTAGGGAGCTAAAAAAAAGCCCTCTACAGAGTGAAACAATAATTCTAGTAATTCCTAATAAAGATCATACCAACAAACATGGTGGTAGTTTGATGGTTTGGGCTGCTTTGCAGCTTTAGGACCTGGGCGACTTGCCATAATGGATGGAATGCTCTCTACCAGAAAATCCTGAAGGAGAATGTTCGACCATCAGTTCGTGAGCTCAGGCACACTTGGGTTATGCAGCAGGACAATGATCCGAAGCACACCAGCAAGTCCACCTCTGAATGGCTCAAAAAAACCCCCAGAAAATTACGATTTTGGAGTGGCCAAGTCCAGACTTAAATCCAATTGAGATGCTGTGGCATGACTTTGAACAAGCTGTTTATGCTTGAAACCTCCAATTTGGCAGGATTGAAGAGTGGGCCGAAAATTTGTCCACAGCGATGCGGAAGACTCATTACTTTTGTTATTTTTAAAATCATGATTTAATTTATTATTTTTGTGTAATATTAAAATTTGATGATCTGAATCATTTTAATTGTGACAAATATGCAAAAAAAAAAAATCAGAATGGGGCAAATACTTTTTCACAGCACTGTGTTTTTGCAGAAAAAATATTTTTCCTCTCAGGAGCCTGCAAAGCATTGCATCAATTATCAGTGGATGAGGGTTGCAATGTCAGGCTCCTGCAAACAGGCCTGGCAGCTTTAATCGCGTACATCCCATACAGGCTTGTGTTTGCAAGCTGTGTGAATGAACTATGAGAATGCTCTTTAACGCCCTTGCAGTTCATTGAGAACTACAATTCCTCAGCTCTTTGAATGAATGATGTGGCTGTGTGGGCGGAGCCCCACTTAGCTATGTTACTTTTAAAATGTGACAGTGGGTGTGGGGAGAAGATCCCCTGTGCAATGTCATGAGGAGGGGGAAGGGGTGCAGGGGCAGGTGGCAGGTCTGGAGTGTGTTACACTCATGGGTGTAACATACTCTGAAATGTGAAGTTATCCTTGTAACTGATCTCCTGTAAAGGTTTTTGAAGCATCACCTGTGGAAACATTTTAGATGCCATAGTTTTTTTGCCATTTCACAGGCTTGTGCACTTTCGAGCCTTGACATATTTGGTAGCTAATTAATTGGTGTACCCCGATTTTTTTTTTTTTTACCAAAAATATTAATAGTATTATACTGTGTTTGTACTAAAAATAATTTGTATTTTTTTTCTAAAAAAAAAATAATAAGTTGACAGTTGCGCAAATAATATGCGACATAAAAAATTGTAATTACTACCATTTTGTTCTAGACTTATGCTTTCAGAAAATATATAATCGTTTGGGTGTTTACTGTAATTTCATACCAAAAAATGCAGATTTTATCAAGTGAAAAATTAATTGCCCCCATAGAGGAGTGGTTTAAAGCGGACCTTTCAGTAAAATGAAACACTGGCCAGGCCCTCTCCCCCTTTTACTAATCACCTACTGTATGTAAGTATATTATATATAGGTTTTTGGTTACCTTACCCTTGGTAGGCACTCTGTGGCATCTAGGATCTCTCCACATTCCTTCTGGCTGGATCCTGAGACCAATAGTTCAGCCAAAATATTGCGAGAAAATGCTCTTGCAATAGACTGGAGCATCTTTCGCAAGATTTCACCTGCTCTTCATTTTCTAAAAATGTTCTTAGAAGGATGGTGATGTCACACCCAGAGATGCAGACAATGGAGGTGTGAAGTATGTCTAAATCAATTTTTTTTTTTTCCAGTAGGTAATTTGTAGTGGTGCAGGGGGCCTAGGCAATTTGAACAGACCATGTGTTTTTACTGCAAGGCCAGTGTAAATGTGCAATGAGCAGTCTTTTCATGCAAATAAATATATAGATCCGTTCATTCTGGTTCAGTACTTCATATGCAAAGTACTGTGACGGGTTAGATCAGTGGTTCTCAACCTTCCTAATGCCGTGACCCTTTAATACAGTTCCTCATGTTGTGGTGACCCCCAACCATAAAATTATTTACCCAGTAATTATAATTCATGAGTGTTGTTTTACCTCCAATACTGCTGCTTTCAACACAGTAGCTGCTTTTAACAGAGTAGCTGCTTTCAACACAGCAGCTGCTTTCTACACAGTAGCTGCTCTTTACACATCGGAAATATGTGTTTTCTGATGGTCTTAGGGGACCCCTGTGAAAGGGTCGTTTGACCCCCAAAGGGGTCGCGACCCACAGGTTGAGAACCACTGGGTTAGATGGTTTTTCCGTTCTCAGTCATTGTTTAGCTTTATTCCTGAGGTGGACCCACAAGTGAATATGAGTGATTTTGAGGTCTTCAACTTTCCCATACATTATTGTAGTGATAACTGCTAATGTTCAAACTTTTTTTTTTTTTTCTTTTTGTTTTTCTACTAAGTTATGAAGTGTTTTCTGTAACATTTGTATTACTACTGATTTGTCCAAATATTATTACAAGTGACCACTTTAAGTGGTTTGTCAGGCTGTGCTGGAGGTTAAAGGGATACTAAACACATACTGTTTAATTTACATTATCCCTTCTCTTTATTTGTATGGATGGTGGCACTCTATTTTAATTTTAAAAAATCGAAGAACCTGTTTTGCAGAATATACATATTGCATATGTATTTACAGTTGTCATGTGACCCAGCTCTTTCCCAACTGATCTGTAGGCAAACATCAGTGGAGGTGATTCTAGTCTTCTGCTGCCAGTCACGTGCAAAAAAACAGACTTCAGAAATATAGAAGAAAAATGCATCAGATACATCTGACAAATATATATTTATTTGATAGGGAAGCACTGATACCAGTATCAGAATCGCTCCCAATACTGGGTATTTTCACGAGTACTTGTGAAAATGCTCCTGATGCCTGAAAACGATACTTTGCAGTGCGATTTGCACCAATAATATTTGTACGAAAAGTCGTATGAAAATTTTTTGAACATTCTGTGAATGGATGAATGTCGATGAATGTCGTTCGAAAATTGCTAGGGTTGCACTGAGATTTTGGTGGCCGAAATGTTTTGGCCGAAAACACCCCAGATACAGGTGCTGAAATCCCCCCCCCCCCTCGCCCACCGGCCACCGCTCGGTAGTTTCCAGCCTTACCTGAGAAACCATCGATCCCGGCTCTGGGAGAAGGAAAGATGGCCGCCACTCATCTCTATGCCTTTGGAGGATCGGAGTGATGTCACTTCCCCTTCCGGTCAATTTTTACATTTATTTATTTTTCTTTTATTAAAGCACTAGATCAATGTTTTTTGTTTTTTTTTTTTTTAATCTAATGCTTTACATTGCAGAGGAGAGATCTGGGGTCTTATTGACCCCATATCTCTCCATAAAGAGGTCCTGTCATTAATTATTTCTTTCACAAGGGAAGCATACAGTCATTGTGATAAGAATAAAAGTGATTACATTTTTTTTTTAAACGGAGAGCAAGGGAGTGCAAAAAAAACCTCATACAATTTAGAAAAAAAAAAAAGTTTAAAGTGCCCCTGTCCCCCCGTGCTTGCATGTAGAGGTGAACGCATACGTAGGTCATGCTCACATATGTAAACGGTGATAACACCACACGTGAGGTATTGCCACGAACGTCAGACCGATAATTCTTGCACTAGACCTCCTCCATAACGTTGCATTGCTAACCTGTAGAAATTTTTAAAGCATCACCCATGGATATTTTTAAGTACAGAAGTTTCACGACATTCCACGAGCGTGTGCAATTTTATAGTGTGACATGTTGGGTATCTATTTACTCGCCATAACATCCTCTTTACAAAAAAATTGGGGCATATATATATATTTTTTTTTCGTCTGTGTATTTTTTTCCAAAAAATATATATCGGTATTCATATTTAAAAACTGTGCATTATTGTTTTTGGTCAAGTGCATTTTGAATTTTTGGTTTCGGCACCAGAATTTCCATTTTGGTGCACCACTAAAAATGGTCTTTTGCTTTTAGCATTCGAGTTTAAAATTAATGTAATTTCTGAACGATAACCACATATACAAGCCAAAAATTAGTTTGGTCAAGAACATTTTCCTTCCTGCCCCTTTGATTTTCTAACTGTTGGTGGGGTCAAATCGATGTTTGTTTTCGACCATAGTGATGGGAAAATTTAAACAAATATTCTTGAAATTAAAATTCTTGAACAAAAATCTATACGTGTATGGCCAGCTTGAAAAGGGATAGTCTTTCCAGTGACTGATTCCTGCTTTATCCAAAACTAAAATAAAAAAGTACCTATTAATACCCTTTAATGTGCTAAAAAAGCATAATGTATACAACATAATAAAGAACATTTTTCCAAACTACACATTACACTTGTTAGCCCATTTTCCTATGCATACTGTGCAATAGAAACCATGTTCCATTCACAGATCAATATTCCCTAGTCTATCACAGTGGACTGCACTGTAGAGTGTGCCTTATGCAGGCCATAGACGGGTCGTTTATTGGCCGAATTTTCATCTGCACGAAGAATCGGCCCGATAATCACGCCGTTAGTGGGGCCAGTCCGTCGGTCATTTTTTTTGCGGATCTCATTTATTTTTATCGGTCATGCTGGAAAATCCGCAAAAAACTGCCGTTTTTTCATGGACATGGGTAGCGGCATCGGCAACAGGGCCGACCGATTTTTTTTGTTTTTGTTTTGTTTATCGGCCGAAAATTCAACCAATAAACGGCCCGTCTATGGCCTACCTTATGCTAGAACTCCATCCTCCAGGCAAACAAGGAAGGAAAACCCAGTCCAGAAATTCTCCAGCACAAGGTGCTTCATTTGTATACTCATCCAAGAGCATTTCTGGCTTCCACTGGGCATGAGGAAGCTTAGTTTATGATTTGAAACATTGCCATTTAACGGAGTTGCTGGATGTTTATTCTGCTGCCAAGACCTTCTCTGCTTTAATGAGATTTAATAAAAGTTTGGATGTATATCATGTCTCTTGTGTCAGAGCTATTTTGAATTTATAATCCAGTATATTCAGAGCACAACAGAGGCAAAAATGCAATATGCACTGAACATAGTACAATACAGTACAGCTTTTATGACCACAAGTCCATCTATCACCCCTTTTCTACAGCCAAGTTCTCATTGATCTCTTCCCCACTCATGTGACTTTGTAGCCATTACCACCTTGCAGGATCACCACATTGTATGTAGTCCAATTAATCTTTCACCATTCACAGCCATCCAGCTATTAAATCATTTTGCCGATGATCAGAGCTCCAGTTTCTGGAAACTGTAGCTGCTGACTTAAAAAAAAAAAAAATCAGCCACTCCTTTGTCCTAGGATCCAGCAGTGTCCTCACCGCAGCCGGGTTCACCAGCCATCCTGTGTCCCCAGCACTGGTATCTTACTTGTGGGCACCTGGCTGTAACGGCTTGTGGCTTCACAGCTAGGTGCCCACTGTGCATGCATGAGGGGTGCTGGTCCCGTAGTCCTCTGAGATCTATCACGTGTCCCAAACGATTGGGGGGACTTCCGCTTCCAATCAGCTAGGTGATCGCAGCAGAAGTGTGAGCGGGGTACCTTTCAAAATCTGGTACCTGCTCCCTAAAGGTGCCAATCCTTAATGGAGTGTTTGGGATGAGGCCTTAAAGTGGAACTTTACCGTTCCGTAATTGGTCATTAGGGTACTCCATATATTTACTGTTCTTTCCGGTCTTTCGTGACCAGCTGAAAAACAGATTCTTGATTTTCCTCTGCTTTGCACTGTGTGAAAGCAGATTTAGAAATCCTGAGGTTGTAGAGATCCTGTTACCAACCATTGATGAAGGCAGTTTGAGGAAGGAAAAAACAAAGTCCAGGGCTTACACTGAGAAATTCACTCTGTCTTTCAGCTTGACAGTTGTGCACACTATCCATTAGGGTGCTTCTCTGTGGACTTTTGGGGGGCCCTGCTAGCCGATGGGCGGCTGGGACATGCAGAGGTGTTAAGTTGAAGGTGAGGGTATTCTTGCTCTAGCTTGCTACAGGCTGTACTGCTATTCCTCATAGGCCGCATGCACACTGCTGCTCCTAAACTCACGTTTAGGATCTTTTGGCATATTTTTATACCATAGACTATTTTACTAATTTACTATAATTGGAGAGTTCAAAATCTGGTGTAGCTGTGCATGGTAGCCAATAGGCTTTTAGCTTTAGCTTGTTCAATTAAGTTTTTGACCATAAGCCTTGCTTCACACTGATGCAACTTGTCATGCGATTTGACAGTGTCAAATCGCATGAGAGGTTGCACCTTATGATAGGCAATGGAATTGTTCCGACTTTGTTGCACCGATTTAAAAAATAGTTCCTGCACTACTTTTGCCAGTTTCAGGTGCAACTTGCATTGACATCTGTGCATGAAGTCGCACTGACTTGCAACTTTTAAATTGTGTGACTTCAAAGTTGTATTCATTGTTAACCAGGGCTAAAACCTGGAAGCTGATTGGTTTCTATGCAGAGCTGCACCAGATTTTGCACTCTCCTGTTTTTAGTAAATCACCCCTGTGTGTCCATGTACACATAGGCTTTTACTAGCGGTTTTAGGAGCAGCAGTGTTTAGAGCAGGGGCGGACTGACCATTTGGAAACTCCAGCACTGCCCGAGGGCCTGGGGTCAGTAAGGGGCCCCATGAGATGCCCCTGGTACCTTTTTCATAGGCTTTTTTGAGTTTGGGCAAGGACACAGGGGCCCCATGATCCCCTATTGCCCGGGGGCCCCATGAGTTGTCAGTCTACCCCTGGTTTGGAGGCAGGTAAAAGGTTGCTCTTCTGAAAGCAGAAGAATTGCGTTCAGGAGAGTAGTTTTTGACAGAAAAATGTGGTAAAAATGTGTGTATACATGCATTAACGCTAGGCATTTTTAGCACTTGGGCTTTTTTTTTTCTTTATTATGGCCAATTAAATGAATAAATAACCAAGCGCTTGACGCAGGTAAATGTGGTACACATGTGAGCCCTGGAAGGGCAGAGCAGAGGGCCGATCGCTGATGATCATCACTCTCTGCTCGGTGAAGGTCAAGATCTGAGTGATGATGTGATCTCAGTTGTCAAACTTAGAGCCGACGAGGGACAGCTGCAGCATTGGACTGATGTTGCAGCCATATTGACGAGTACGAATGTTTTTTTTTTTGACATCCCACACGTCTCCTTTATTTATTACAGGTACATATATATGTAAAGCGCTGTCAATTTTACACAGCGCTTTTTTATATATATATATATATATATATATTGTACATTCACATCACTCCCTAACCCTCAAGGGGTGTACAATCAAATGCCCCTAACTAACATTCATACACATACTAGGGCCAATATAGAAAGGATTCAGTTAACCTACCAGCATGTCTTTGGAGTGTGGGAGGAGACCCGCACAGGGAGAACATGCAAACTCCAGGCAGGTGGTGCCGTGGTTGGGATTCGAACCAACGACCCCAGTACTGCCAGGTGGAAGTGCTAACCATTTAGCAACTGTGCTGTGCTGACTCAGTTGGGAACATTGATGGGCATGGAGTATTGTTCTCCATAAAGGGAATAGAGTAAGTTGGTGCTATATTTATTAGTAAAATTAATAATGTAATCTTTGTTTCCACTTATTCACAATAGTACCATGTATGCTTTGTGTTGGTGATATATTTTGCATTCAGATGTATTCAGGCTTGATCGTTTTTGACAATGGAAAGCTAGTTACTAGGAGGAGGAGATGGTTTCCCAGACTTGAAAAATGCTAGTTTTCAGCATTTTTCAGAAACTTCTGTTGAAGTCAATGGGGCCAGAAATGCGCCATGCTGCTTCAAATATATCTTGTGTACTATGGGTTTTTAGTGGTTTCTAGCATATTTGAAACACCTGCTACATGTTTATTTTAGAAGTCTGGCAAGCTGATTTTAGGAGCCTGGCATGATGCCACAATTCTGCAATTTTACACCATGTTTGGACTTTTTCTGCACCTGATCATTGCAGGTCCCAACAAGGGCACAAAGAAATCAAGAATGTGGAGAGGCTCACTAGAAGTCTTAGTCCATCTCACCTTTGGCCCTTTGAGCTATTTTTCATGAAATTGTTTCTTACTGTGCTTTTCTGCCTCCTTGTGATGTCCTCCGTAAGCTCCCAACTTCTCCTTTCACCCCTCACTTTCATTTGTTTGAAATGCGCAATGCACATTATTTTCAGCCATGTGCACTGCTCTATGCACACTACACCTCTCTTTGTGTCTAGTCCACAGTTCATCTCAGGAGTGAGCAAGAGAGGATGTCTATATTCCTGCATACAGTGGGAGCATGGAGGACAAACATAGCCATCCTTTAACAGGACGTCAGATCACAGCAGCAAAAAAAGGAATTTGGAAATTTTGGAGGAAGCAGAGAGACTTTTCTGAACTAAGAATGCATGCTTGAATAGAGTTTAGTGTCACTAAGCCGTGTTCACTTGACTGCGGTTTTAACTGTTATGCCTTAAAGTGGTATTAAACCCAAAACTGTAATATATTGCAGCTCAACAATCCTTTGATGTCGTGGCTGCATTAGTTTGTTTTTTTTTTGTTTTATTTATTTATTTATTTATTTATTTATTTTTTTCCTTCCTGTTCTCACCTGTTGATCTGGCCAGTAACACACCTCCTGTATTGGAGTGCCCCCACTCTGAATGAAGGATCACAGAAACCCCTTTGGACAGCAGCATTGTGAGGCTTCATGCTAAATGGGCAAATAATAAATCCACTTTTGGGAGCATTTGTCTTTTTTTTTTTTTGCTTCGTAATGCCCCTCCACATTAGCCTATGTGTCCACACACATTTACGGGTATTTAAACACAGAAAAAAAAAACCCCACTGCCCCACAGCTTTTTTGGCAGAAAAACGTGCCTAAAAGTGTGTGAACACAAGTTAATGCTCGGTGCGTGTAGCACTTAAGTGTTGGTTTCAATGGCCACAATAAATTATTAATCTGGCCAATGAAATGAATTAATGCTTAAGCATTTGATGTGTCTAACCGCATTCACAGAAATGTGACTTTAGGCATTTTTTTGATGCTGCTTTTCTCCCGCTAGGAGAAATGCATTCTGGTGAGCTGGGCATATACCCACAGGGGTGCATGAGGCCTTAATCTGGGGGGAGAGTAGTGTTAGATCTACTAAAAATTTAGTTACACTAACAAAATGAAGCCAGACTCCAGCTAACGCCTTATAAGCAGTTAGTTCCTTTTGGGGTAAAGGTTTTACATAAATGCTGAGCATTGTGAGCACCCCTTTCAATGGAGAATGGTTTGCCTCAACCCTCTAAGGCCAGCCATACATGGGTCCATTTCCGAATGATTTTTCATTCGAAAATCGGACCTAAGGATAATCGGCCAATTTTCACTCTGTATGTTGGGCAATGGCACCGGACGATTTTCATGGTTCCTCCCCACTTTGTTTATTGGGCATGCTGGAAAATTCATGAAAAACTACCGTTTTTCAGAATCATTGGTGGCACCATCGGATTACAGAACAATGTTTTCAATTTTCGATCAAAAAATACTTCGGAGTTCAACCCATGTATGCCCTGCTTTACTGCTACATCTGCTGTATAGCCTGTTCTGTTGAAAAACAACAGATTTACTGTTCAGTTCACCAGGTGAAAACAAAGGAAGAAAGACCTAAAAAGAAAACTAATGCAGCCATCACATCTTAAGAATTGGTATGCTACAATGTTTGCTTTTGGGTTTAATACTGGTTTAAGTTCTGAAAAGGCTTCATTCACTGTATTCACAGCAGGGTGCATGTAAACATGTGGAATTCCTTTGACGGTACTGTAGCTTTTGTGAGCCTCGATGACAAAAATTCAACTTTTAACTTAACTACTGTGTATGTAGTACTCATGGAAACTGTTGAAGGGAAGAATGTGTACTAAATTCCAAACCTGCATATTTTTTTGGTGAGCCATAAATAACTTCTGGACATTTTTCACAGTTAGGTGCTCCAATCAAATAAGAGACGAGTGTCCAACTATCTCCAGATTAATGTCTGTCTTCTGTCCTGCACACAGAAGTTACAAAATTCAGTCACTAGCTGAAAATAGTTTATTTCCTCCCACTTCACTACTCTTCCATTTGCACTGGCAGGAGAATACCAGAAAGTAGTGAGGATGTCAGCAGTGTTGTGATGTAATTGCATTTTTGTGTCCTGATGTTGTGGAATCACTGTGCGCAAATGCAGTCAGTGTTGTGAGCATGGCAGAAGCCGCAAAGCATGGGGGCACTTACCACATCTCATCTCAGTGCTTCTATTACTGGTCAGCAGGTCAAACTGTAGGCAAGCTCCTGACCACCTACCCTCGTTTTTCTGCTGATTCAAATTTCTGCCCATGATGTAGTTGCTTAATTTACTCTACTCTCCTCTACACATGTCTGATGTATACTTATGTCGTTTCTTAAAGCTGGTTTCACATATTTGCACTTTCCTCGATGCATTTTCCATTGATAGACGTGCATTACATACATACATACATACATACATGCATACGTGTGCCTTTTTTAACGTGCATTACAATGCACTGTATTGGTTTTCAACACACGTCATAACACGTTATTTGATGTGCATCATGGTACTTTAGGACGTGTTGCCGCGTGGCATAATGCATGTTGACACACGTCATAGGACTTGCGTTCGATGCATTTTGGTTGTATTTCTATTTGTTTTCAATGTAAAACTCCTGAAGCAAAAATGCAAGGTTGTGAATCCAGTCTTGCTCCTGTTGAGAATAGTTCCATTATATTCCATCTGTTTATTTTTCTTTTCTTTTTTTGTATTTTAGCCCAGCGTGCTAGTAGCCAGTTACAAGGAATCGGCAAAAACAGCAGCCCAGTTTGGAGCTTACAAGCAGTCAGAATGGAGGCCAGACAGCAGCGTTATTGTGATTGCGGTAAGTCTGAGCAGTATTTCTTTAGGCACTTCTTGTATTTGCTGCATGTGCAGTGTGCATCAAATAATTCTTTTGTCTTTTTATTTCCGACTGTTAATTTAGGTTTCAGATTAAGCAGGGGTGTGGAGTTTTTTGAAAAAAACTATTTATCCAGGGACTATATCTGTATCCCAATCTACCTGTCCTGCATGACTATCTACTTGTCCAGATAAAAAAAATCAAAACTTTAATTCAGACCGTATTTAAATCTGAGGTGCTTTTAGGAATGTCTGGGGCTTTATTTCTACTTAAACATTTTAATTTTTTTAACTTTGCGCTGTATACCTCCTACTCCCCTCCCTGCCAGTACCGTAATGGGCTGTGTGATAGCTATTGGGCAGCAGCACAGCCGCCCAGATGCTTTCACCTGACAGCAGGGGTGTGGAAATTTAAATAAAAACTACTTGCCCAGGGATTAAATCGGTGTCCCAATCTAGTCCCTCATAACAATCTACTTGTCCTGATGAAAAAAAATTTTTTTCAACCAAAACTGTATTTAAATCTGCTTTAAGTAATGCCTGGGGCTTCTAAAACCAAAAATGGCTTTATGGCGACTTAAACATTTTAATATTCATAACTTTGCGCTGTTTATCACTTCCTCCCTCCCTGCCTGTCTCCAGCACTTCACCTGTGGACTAGCAGGGAGGGGAGAGGCCTTGCAGTATAATGAGCACCTATTGGGTGCTCGTCCGGAAAGGGGAATGTTGGGCTTATCTTTTATCCCTTTTTCTGCCAGAGCCGTTTTTGCATTTTTTGCACAAGTTTAAAAAATAATTTAAGGCCTGCAGATTACATAAAACCCCCAAACATATTTTCTGAAATCAGAGATCCTAGAGAATAAAATAGTGGTAGTTACAATTTTTTATGTTACACGATATTATCACAAAGGTCTAGGAAATGCAGAATTTCAGTAAAAAATACACTTAAGTTAATTTTAGATAACAAAAAGCAATAAATTATCCAATTTTCCTGTAAAATATAAAAGACAAGGTTGCATCAGTTTATTGTTATGGAGGGGTCTGGTGCTAGAACTATTACTCTCATTCTGGCATGCATGGCAATATGGAACATGTGCAGTCAGGTCCATAAATATTGGGACATTGACACAATTCTAACATTTTTGGCTCTATACACCACCACAATATATTTGAAATGAAGCAAACAAGATGTGCTTTAACTGCAGACTGTCAGCATTAATTTGAGGGTATTTACATTCAAATCAGGTGAACGGTGTAGGAATTACAACAGTTTGCATATGTGCCTCCCACTTGATAAGGGACCAAAAGTAATGGGACAGAATAATAATCATAAATCAAACTTTCACTTTTTAATACTTGGTTGCAAATCCTTTGCAGTCAATTACAGCCTGAAGTCTGGAATGCATAGACATCATCAGACGCTGGGTTTCATCCCTGGTGATGCTCTGCCAGGCCTCTACTGCAACGGTCTTCAGTTCCTGCTTGTTCTTTGGGCATTTTCCCTTCAGTTTTGTCTTCAGCAAGTGAAATGCATGCTCAATTGGATTCAGGTCAGGTGATTGACTTGGCCATTGCATAACATTCCACTTCTTTCCCTTCAAAAACTCTTTGGTTGCATTTGCAATCTTCTTTGGGTCATTGTCCATCTGCACTGTGAAGCGGCGTCCAATGAGTTCTGAAGCATTTGGCTGAATATGAGCAGATAATATTCCCAAAACACTTCAGAATTCATCCGGCTGCTTTTGTCAGCAGTCACATCATCAATAAATACAAGAGAACCAGTTCCATTGGCAGCCATACATGCCCACGCCATGACACTACCACCAACATGCTTCACTGATGAGGTGGTATGCTTAGGATCATGAGCAGTTCCTTTCCTTCTCTATACTCTTCTCTTCCCATCACTCTGGTACAAGTTGATCTTGGTCTCCTCTGTCCATAGGATGTTGTTCCAGAACTGTGAAGGCTTTTTTAGATGTTGTTTGGCAAACTCTAATCTGGCCTTCCTGTTTTTGAGGCTCACCAATGGTTTCCATCTTGTGGTGAACCCTCTGTATTCACTCTGGTGAAGTCTTCTCTTGATTGTTGACTTTGACACACATACACCTACCTCCTGGAGAGTGTTCTTGATCTGGCCAACTGTTGTGAAGGGTGTTTTCTTCACCTGGGAAAGAATTCTTCGGTCATCCACCACAGTTGTTTTCCGTGGTCTTCCGGGTCTTTTGGTGTTGCTGAGCTCACCGGTGCGTTCCTTCTTATTAAGAATGTACCAAACAGTTGTTTTGGCCGCGCCTAATGTTTTTGCTATCTCTCTGATGGGTTTGTTTTGTTTTTTCAGCCTCATGATGGCTTGCTTCACTGATAGTGACAGCTCTTTGGATCTCATCTTGAGAGTTGACAGCAAAAGATTCCAAATGCAAATAGCACACTTGAAATGAACTCTGGACCTTTTATCTGCTCATTGTAATTAGGATAATGAGGGAATAACACACACCTGGCCATGGAACAGCTGAGAAGCCAATTGTCCCATTGCTTTTGGTCCCTTAACAAGTGGGAGGAACATATGCAAACTGTTGTAATTCCTACACCGTTCACCTGATTTGGATGTAAATACCCTCAAATTAAAGCTGACAGTCTGCAGTTAAAGCACATCTTGTTCATTTAATTTCATATCCATTGCGGTGGTGTATAGAGCCAAAAATGTTAGAATTGTGTCGATGTCCCAATATTTATGGACCTGACTGTATATCATAATCATCTCTTTTTCTTGCGTAGGCGCCCCAACGTGTGCTTTTACGTTTGTACTTGCGTACATATGTGGGGGTGGCCTTGAAACATTTTGGGGGAGTTATATACTTGGGTGTAACTTTAAAGCAGAGTTTCACTCACCCTGTCAAAAATAAGTCAGCAGAAAAAACTGTAGCTGCTGACTTAAAAAACAGCCACTTACCTGTCCCTCAGTCCCGCGGTCTGTCCTCCGCAGCCCGTTTCTCTGGCCGTCCTGAATTCCAGAAGGCCGGCATCTTCAGTGTGGGCACCCGACTGTGATAGCTTGCGGCTTCACAGCCGGGTATCCACTGCACATGCTCGAGTAGCGCTGCGCTTCATGAATGGTCCTGTAGTCTTCTGGGACCTGTCACGTGTCCCAAAGGACTATGGGGAGGGAGGACACCTTCCGCTCGCTTAGGCGATCGGACCGGAGGTGGGAGCTGGTACCTGTCAAATTCAGGTACCCGCTCCTCCCCCGTCTCCCAAAGGTGCCAATCCTTAATGGGGAGCGGGGGAGCAGTCCTTAAAATGGAACTTCCCCTGTTTGGTGGAGCTCTGCTTTAACTTTAATTTTTTTTTCAATAAAATAAAAATAAAAAGTCCCCCTATGTGATGATTTTTGGTGTCAGGTTCTCTTTTTTTGAGACATGCACGGTCTAAAAGACCCTGCATGTCTCCCCTGTGCTACACTGAAATGTAATGAAGTGCACATCGCTCTGCATTACATTTTTTCCCGGCCTCGATAGCTGGGATTATGTTAACGAGGACCCGGAAGTGACGTCACATCACTTCTGGGTCAGGACAGAAGGGGAGGAGAGCAGATGTGTCCACTCTACTCCTTCCCATATACCCGCTGGCAGCTACCGAACTGGTCCCGGGCCCGCAGATGGGCAAGCGGTGCCTGGGACATATAGCGGGCAGGGGGGAGAGGCTGGCACTGTGTACTGTGTGGAAGCAATCAGGCAGCAGCACTGCCACCCGAATGCTTCCACCTGGCAGGTGAGCCCTGCAGCAGGGCTAAAGGGTAAAAAAAACTACCTACCCGGGGCCTGGAACTACACGTCCTGGGCATTGGGCGATACCAGTTGGACATCCCCGGACCGGTGAGCCCTGCTGCGAGCAAGATACAAATTCAACATCCCTGGATTAAGGATTTTCAACTGAAGATATAAAAAATACCTGTATATGCAGCTAGGTATTATTTAAAATATAATTGGTAATCTTTTAAATGCGTTACTGTAAGCTTCTGAATATGGTTTAATTTTCAGCCTGTAGTGACATGCACATTAGCACTCAGATTGGTGGCAGGAGCACTAAAGACAATGAGAATATCAGACGAATAATTGTATTTTTTTTTTTGCTGCATACTAGTTTTATATCGAAAATGAAAAGGTTACTAAAGATATGAATATTCTCATACGACTGAATAAAACTTCGGAAGTGATGTGTTGTAATGTAGTCTACTGTGTTGATTAAATGAAAATTGTACATTCTGGTATCGTATGAGAAAATGTTTTATCTCTTCAGATAATTTTGCATGAACTGTCGTGACCAGCTGTCGAAAGCTGTGTACTAATGTTCAGATTATGATACGATCGCTTCGAAAGCGGTATTTTTCGTCCGATTTTCTGGTCGTGTACTGGGCATTAGTGTCGAGAAGTCTCTGCCACAGTGCATGTGTTAATGGTGTACATGATAACATGAGGGGAAAACAGAGTGGACAAAATGATACATTTACATGTAAACAAGCTTAAGTCTCTGTCTGAGACTAAAAGATTATTAGATTCCATGCACACTGGGCGTTTTAATAACGCTGGTAACTTTAGCTTTGTAAAAACGTGAGTTTTTCAGCGGATTTTTGCATTAGCGTTTAGCGGCGTTTTGGCACACTTTTTGCATTTTTTAGCTGTTTTTTTTTACCAAAAAATTGTTTTTTTTGCTCGAAAAAAGTCCAAAAACGCTGGTTTGCAGCAAATCAACGCGTTTTGCTGCATTTTTCAACATTAGAGTGTTTTTACAGCAGAAAAAAAACTCCTCTAGAAACCCACTAATTTTGGGGGGTTTTTTCCAGCCAAAAAACGCTGATTAGTCTATGTGTGCATGGACATATAGGATAACATGCTGGAGAGTTTACTGGCTGTAGAAAAAAATGTCAAAAGCCAAAAACAGCAGCTATAAAAATGTCCAGTGTGTATGAGAATTTACTCTGCATTATGGCCCATACACCATAAAAAAATTGTATGAAAATTTCCATACGAAGAATGGCCCATTATCTGATCGTTAGTATGGTGCTTTCGGCAGCTGATTCCAACTTTTCAGATGACAAAAACTGAGGGTGTAAGCTAGAAAAAACACAATGTCCGGTTTTTGTTTTTAACCATTAGCCGCCCGGCCAATGGCCGTTTGGCGGCTTCAGAAGTGCTGCGGCATTCCGGGTGCACGCCATTTGGCGTGCACATGCGCAGTTTGCGGTAATGCAGAGCCTCGCAGCGGCGCGATCTGTCACCCGACGTGTACCTCGGACACGGCCGATGACAGATCTGAGTACCGGCCCCCGTTGCTGGTACCATGTGACCTGCTGTGACCAATCACAGCAGGTCACATGACATGCCATCCATTGTATACTACTGCCTAGCTGTGAATGGTCACAGCTAATCACATGCACATGTCATGTGATTAGCTGTGACCAAATCACAGCTAAGCACAAAAAAAAAAAAACCTGAATGAATCGATTTCATTCAGGTAAATACTTGCTTATAGCAAAGTAATTCTTTGCTATAAGCAAATTGTGTAAAAAAAAAAAAAAATATTGATCACTTCCCCAAAGTAGTACAATGTTACTATGGTAACATTGTACTACTTTGGTCATAGTACAATATGAAAAAAAATCTTAAAAAAAAATAAAAAAATGTAATAAAAAATTAAAAATAATAATAAAAAAAATATATATATATTTTTTTTTTTTTTCATACTGTCACCAGTCAGTGTCCCTGTTCACTGCCATGCCAGTTATATGATGATGCTGTACTGCACTGGTGACAGTATGTAAGAAAAAAAAAATAGTGAAAATAATTTTTAAAATTTCTTTATTTTCCAAAAAATTATGACAAAAAAAAACACAACTTCAAAAAACTCACCATTCCTCTTATGAAGTACGTCGGACTGTCTACTCTGCAAAAAGGGGTCATTTGGGGGATATCTGTACTATTCTGACATTCTTGGACCTCAAGAAATTAGATTGGCTGTCAGTATTTCAGGATTGATCAATATTCAGATCTATACCATAGTTTGTGAACTCTATAACTTTCCTACAAACTAAATAATACATCCTAATTTGGGTTATTTTCACCAAAGACATGTAGCAGAATACATCTCGGCCTAAATTTATGAAGGACAATTATTTATTTGTAAACTTTTATAACAGAAACAAAGAAAAACTTGTTTTTTTTCAAAATTTTCGGTCTTTTTTTGTTAATTTAGCAAAAAATAAAAACCCCAGCGGTGATTAAATACCACCAAAAGAAGGCTCTAGTTGTGTGAAGAAAATGATAAAATTTTAGTTTGGGTACAATGTTGTATGACCGAGCAATTGTCATTCAAAGTGTGAGAGCGCTGAAACGTGAAAAATGGCCTGGGCAGGAAGGTGTAAAATTGCACGGTATTGAAATGGTTAATGTTTACAGTAATCATACGGAAATAATCGAATGGGGAAAAAAGTGCATGATCAGAAGCATAGAACAACTCTACACTTCCTCTTTCACTACACTAGTACATAGCTGTTTGCCTTTGTCAGGCAAGAATTTTCTTGCAAGTCAATACAATTCCGAATACATCATGATATGTACTTTTGTGGAAAATTAATTGACCGGTTGTCTGTCTGATTTTCTCATAGTGTGTACTAGGCTTCAGGTGCCAATCAGACACTCCTGTAGTACACATATGCTGACAGAAGGAGAGATCAAGGGATGGCATCAACAACCTAGCCTGTTTCTGCTACTTCATTGTCCAGTTCAGTTGTCTGTTGTCAAGCTGGATGTTTTTCTGCCAGTGTCCTTGACTAAGCTATTCTGCCTCTGCTGCATTGGAGATCAAGTGTTTTGCTGTCTGTAAACCCTAACAATGAAATTCTCTTACTTGCTCCCTTACTGTTATCCTTGATTCACGTCTTTGATTTGAAATGCATTTTGAGCAGCATGATTCAGATGACATTTGATCTAGCATGGAAGTGTTCATATATGTGCCCCTTGATGACGTCGGTGTGACGAAACCGGTTGGGCGTAGCCTATTTGATGTGGACGTTAGAGAGCCTTGCTGGTCTGTGCTGTATGGGAGAGATCTGCGGTGAGCGTTAACTGTATCTCAACCCTTTTTTGCGATTGAAGCTGGTGTCTGTTGGACACCTTGTTTGTGAGTTTCCTTATACCTTTTTTATTAAAGAGATAAATGAAAAAAACGTATTGCACCATTATGTTCTCTTTTTTGTCCCTGAGTGTACTGCATGCTCTCATGGAGGTATGAGACAGAGTGGAGAAGTTCATCATAAGAGCTTGGGCTGCAAAGTTGTTTGGCAGTGATTATTATCTGGAAGTATCTGAAACATCACCATATCTATTTGGACATCGGGTTCATTGCTCCCAGAGCACAAGCGCTGTTGCTGGTTTATAATCTGACCAGCCATTAGCTCTGGTGAGTTCATTTAATCTCCTTTGGTGGTGGATTTCTCACAATTGGTTCAAGTCACTGAAGATATATATATTTTTTTGGACACTAATTTATGTTTGGACACTCTAATTTATTTAAAACACTGTTTTTTGGATGATGACATACACTTTTGTATAAGTTTGTTATTAGCGCTGTGACAGGATGAACGGCGAGGTGATAGAGGGACGCTATGTGTCACCTCGCATATGCTCATACCTGACCGTTTAGGTGGAGTCCACTCCGGGTTTTCGGGGCCACAGTTAAGCAGGTGGGTCCGGACCAGAGTTTGGGCTCCACTGATGACCACCAACAGGTGGTATAAATAAGGCAGGGCTGGAGCAAGGAGTTGCTCGTGGCCTGGGACTCAGAGAGGTATTCTGAGAGAGCTGTGTGTATGGACTATACCTGCAAGAAAAGGTTTGCTGTTACTTTGTTTTGGTGACAGGGAGAAGCCCTTCACCTCTGAGAGAGGAATCATCTGCTGTTTAGTTAGTGCCTGGATGGCAAGGGTTTATTTTGATGTTTTGTTTATTTTGATATTTCTTGCAAACCTTTTTAATAAAACTGACATCCAGTCAGATTTTGACGAAAGCCTGCTGTGCGGTCTACCTTTGTCCCAGGGAAGGAGATCCCCCACCTGAGCTAACCCCACATATGGTGGATTTGGCGGGCAACTTCCTGAGCAAGTGGGAAGATGGAGGAAATAATAAGAGCCTTGCTGCAGGCCAATGCAGCACAACGGGAGACAAATCGCCAGTTTGCGGAGGCCCAGGAAGCAGACCGAGAGCTCCTTAAGCAGGTGGCCCAACACTTATTAGAATTAAAGAAGGAATCGGCAGATCCGCTGCCAGTAGAGCAGAAAATGGCGCGGGCCAGCTATGTTTTGCAGAAGATGACACCTGCGGATGATGTGGAGGCCTACCTCACAAGTTTTGAAAGGGTTGCTGTTCGGGAAGGATGGAAAAAGGAGCAATGGGCAGGACTGCTTGCACCATTTTTGACAGGTGAATCCCAAAAAGCCTATTATGACCTGGAACCAGGGGATGCCCAGGACTATGAGAAACTGAAGGCTGAGGTCCTTGCACGCCTGGGCGTCACCATTGCAGTCCGGGCTCAGCGGGTGCATCAATGGCATTACAGGGCTGACAAACCACCCAGATCTCAGATGTTTGATTTGATACATCTCTCCAAAAAGTGGCTCCAGCCAGAGGTATTGTCAGGCCCTCAGATTGTGGAGCGTGTGGTCATGGACCAATATTTGCGTGCACTCCCTGCCACTTTGAGGAAGTGGGTCGGCCGTGGAGACCCTAAATCTGCAAACGAGCTAGTGGACCTGGTGGAGAGATATTAAGCCGCTGAGGACTTTTTTCATTCACCTGGGCCGTACCCCAATGTCACTAGGGGTGGAAAACTTTCCGGAAGATCCGGTAAGACTGTTCCATGGGCCAAAGGCTCAGGAAAAAATGATAAGACTATTGTGTCAGATAATGAGACTGTAGGCTTAGGACCTAGAGACTGGCCAAATAGTTCAGGAAGGTCCCCAAAGCCGTTTAGAGGTCTAAGCACTGAACATATAATATGTTATCGTTGTCATGCGTTAGGTCATATTGCTGCAAACTGTCCGTTAAATGATGAACCTATGCAATGTGAAAATGCTTATCTAGGAAAACGCATGTCTCTTTTTGCACAGGTGGTATGTACTGCAGCATGTCAGAAACGCATGGAAAAGCAAATGTGTGTGATTGCCATTGATGGAAAGCCAGTAACTGCTCTGCTAGACTCGGGTAGTGTTGTGACCTTAGTTAAGAGTGATTTGGTAAACCCTGCCAGCTTACACCCTAGCACTATTGGAGTTATTTGTATTCATGGTGATACACGTAATTACCAGACTGCTCTGGTGGAGATTGGTACTCCCTGGGGCCCTGTGACCCATTCTGTGGGGGTGGTGCCCTCTCTGCTTCATGAAGCCATAGTGGGGAGAGATTTTCCCCATTTCTGGAAGTTATGGGATAAGGAGGGGAGTCAGGAGGACCGAGCTCCCCCTGCTGGGGAAACACTGAAAACTCCTGAACTCACTCCTGACCCCTTTGACAACAAGGTGGAAGGGGAAACTGTTGATGTGTCCAAGGAAGGTTTAGACCTTTTTCCTTTTTCTGTAATGGCTGGGGAGCAGGAGGAGTTGGATACAACCCCAGACACTGAGGATATAGAACAAGAGATGATCGCTGGCTCTAGTGAGAGTGGACAGAATGTGGTGCCTGACCTAGAGGTCAGAAAAGAGGATTTTTGTACGGAACAACTGAAAGATTCCACACTTAATAGAGCCCGTGAAAACATTAAAATGATTGATGGGGAACCAGTGGAAAATGATGTAGCGGTGTCTTTTCCCTACATGGCTCTTAACAATAACTTGCTGTATCAAGTGGTAAAGCAAGGGGAGGAGGTGGTAGAACAGTTAGTGGTCCCCAAACCCTTTCGCCGGATGGTACTGGATTTAGCCCATGGGCATATAATGGGTGGACACCTGGGTGTAGAGAAAACAAAGGAGAGAATAACCCAGAGATTCTTTTGGCCAGGCTTACATGGAGACGTCAAAGCGCATTGTGAGTCATGTCCGGAATGTCAATATTCTGCGCCCTCACCCCAAAAGGACGTGGTTCCCATGGCCCCTCAGGTACCTATAACGGAAACCTTGTCAGTAGCCCAACAAGATGATATTAAGGAGTTTGTGAGGAAAAATGGAGATTTCTTCTCCCACCTACCTGGACTGACGACTGTCATACAGCATGACATAGTTACCCAGCCCGGGGTCCGCGTAAATGTCAAGCCCTATAGAATTCCCGAGGCCAGGCGGGAAGCGGTGGCAAAGGAAATAAAGGACATGTTAGAGTTGGGAGTGATTGAGGAATCTCACAGTGAGTGGTCGAGTCCCATAGTGTTGGTCCCAAAACCAGATGGAACAATTAGTTTCTGTAATGATTTCAGGAAACTGAACAGTGTGTCTAAGTTTGATGCGTACCCGATGCCTCGGGTGGATGAGCTCATTGACAGGTTGGGAACGGCTCGGTACATAACCACCTTAGATCTGACCAAAGGCTATTGGCAGATTCCTTTAACGGAAGCTGCAAAAGAAAAGACGGCATTCTCCACCCCCGAAGGGTCCTTTCAGTATAAGCGGATGCCGTTTGGTTTGCATGGGGCTCCTGCATCATTCCAAAGGATGATGGACAAGACGTTGAGACCACATCGCCAATACGCAGCTGCCTATTTGGACGATGTCGTCGTCCACAGTCCCGACTGGGAATCTCATTTGTCCCTCTTGCAAGCGGTCGTAGATTCGCTGCGGGAAGCAGGTCTTACCGCCAACCCCAGAAAGTGTGCCATTGGCTTAGAGGAGGCCAAATATCTTGGCTACATCATTGGTCGAGGTCTCATTAGGCCTCAGATCAATAAAATTGAGGCAATTCAAAAGTGGCCCCAACCTGTAAATAAAAAACAAGTTCGGGCATTTCTTGGAATCACGGGATACTACAGGCGGTTTATCCCCAATTTTGCCACCATTGCAGCCCCACTGACAGATCTGACAAAAGGTAGGGGGTCAGTCATGATTAAGTGGAATCCTGAGGCGGAGACCGCATTTCAAAGGCTGAAACAAGCTCTCTGTGCTCAAACTGTGCTTGTGACTCCAGATTTCACAACAGAGTTTGTGGTACAGACTGATGCCTCTGACGTGGGACTAGGTGCGGTACTGTCCCAAATCAGAGATGGGGAGGAGCACCCTGTGGTCTTCCTAAGTAGAAAGCTCAACAAACATGAGAGAAACTATGCCATTGTGGAGAAGGAATGTTTGGCCATCAAATGGGCCTTGGAGGCCCTGAAATATTACCTGTTAGGAAGACCATTCAAGTTGGTTACTGATCATGCCCCGCTCAAATGGATGTGTGATAATAAGGAGAAAAACAGTCGAGTGACAAGGTGGTTTCTCGCGCTACAAGTGTTCAAATTCACAGTGGAACACAGAGCGGGGAAACTGCAAAGTAATGTAGATGCCCTCTCCCGGGTCCATTGTCTGGTTGGGACAGTTGCTCAGCCGCAGGGGCTTGAGCAGAGGGGGGGGGATATGTGACAGGATGAACGGCGAGGTGATAGAGGGACGCTATGTGTCACCTCGCATATGCTCATACCTGACCGTTTAGGTGGAGTCCACTCCGGGTTTTCGGGGCCACAGTTAAGCAGGTGGGTCCGGACCAGAGTTTGGGCTCCACTGATGACCACCAACAGGTGGTATAAATAAGGCAGGGCTGGAGCAAGGAGTTGCTCGTGGCCTGGGACTCAGAGAGGTATTCTGAGAGAGCTGTGTGTATGGACTATACCTGCAAGAAAAGGTTTGCTGTTACTTTGTTTTGGTGACAGGGAGAAGCCCTTCACCTCTGAGAGAGGAATCATCTGCTGTTTAGTTAGTGCCTGGATGGCAAGGGTTTATTTTGATGTTTTGTTTATTTTGATATTTCTTGCAAACCTTTTTAATAAAACTGACATCCAGTCAGATTTTGACGAAAGCCTGCTGTGCGGTCTACCTTTGTCCCAGGGAAGGAGATCCCCCACCTGAGCTAACCCCACAGCGCATACCTTTTAATTTGGATAGTTGATACACACTGTGTTTTTTGGAAAGGGTCGTGTGTGAGTTTTGGTGACTGTAATCCAAATTTGTGATTATATAGGAATCGTGAGCATCCAATGCATTTTTGCTTTGAATTCCCCTATGCTATGAGTTTTCTGTGGGAGGAAGGAGCTGCTGTGATGCCTGAAAATTGCATCAAAACCACACTACTATTCAAGAGTGATTTGCCACTGCATATATGTGAACCTACACTAAAATATACTATTCAGACATGTTTTTTTTTTTAAATATCTGTGAGATAATCTGCTGATCCTGCCCCAGAAATCTCTTGAGCTGATGACTTCCTGTGCAGGTACTTCACCCTTTATCAGTTAGTATTTTTCCAAGCACTGTGGATTACAGAACACCCTCCCGCCTCTCATGTTTTGGGGAAGGGGGATGTTTTGCAGTTCTGTCCTAGGGCAATAACGATAAATACAGTAAAGCCAGTGAGTGTTGTCACTCAAGGATAAGAAGTGCGTTACTGGCAGGATCAATAGGTGAAAAAATATGCTTTGAAAGAAGAAAACAAATGCAACTGCCACATTTAATGGTTGGTAAGCTACAATATATTCCATTTTTGTTTTTAGGTTACATTTAAAGAATAATTTCATTGGTATGTTTATATATAATTACATTGGTCCAGCTTGGACCAAAGAATACAAAGCATTCTCTGACTGGAAAAGGTGGAGAGCGTGACGTCACTGTCCTACCTCAAAACCTTTTCCAATCAGAGAACACTTTGTCTTAATTCAGAAAATGCAACGCAAAATATGCAAATGCAAAATAACAATTTAAATAGATTTATTCAACTGAAACAATAACATTCCAGCATATGTTATTTGCTTAAACAAACATCCATGTTTGTTAACTAATTTGGCTAAACAAAATATATATATTTTAAGAAACTTAGACTGTCAGCCCCTTCCTCCTCACACTTTGTTTCACTTTCTTCTTGTGCAGATCTATTCCACTCCAAACAATCAGAAAAATATTGTTTCTATTCTATTCACTGAACTTCTTGAAACTTAGCACTGAAGGGGTTGATTCTGTATTCATAGGTTTGTAGAAGTTAGGATTAAGGTCTTTTTCTTAACTCTGTTCATGTTATAACATTTTTGCTGTGAAGAAGAGGCATGTGATCTCCGCTGAGTCAAATTCAGTTTTGAGAACTGCAAAAGTAAACCAAACATCTGTGATAGTATCTTGTAGGCAGAGAAACTGCCCAATAATCTTACAAAAACCTCTGGAAGAGCATGACATTGTGAATGGATTCATGGAATTTATTTACCAAAAAAATTAAACATATACAGCCTTATTCTACATAATTAAAAAACTAATCTTTATTTCATGATGGAATAACCTTTGGATGGTAACATATTTTCCTCAAAAAGCATTTTATTTAACAAAATCCGATTTAAATAAAAAAAAATTCGATATTTTTTTATTTTTTTTTTTTATTTTTTTATATTGTTTTAAAAAAATCATTGATTTTTATCCACCCTGGTCTAGCTGCTCAGCACAGGATCCAGAAGCAAGTGGAGAGCGCTGAAGTAGAGACGTCTATTTCAGTGATTCCAGCTTTCCAGGACATTGGCCAGGTATGGTATATACATAGTTACATTGGTCCAAGCTGGATCAATGTAACTATGTATAGCATGCCAATGCCTAAAATTATTTAAGGTGGTATTTTTCTATGCATTGCTATGTGCCTTTGCTGCATTTTACAGGTGTGCCATTGAATTTTTATGAGGGGAGTGTATCTGCGTAGCTCCATGGTGAAAATGTGTAACATTCTAGCATTTGAAAATAATGGAAGTGCTATTTAAGGTGTGTGCAGATCTGTGAATGTACCCTAAAGGCATTTACTACATAAAATACATTTTTAGTTACATTGTGACGTGCAACGTACAAAAAGAAAAAAGGTGGAACAAAAGTTATAAATGGTTGGTAGATGGCAATAGATTGTGTGAAGTGTTAGGTAAGCTACTTGCTAGTCCAGTCTTTCTCAACCAGGGTGCCTTGAGGTTTCTTCAGGGGTGCCTTGGCAAAATGTCTAAAAAGTTCCCAGAATTTGTATACAAGCCAGGGGGTGGAACAAGCCTGCCTTTTAGTTACACAAAGCCATAGGTTTTCATTGTGCACCATTACGACCTTCTAGTGTCGGCGTCCTGACAACTAATGACATCATCATTTGATAAGGAGGATGTCAGCTGCCTGCACGGCATCCTAGTTTGACCCTCCCTGCCCTTCTCCATCAGTGCTGGGGTCACATAGTTTTTCACATTTTAAACTGTGGTGCCCTTTTAAAATTATGAACAGTCTGGAGGCACCCCATTTTAGAATGGGGTGCCTCCAGACTGTCCATAATTTTAAAGGGTGCCTTGACTGAAAATAGGTTGAGAAACACGGTGCTAGTCTACAATTCTGTGCACACCTTATGGTTTCCGTGGCATTGCTGTTGTTCTACGGTGTACTTGTATAGTTTTTTATACCATTTATAAATGGGAACTGTCATATTATATTCATATATACAAGGCATTAACAGAAATAAAACTGTAAGAGTTGAGCTATAGTGATGAACATATAGGAACTTGCCACTATACTTGGTGGTTTAAATTTGATGAACAAGTTGAATAACCAGTGTTTTGAAACTGATTATTTTTCCACTTTTAAAAATAGATAATCTGACTTTATAGTGAAGTGAAACTGTTCTTACAGTCTAGAGCAGTCAACAATTATTAGACTTGCTTTTATAAAAATGAGATGTGATAGAGCAAATCTGAGATCAGATTTGGAATCAGCACCCTATAATTAGTCTAAAACAGCTGCAAAAGACCAGGCCATCATTTTTTTATTTTTTTTTTTGGTTGACCAGTGTTATTAGACTTGCTTTTTTATGTTAATTTTGCTCCTTCTGCTATGCACACTGTAAAACATTTTATTAAACTTTATGGCACATGCCTAATACAATAGATAATATAATTTGGATAATGCAAACATCTTGTTGGTATGGCTTCTGAATTTTTTCAAAGTGGGGGCCAAAATAGAGGTTCTGCATGTTGGGATGAACAATTCTTTAAGTAGTTTTGCATCTGAATACCAAGCTACATTCCTGTGCTTTTAATATGCCTAAAGGCATTTTTTTTCTGGGAGGTGATGTTGATGGAGTGGTGAAGGGTTAGCACCTCCATCAGGGTTTTATTGCTGTCTGCAAACCTGTCACCAGGAATGAAAGTGAGGGTCAATGCAGAATTTTTAATTGTCACCAGAAAAGAATAGAGGAGAAATCTCCAACAAGGACACTTAAAATGGCAAGGAAAAAAAAACTATCAGCGGTTTTAACTCTCCCCTACTCTAAAATAGGTAAAATCATAGTGAAGTCATTGTGCCAGCAGCCTGGCTATTACCGGATTCATTATTTTTATCTTATAGGCCATAACTGTGAATATCCATATGGTAAGGTTGATGGAGCAATGGCAGAACCACTTCCCTACAACTAGCAATTTCACAGACAAAGGTTCTTTTTTGGACTTTCTAGATGCCACATATACAGTTGTGCTCAAAAGTTTACATACCCTTGTAGATTTGGTAATATACAGTATGTACCATTTTTTTAAGAAAACATGAGTGAGAAGGCAAAAATTTAGTGGAACCAATTGCCTTCAGAAGTCACCTAATTAGTAAATAGAGTCCACCTGTGTGTAATTTAATCTCAGTATAAATACAGCTGTTCTGTGAAGCCCTCAGAGGTTTGTTAGAGAACATTAGGTAGCAAACAGCATCATGAAGGCCAAGGAATACACCAGACAGGTCAGGAATCAAGTTGAGGAGATGTTTAAAGCAGGGTTAGGTTCTAAAAAAATATCCCAAGCTTTGAACGGAGCACTGTTCAGTCCATCATCCGAAAATGGAAAAGTATGGCACAACTGCAAACCTACCAAGTCATTGCCGTCCACCTAAACTGACAGGCCAGGTAAGGAGAGCATTATTCAGAGAAGTAGCCTAGAGACCCATAATAACTCTGGAGGAGCTGCAGAGATCCACAGCTCAGGTGGGAGAATCAGTCCACGGGACAACTATTAGTTCTGCACTCCACAAATCTGGCCTTTATGGAAGAGTGGCAAGAAGAAAACTATTGTTGAAAGAAAGCCATAAGAATTCCAGCTTGCAGTTTGCGAGAAGCCATGCGGGGACCCAGGAAACATGTGGAAGAAGATGCTGTGGTCAGATGAGACCAAAATGTTACTTTTTGGCCTAAAAGCAAAACGCTATGTGTGTTGGAAAACTAACACTGCACATCACCCTGAACTCATCATACCCACCGTGAAACATGGTGGTGGCAGCATGATGTTGTGGGGATGCTTTTCTTCATCAGGGACAGGAAAGCTGGTCAGAGATGATGGGAAGATGGAAGGAGCCAAATACAGGGCTACCTTAGAAGAAAACCTTAGAGTTTACAAAAGACTTGAGACTAGGGCAGAGGTTCACCTTCCAGCAGGACAATGACCCGAAACATCCAGCCAGAGCTACAATGGAATGGTTTAGGTCAAAGCATATTCATGTGTTAGAATGGCCCTGTCAAAGTCCAGACCTAAATCCAATTGAGAATCTGTGACAAGACTTGAAAATTGCTGTTCACAGACACTCTCCATCCAATCTGACAGCGTTTGAGCTGTTTTGCAAAGAAGAATGGGCAAAAATCTCACACTCTAGATATGCAAAGCTGGTAGAGACATTCCCAAAAAGACTTGCAGCTGTAATTGCAGTGAAAGGTGGTTCTACAAAGTATTGACTCAGGGGGGCTGAATACAAATGCATGCCACACTTTTCACATATTTATTTGTAAAAACTTTTTAAAACCATTTAACCGTGTTCCTTCCACTTCACAATTATGTGTCACTTTGTGTTGATCTATCACCTAAAATCCCAATAAAATACATTTTGGTTGTACCATGACAAAATGTGGAAAATGTCAAGGGGTATGAATACTTTTTCACAGTACTAATACCTTACTGAGTACATGTTAAAATTATTATGCATTTGCTATACTTCTACTATTTATACCCATATATGCAAATTCTTTATCATATATGGATATTTTTTATTCCATAATAGGATAGGAATGGCTTCTTCAATGCATTTCACTGGGAGATTTGTCAGGAACTCACAATGTAAAATAATACAATTGTATTAGATCATGTCCGTGCATAATAATAACAAAAATATTAAATAATCAGATCCATATATACACTTGGATGCTAGTAAACACCTACTGAATTACATATTCTCATATTAAATCTGTTGTGACATCTGGCTAAACAAAAAATTTCCCCGGTGTGGGGTAGTAATCTATTTGGGATCAGACATGATACATCACCATATTAGTCTGGGCATTGCTGTAACTGATTATAAAGACTTATATGGGAATTACCTGCAGTCATATCATACAGATTTCCAAGGTTGCATAGGGATTCCCCTTCCATCGCAGGTGTTACTCCATACAGGATCTATAATAAATCCTAGAAAAATTGTCCATATGTGATTTATACCAATAATATTAATAACCCTTATGATTGAACACCCATAAGCACAAACGAGACACTCCTCATCCCACCCAGACTTTCACATACTGATCTCTAACAAGAAAGGAAATACATACATGTTACCATCTCAAATTCTGAAAATCGACATGTCCATTACACTACAAGGTCTGATTAAAACCTTAAAATATATCTGAACTGTTACCTTGTAAAACAATTAATTCAGTTTGTGTGCATACAACACACACACTATATTGACAAAAGTATTGGCGCCTGCCTTTACACGCACATGAACTTTGATGGAATCCTAGTCTTAGTCTGTAGGGTTCAATATTGAGTTGGCCCACCCTTTGCAGCTATGCCAGCTTCAACTCTTCTGGGAAGGCTGTCCACAAGGTTTAGGAGTGTGTCTATGGGAATGTTTGACCATCCTTCCAGAAGCGCATTTGTAATGACAGGCACTGATATCGAACAAGAAGGCCTGGCTTTCAGTCTCCTTTTTGATTCATCCCAAAGGTGTTCTATTGGGTTGAGGTCAGGACTCTGTGCAGGCCAGTCAAGTTCCTCCACCCCAAACTCACTCATCCATGTCTTTTTGGGCCTTGCTTTGTTACTGGTGCACAGTCATGTTGGAACAGGAAGGGGCCATCCCCAAACTGTTCCCACAAACTTGGGAGCATGAAATTGTCCAATATTTCTTGGTATGCTGACGCCTTAAGAGTTCCCTTCACTGGAAATAAGGGACCAAGTCCAACCCCTGAAAAACAACACTACACCATAATCCGCCCTCCACCAAATTTTACACTTGGCACAATGCAGTCAGGCAAGTATCGTTCTCCTGGCAACTGCCAAACCTAGAAATGTCCATTGGATTGCTAGACAGAGAAGCGTGATTTGTCACTCCAGAGGACACATCTCCACTGCTCTAGAGTGCAATGGCAGCGTGCTTTACACCACTGCATCGAACACTTTGCATTGTATTTGGTGGTGTAAGGCATGTTTGCAGCTGCTTGGCCATGGAAACCCATTCCATGAAGCTATCTGCGCACTTTTGTTGTGCTAATCTGAAGGCCACGCGAAGACTGGAGGTCTTTAGCTATTGACTCTGCAGACAGTTGCCGACTTCTGCAAACTGTGCGCTAACCCCGCTCTGTCATTTTACGTGGCATACTACTTTGTGGCTTAGTTGTTGTTTCCAGTTGCTTCCACTTTGTTATAATACCACTAACAGTTGACCATAGAATATTTAGTAGCAAGGAAATTTCATGGATGTACTTCATGCTTTGCACTTGGTGCTGTAAGGTTTGGATGCAGCTGTTTGGCCATGGAAACCCATTCCATGAAGCTCTCTCTGCATTGTTGTTGTGCTAATCTGAAGGCCACATGAAGTTTGGAGGTTTTTAGCTATTGACTCTGCAGGTAGTTGTCAACTTCCACGCACTGTGCGCTTCAGAATGTGCTGAACCTGCTCTGTTATTTTACGTGGCCTACATTGCTGCTGTTCCCAGTTGCTTCCACTTTGTTATAATACTACTAACAGTTGACTGTGGAATATTTAGTAGCAAGGAAATTTCACGGATGGACTTATTGCACAGGTGGCAACCTATCACGGTATCACACTTAAATTCACTGAGCTCCTGAGAGCAACCCATTCTTTCACAAATGTTTGTAGAAGCAGTCTGCATGCCTAGGTGCTTGATGTTATACACCTGTGGCCATGGAGGTTATTGGAACACCTGAATTCATTGATATATATATTACACTCACCGACCACTTTTATTAGGTACACCTTGCTAATACCGGGTTGGAGCCCCTTTTGCCTTCAGAACTGCCTTAATTCTTCATGGCTTAGATTTAACAAGGTGTTGGAAATATTTCTCAGAGATTTTGGTCCATATTGATTTGATAGCATCGCGCAGTTTGCTGCAGATTTGTTGGCAGCACATCCATGATGCTAATCTCCCATTCCCTCACATCCCAAAGATTGAGATCTGGTGACTGTGGAGGCCATTGGAGTACAGTGAACTCATTGTCACGTTCATGAAACCAGTTTGAGATGACTTGAGCTTTGTGAAATGGTGCAATATCCTGCTGGAAGTAGCCATCAGAAGATGGGTATACTGTAGCCATAAAAAGATGAACATGGTCAGCAACAATTCTCAGGTAGGCTGTGGCATTTAAATGATGCTCAGTTGGTACTAAGGGGCCCAAAGTGTGCCAGGAAAATATCCCCCACACCATTACACCACCACCACCAGCCTGAACCGTTGATACAAGGCAGAGTGGATCCATGCTTTCATGTTTACAAATTCTGACCCTACTGTTTGAATGTCGCAGCTGAAATTGAGACTCATCAGACCAGGCAACATTTTTCCAGTCTTCTCTTTCCAATTTTGGGTGTCCTGTGCAAATTCTAGCCTCTGTTTCCTGTTCTTAGCTGACAAGAGTGGAAACCTGTGTGGTCTTCTACTGCTGTAGCCCATCTGCTTCAAAGTTCGATGTGTTGTGTGTTCAGAGGTGATATTTTGCATACCTTGGTTGTAATAAGTGGTTTTTTGAGTTACTGTTGCCTTTCTATCATCAACCAGTCTGCCCATTTTCTCTTCTGACCTCTCACATCAACAAGGCATTTCCATCCACGCAGCTGCCACTCACTAGATGAAAATCCCAGTAGATCAGCAATTATTTTAATGGTTAGACCAGCACATCTGGCACCAACAGCCATGCCACGTTCATAGTCACTTAAATCCCCTTTCTTTCCCATTCTGATGCTCGGTTTAAACTTCAGCAAGTCATCTTCACCACGTTTAGATGCCTAAGTGCATTGAGTTGCTGCCATGTGATTGGGTGATTAACAATTTGTGTACACGCACATCAACGTTAATGGCATCCCAGTCTAAGTCTGTAGGGTTTAATATTGAGTTAGCCCACCCTTTGCAGCTATAACAGCTTTAACTCTTTTGAGAAGGCTGTCCACAAGGTTTGGGAGTGTGTCTATGGGAATGTTTGACCATTCTTCCAGAAGCGCACCTGCGAGGTCAGGCATTGATGGTGTACAAGAAGGCCTGGCTTGCAGTCTCCACTCTAATTCATCCCAAAGGTGTTCTATGGGGTTGAGGTCAGGACTCTGTGCAGGCCAGTCAAGTTTCTCCACCCCAAACTCACTCATCCATGTCTTTATGGACTTTGCTTTGTGCACTGGTGTGCGGTCATGTTGGAACAGGAATGGGCTATCCACAAACTGTTCCCACAAAGTTCGGAGCATGAAATTGTCTCAACTTTATAAGGGGCTGCAGGGGGAAGTGGGAGGCAGAGAAACAACAGAACACTGATCTTCCCATTGATTAGTTGTGCAGGGGATGTCAGCACAGGTATGAACACTTGATTACAGGTAGGCTGTTCCCACGTATGCAAAGAAGAAAACTGACCACGTTGGGATAGATGTGCTTCCGTGCCTGGCATGGTCTGTTTTAAATGTGTAAGCAGTGGGACAGCCAGGACCAACCAGTATTTCACACAAAGAAAGCAATACAAAGAGAACTCAGTACTTTTTAGAACAAGTACATGGTACAACAAACTCATAAGGAATATTAAATATTTTGGTAACAAACGCTTTAAGAAAAGTTTGCACTGACTTTTTCAGTAAGTTACATATCAGTGGATTTATGTTGTTAAAATCTCCATGTTGTGAGAAAATGCTAGCTGATATTTGCTAGGCCTGCAGGATAAACTGATCCAGACAGGTGTTTAAAACATTCATACCCACTTTTTTTTACATTTTGTAAACTATTTAGCTTGAAGCTGCACTTATTGTATCTTATTATAGGTGATGCGTGGCTCAGAATAATTTGTAGTTCTAGGAGGTTGAGGCAAAGTTTTATGTGTCATAATAATCATCTTGTTCTTTCTATATCTGTAAGCAGTTTCTTTTTGTCAGTAGAGTGCTTAAAGAAAACCACCCACGCAAAAATGTACAGTTAAAAAAAAATAAAAAAAAAAACTTTAGTTGCTTTTTAGTAAATACTCAACGCAGATTTTTATTATAAACTGACAAATCGATAAAAAGTGAAAAAAAATTTAATTTTTCATTTGAAAAATGTATAATTTTTTTTTTTATTTTGATACATATTTTATCAGGTTTACTTTAATAGATAAATCCTGCCAAATGCTTCTTAAAGTTCAACCGGTGCCAGCTTGTTTGGATACAATGTCATATCATATAACTGGGAATCATGCTGATTTGGTTCCCAATTGCTGTATATGACAGGGATGCTAAATACAGCACTGTCACAGAACTAGCTGTTTGTTTTGCTGAGGATATTTATCAACCTGTCCTCCAGGATGAGGCAAGTTAAAGTGACAATGATATTCTTATTGTCCAAAAATAATCCATACACATCCTACTTAATGGTCCTGTAATTTATTTTTTAATACTTTCCTGCTGTGTTTTTTTTTTTTTGCCTCCTTGTAACATCTCCCATGAGCTCCTAAACCTCTAATTTTTCCCCGCCTTTCCATTTGAAACCAGCAGTACATGTTAGCTATGATCATGTGTACTGCTCTATGCATGCTACAAATCCCATAATTTATAGTTCACAGTGTGACGTAACGAGGTGCCCTTCTCACCAACTCGTGACAAAGGACCAGCCGTTCTCACACCACGGTGTCACTTGCGTAACAATGCCACTCTCAGCTGCACCCTGCACAAAGATTTTCCAGCTCGCGGGACCACAATCTATGTGCCAGCAGCCTGAGAGCGATTGTTACTGGGTTAGGTTAATTATGCAATTAACCCTTCACACTGCCACTACCACCTTTTTACAGAGAAGGAGGAAACTCACAAATCCTAGCACTAACACTATGATATTAGTATAAGCGTCTGTAATACACACTGTCCCCACAGACAGATATACTCGGAGGATTATTACATACAGTAGCACTCTTCAAGAGCCAGGGATTCTTTAGTTTACATTAAAACCTTTAGAAACAGTTTCAACACTTTTCAAAAAAGGATTTATTACTAAAAAGGTCAAAATGGTGCAATTAAAATATTTACATAAAAAGATGTTATTATTATTATACAGGATTTATATAGTGCCAACAGTTTGCTCAGCGCTTTACAAAGACATAAAAAGAACAATAAAGCAACAGAGAAATAAAAGAAAGGAGTTAGGAAGACAGAATACTTGAAAAGTCCTGGTTTAGCAGAGTCCAATTGTCCGAGCAAAAAGGTTGCTTTGGCTCTCAAGTCTGTTAAGATGTTTCTTGATTGATGTTAAAGGAGAGCTCTCCTTCACCAAGCCTGTTAGTCCTTTTCTTTGCTTTTAAAGGGGTGTCGCCTGAGAACAACTGATTGTAACAGAACCGATCCCAGACTGTGCTTGGGTATTTCTGTTAGACTACCGCTTCCCTGTGCGAACACCGACAACGGACACCACAGCAGACCATACAAGACTAGATGACACCAATCTTGAAGTAATCCAGAAAGTAGACTAGTTTATTTTAACACAGATACAAGATATATACACTTAAGGGACAAACCCCCCCTCCCTGCATAGTGTCACAGGGCAGGGCACTCTACATTTAGTAACAAGAGACACACAGGTATTCAAACTGCACACCGGCAGACAGTCCCATCAGAAGGGAGGACTGCTGGAGACACCCCCCCCCCCCAAAGGGAGCAACTACACATAAATACATACATCCCACAATAGTTTGCTCCCAAGCACTACAAACAATAGAACAATGGGATGCAACCACATGACACCAACAATCCACAACCCCCACCCCTCCTATCTCCTCGACATGTCTACACAATATTAGGACAGATCACCTTGTACCCCTAACAGGCACAGGGTGGCTTACACATAAGAGGGATATGGGGAGCTGACACGGGTCTCCCCGTCTCTCCAAAGTGAGCTGGGTTCCATGGGCTCCCCATCTAAAGTGACTCCAGTCACGCTGATCAATCATCCAGTTTGGGGATGGAGGCCACCAAGTTTATGACCGAGTCACACTACAATTTCATACTGATATCAATAATTTCCAATACGTGCAGGTGGCATTGTAGCAACTTGCAGATTAATATTCAGAATTATATTTCAGACCCAGGGATACCAAACACAGTGCACCATTGTCACCCAAGGGAGAAGAGACTGCTTTCTCCTCTCTCCTATGTGCCAACATAGTCATGTATGACCTTGACTGGCTCGACATGAAATGATCTATCCAAATATATACTTCATATTAATGTGCCCAGTTCCTGTTGAATTTTATGAATTGTATGTGAAGTACTGTCCGTGATACTTTTTTTATTTGCACTAACATACAATTTTGAGGACAAGCATTCGGGGTATGTCCCCTTCTTCAAAGTCCAAACAGTACTATTACAAATCACAAAGTTTAAGCAGAATGTTAGAAGGGATTGAGGAAAAAAAAAAAGGCTACAGATAAGATACATCAAGAGCGAGGGGGGGAGGGGGGGATACTACACTCACTCCCCCCCTCCCCCCCTCGCTCTTGATGTATCTTATCTGTAGCCTTTTTTTTTTCTCAATCCCTTCTAACATTCTGCTTAAACTTTGTGATTTGTAATAGTACTGTTTGGACTTTGAAGAAGGGGACATACCCCGAAAGCTTGTCCTCAAAATTGTATGTTCGTCCCAATAAAAAAAGTATCACGGACAGTACTCAATTGTTTGTCGCAAATGCACTAATATGGCTGCAATCACCTCAAGCATGAATTGTATGTGAAATTGTGACATGTTTTATGGCACGCTCTGCATTCCTAGAGCCCTAATCGGTCATGTGTGATGGCTGAGTGAGTTATTGTTTTACGATAGGGCAGAGGAAAGTGTCTTTGCAATGTAGACATCCTGCCAAGACTAATTAGTGGTTTACAGCCTGGGGCTTCATCTATTTGTGTTTTATTTAAGATAAGAAGCTCTTTTGAAGTTGTTACAACTTGTAGCCACAAATTCCATTCCAAGAGGAGGGAGGAAAGGAGAGATAATTGTAAGTGAAAAACAACATGGCTGAGACCTTAACAAGATAGCTGTCCTGTGTCGTGTCCATGTCTCTATTGCGCACAATCGTTACACACAGTCCCTAGCCATCTTGTGAGCGAGCAAGAGAAGGTGACTGCATTCCTACGTATAGTGGGACCATGGAGAGCAACTGTAGTTACCCACTAACAGGAAGTCCAATTACAAAAAAAAAAAAAATAGGCTAGGCTTAGAGCATTAGAGGGGACTTTTCTGAGTTGAGAATACATACTAGAATATAATTGTCTTTTTTATTAAACCCAAATTTAGTGTCACTTTGATAAAGGGATTGCAAGTGGGAAGAGATTGTGCAGGTACCTCTGGGTGCCTTAACTTCATACCTATGGCAGTTTTCCCCAGAGTTTTTTTAAGAGTACTGTATGGCCAAAGCTTTTTTGGCAACTCTCTTATGGGTCTCAAGAATACGCTTACATTTGTTCTTCTGTGACACAGCGTCAGCTGATAGCAGGCTATTGCCCTCTGTCAGCTGATGAGGCTAAGCTGCTCCAAGCTGTGGAAGGATCCTGACAATATTGTCAGGATCCACTTGGCTGCCTTTTTGACAGTTGGTTCTACTTCCTAGCACGTAGCTGAGAACCACAGCCAGCTGTGCTCATCAGCTCCTCACCCTGGTACTCTGAGTGCTAGAGGGAAGCAGTAACTGACAGTCACTGCCCTCTGCTACAAGCAGACCGAGAAATGAGTGATCAGCTGTCATGTGATGGCACAGTTCTCAATTTTAGGGGTAATTGTGGTATAATTAACTCTTAATGACACCCTAATGCACATGAGTTACACCTTATCCCACAGTGTGTGGAAATGCACTACTGTGCACATGAACTAAATCTAGCCTGAAGCTGCGTTTAAAAACAGATGTATAATTTATTTTAGTTATGTATTCATAAATGTTCTCTTTATCCCTTTAGCATTAGAAGGGTTAGCAGTGTGCCCCAACCATGGCTCCATCGTATTGCACAATGCTGTCAGTCTATCTGCTTATAAGAGGGGAGAATGCAGCAATGACGTGTTGCCATTCTTTTTGTTCTTCAATCACTGAGAATTGTTGGTCCTAGACCAGGTTTTATCAGCAGTATAGTCTATATTGAGGTCCAGATCTAGGCTACGCTGTCTTGCAAGGGGACCTGAGTCCCCTTGCAAGACTCAGGTCCCCTTGCAAGACATTCATTCAAAATGACCAGTTGGCATCATCTACATGATTTTCTCTGTTTTACTCTTGACCATTTTAGTTGGGAATACAGTGGAAAACTCCCATTTTACTGTTAGGGTGACTTTTTCCTAGAAAACAGACAACTTCTTTAGTTGTAGTGTTTCCAGGAACAATAAAAATGCATACAAAAATGTTTAACAGTATAGTTGAGAAGGAGTCAGGAAATATCAACAGCCATCTTTTAGTATTTCTTGACTACTTTGGGGAGTAGGAGCGGCTAGCTCAGACTGTCTCACTGACAGGCTGAGCCAGCTGCTAGTCAGGCATCTGGGCGGATTCTGGACCAGCTGTTTGACGTCAGTCGACTTTAACCCACTGTTGGCTGAATCTGGTTCACAGGAGTGCAGAACTCCTGTAAGTCCACTCCTGTGAACCGTGGTAGAAGTAGGGGCAAAAGCGCTTTGGCCATACTTCTCCTTTAAATCTGCTATTGGCCTCTTCAAATTGGGCACATTAACAATATTATTTTACTAGGGAGTTGAAATAATTCTTTTTGAAAGTTATTGTACTTATTGGGGGCCAGTCAATAAAACATTTGCAACATATTTCTGGTGGTATGATCCCTTTAAAATGTCCTCTGCCTAATTCGTGGAAGTCTCGAAGTCTTTGGATAGAGCAAAGGAGGGTTATAACTCCTGCCAGATTATTTTTTTTTCGCCATCTGTGTCCCATTACGGAGATTTCCCTTCACTTCCTGTCCCATAGCTAAATATCAAGTTTGGAAATTAAGGAAAGTCCTTGGAGACCCCCAGGTCGCTGGAACTAGTGTCCCCACTGAAAGATTCCTCCTCTATTACTTTTCTGGGGAAAACCCAAAATTTGGGATTTTCTTTTACTTTCAATGATAACGGTAAACAGGACAAATAGGGTGAATCTCCTTACCAGGGATCACATACAGAAATAAACTAACGTTCTAATCCTACTCTCCATCTTCATCAACTCACATACTGACATCAACCTACATGTAGAGTCAGGCCAGAGTGCTCAGAGTGAGGTCACAGTGTGCATACATCTATGGGTGCACCACCTCCTTACCACCCTCGCCACTTACTGTAATGTACAGTTACTGGTTGCTATGACACCATCCGCTATACAGTTTCACTAGTTGCCAGGTTGCTGTTGGCTACACCGCATTCTGTAAGCCGATGAGTCTGTCAAGCTCTGGGGCTGAACATGGTCTGGGAATAGTATGAATGTGGCATGAACACTCTACCATTGGTGTCACTCTGTATTATTCAGTAAATTTATGTACCTGTTCTTGACTGGTACATGAATTCTTCTCAAGCGCCAACATTTGTCATGTGGAAGCACAACACAATTCTAGAAAATGCCTGCAAGAATGAATTCCAGGGATTGTGTGTCTTTTTGGTAAATACTGTGCCAAGTAAACTCCATTGTGGAGGAATTTATCAAAGAATGCATAACAAATTTAGCATGCACCTTTGTCTAGAAGTCTAGATGAATTCCTGACTAGCTGTCAGCTTGTGGTATAAACCTTTCCTTACAGTAACCCTCACTCTTGTGGTCTGCCCGGGAATGTAACTACCGTAATTTAAAATGTGCTCAAGTCTCAGACTCGCGGCAGATTTGTTAATAAATGTAGTGATCAAATATGCAAAATGCCATGGACAGGATTTTAAATATTTTACCTTTGGATCAAAGAACATTTTTTGAATTGCAAATGTTAAAGAAAAAAAATTCTAATCACATACCTAAATCCACAATTACACTGTTCCAGCATTAGAAAAATAGAAAAATCCTCCTGCGCTTCAATGGATATCCCTAACCTAAGCTGCTTACACCCTACTCCTTATACCAATAGGTGAATACAAAAATAAATAACTAAATGGTGTAGCCCTGATATATAACTACATACCTATACATAATATAAACATATCAAATAAATAAGATTAAATATGCATATGAATAAATAAATGAATCACTTGTGATACGCAAACAAGTGAAAATACCTGTGAAAAGAATATAGAGACAAGAAACCCGCCTATCCCCAACTTGGGGATCAAATAAAAATCGGTGAATAAAGTGACCCCCTATATCAAGGTAACATATTGACCATTAACATATAAATATAAAAATATATAAAATATAAAAATAGGGGTTGCACTTTATATTTTATATTTATATGTTAATGGTCAATATGTTCCCTTGATATAAGGGGTCACTTTATTCACTGATTTTTATTTGATCCCCAAGTTGGGAATAGGGGGGTTTCTTGCCTGTATATTCTTTTCACAGGTTTTTTCACTTTGTGCTGTATCACGAGTGATTCATTCATTTATTCATATGCATATTTAATATTATTTATTTGGTATGTTTGTATTATGTATAGGTATGTAGTTATATATTAGCGCTACACCATTTAGTTATTTACTGTTCCAGCATTGTCAAGAAACACTGGAATTTTACTATAAACGTTTCATTATATTTTTTTCTATAGTTGAGCAATGCCAAGCTTCCTGAGAAAGTATTATTAGAGACTTTAAATCCTTGGTAAAGGGCAAATTGTAAATCCTGCTGTAAAGGACAAACTAGCAGTCATGAACTACAAACACAAGAGCTTGGCGCAGATTTGCAGCTGCTAAACTGAAGGAGCAAAGAAATGGAGGGTTTCAAATTTCTTTCCATCCTCGGCTTCCTGTTATTCAGCAAAGGAGCCAGGAAGAAAAAAAAAAAAAAAAACCTTAAAGGGAGAAACTATAGTCTTAGTAAAGCCTTTAGATATGTATGTGATTGTGAATGGCTAAATGTAACAAATCTTACCAGTGGGTGGTTTAAAGTGACAGTTGTTTTAAATAAAAGAAAAACAAAAAAATAAAAGTACTTGTCGCAAACAAAACTGTTAATACCTGGCTCACCAGCCAGGCCCTGAATTTTGCTTGCCCGAAAGAGGTAAGTTTACCAAAGAATCTTCTGCATCTCACAGTTCCTTGATAACAGATACCTGTGTCATCCAGTGTGCTTTGTGGTTCTTTCCACCAGTGTCAACATCAATACAAAACGCAGTTATAATGTAGGAAACAGTGGATCCAACGATTGAGCATAAAGGAAAACCAGGCAGCATCTGGCAAATCCGGATAGGTGCTGAATTCTGAAGATTCTTCAACACAACTCTCCAAGACAGCAAAGTTTAACGGTGTAGGAATGTGGTAACTATTAGTTTCTTTTCAGGGAGGACCTATTTGTAATTGTATTTCCTATGGCAACAGAGGGGTCACGTCACTAACATATGCAAATATTTGTGATTTTTAAAATTTTTTTTTTTACATTGCATAGAATACAAAAAGAGCCGATTAGATCAAAGCAAAATGTGGAATTTTGGTAAATTTCATAAATTCTGTAAATATGTCTATGTTGAAAAAATATTGAGGTAAATCAATAAAGCCAATTTACATATATTTCTTATAGTATAGACCAATGGTCTCCAAACTGTGGCCCAAGGGCCGGATGTGGCCCTTTTCTTGCTTTTGTCTGGCCCTTGAGGCACAATTCCTTCTATTGACACCAATGATGAGGCTTATTCCTTTCACTGACACCAACAGTGGTGTATTATTCCTCCCACTGACATCAATGACAGTGCACTGTTTTTGCCACTAATACCAATGATGGATCACTATTCCTCCCACTGATACCAATGATGGGGCACCATTCCTCCTCCTACTGACCACATTTTTTTAAATCTCACTGAGGACCAAGCCTGAGGCATTGTGGACTCCTATTGATGCTGGGGCATTTTCTACTTTCACTGGCCACAGTCAGGCCCACCTAAAGTCTGAAAATTAGTGAAATGGCCCTTTTGTTTAGGAAGTTTGGAGACCCCTGGTATAGACAGTAGATATTTGAATGTACAAAATAACGAGAATTCTGCACTGGCCAGTAAGTTAAAGCAATATATCCGTGTGGGAACATTATGTCCTTCACTCAGGAATGTAACAATTTTGTAACTTTACATTGAAAGGTGATTGTTCTGCAAATGAAGGCACACTTAGCCCTGGTTCACACCGGTGTGACTTGTCATGCAAATCACATGACAAGTAGCACTCTATTGTTGGCAACGGAACTGTTTAAATCGGTGCGACACTGGTGTCGCACTGATTTTGAAAAGAGCTCCGGAATGTTTTTCGGTGATTTCAAGTGCAACTTGCATTGACATCTGTGCATAAAGTTGCAGGACTGTATGCGTTGGATTTGGTTACAGGGTGGTTGAAGTGCATTCACAAATCGCATGACAAGTCAACAACAGATCTGTTCAAATCAGTGCGACTCAGCCGGCATCACACTGATTTTGAAAAGAGCTCCGGCACTATTTTCGGTGATTTCAGGTGCAACTGTATATGAAGTCGCAGAACTGTAGGCATTACATTTGGTTGCAGGGTGGTTGAAGTGCATACAGCCTCATTTACTTGAATAGCTCTTGTTCAGCGGTAGTACTGATTGATAAATATGTAGGGGGGGGGGGAATCTGGGAAGACAGGCAGATGACATCTCAACCAATCAGAGGGAACCTTGTATTCATTAATAAAAACTGGGCTTCCTGTAAACGGCTGAGGAGCGACTTGATTTTGTAATTTTGTTTCCAATGGCAACAGAGGGGTCAAATCACTAACATACGTGAATATTTGTGGGGTTTTTTTACATTGCATACAATACTTAAAGAGCCGATTTTAGATCAAAGCAATTTTGGTAAATTTCATAAATTCAGTAAATATGTATATGTTGCAAAAATATTGAGATAAATCAATAAAGCCAATTTACATGTATTATTTCGTATGGTATAGGCAGTAGATATTTGAAGAATGTACAAAATAACGAGGAGAATTCTTCACTGGCCAGTAAGTTAAAACAATATATCTGTGTGGGAACATTATGCCCTTCACTCAGGAATGTAACAATTTGTAACATTACATTGGAAGGTGATTGTTCTGTAAATGAAGGCACACTTAGCCCTGGTTCACACCAGTGCGACTTGTCATACAATTGACAGTTCCAATGCACATGACAAGTAGCACCCCATTGTCAGCAATGGAACTGTTCATATCGGCATAACATATAACTGTTCAGTCGGCATTGCACTGATTTTGAAAAGAGCTCCAGCACTATTTTTGGTGATTTCAGGTGCAACTTGCACTGACATCTGTACATGATCGCAGAACTGTTTGCATTGCATTTGGTTGCAGAGTGGTTGAAGTGCATACATTTACTTGAATAGCTCTTGTTCAGCAGTAGCTCTTCTTTCTAAATATGTTGGGGGGGATCTGGACAGACAGGCAGATGACATCTCAACCAATCAGAGGGAGCCTTGTATTCATTAATAAAAACGGTGCTTTCTGTGAACGGCTGAGGAGCGCCTCGATTTTTTTTTTTCTGGGAACAAGTGGAAGTCCCAAAACCGCTGCTGATGCTACATATAGTTTTTACAATGCTCAAAGTGGGCACATGTATTAGTGAAGAAAATAGTTCATTGGGACCAACTTTGGCCAGACAAACTATTAAAGTAAAATAAAGTATTAAAGTAAACCTGGAGGCTTTAAGGTAAACGTCTCCACAACAATATATATTGCGTGCTCAGTGGAGGTACAGTTCCACTTTAACCAGGCAGCTTACACTTGCTTCATAGTTACAAAAGGCGTTTCATCAATTCTGAGCCAGCAAGAGCTTTAATTTCCTTTTTCAGTGCTTTGAAATCTTACCAAGTGTGTTTAGAAGGCATTTAAAAGGCCAGTGAGAGCAGCAACATAAAGTGCACACAGTCAGACAAAAAAGGGGTTTTATAGGAACAGAAAAGTAATTGCTTCAAATTGGAGTGTATATTGTCACATGCTATAATGTGAAATGTGGTCTGTTTAATATGGTACTTCCAGAAATAGCTTTCTTCTGTGAGTGTTTTATAAATATTTTATCAGGGGCACTGACAATCTTTCATTGAAATGTAAAACAATACAAACCCATGTCTTAGCAATGAGAACATAATTTTCAGGATCACATTTCGAATTTACGGATGGCCCTTACCCACTGATTTAGCATAGGGTGGGGATAGCTGTGTGTGTATATAGTATGTGGGTGGTTATACAAGCACCTGCTCTCTAGCATTCAGAAGCTTGGGATCATAAACAAATGCCATCGATTTTATTTATTTATTTTTTTCCGCTTAATTGAAATTAAAAATATATCCTAGACCTGATTTATTGTTACAGGTGGCCTTTTCTACGTCAAATTACCATTGTTTTATTCAACTGTTACTACCTAGACCTGTTTTCAGCAGTCCTTTCTTTAGAGCCCTAATGGTAAACTCCCTTAGCTCATAAACAATCTTATTTAAATAATATTTATGTAGATGTTTGTAATTTGTTTTAGAATAGCTGAAAAAGTACTACAAGACACTGGCTTTTCAAAAGTTCTTTTTCAGGTTCAAAAATTGCCAAAATAAAAAATCTTTCTCAAGATGTGTCAATGCATTATTTAGTTAAATTAAAGCATAACTAAAGGCAAAACTTTTTTATTTCTTTTATTTTGGCCAGAATGGAGATGGGCTAGAATACCTGTCAGTTTTTATTGCTGTCTGTGCCCCCATTAGGGAGATTCACCCTCTGTTTGTCCTGTTTACCGTTATCATCGAAAGAGAAAGTAATAGAGGGGAAATCTTCCAATGGGGATACTAGTTCTGGCAAACTGAGGGTACCCACGGCATTCCCTTAATTTGCAGGGATTTCCTCTCACTTCCTGTTTGGCAATGGGACAGGAAGTAAAGGTAAATCTCCACAATGGGACACAGATGGCAAATAAAAATCTGGTAGGGGTTATAACCTCCCTTTGCTCTATCCAAAAGGAAAAAAAATGTTTTGCCTATAGTTCTACTTTAAGGGTTATTTTCCAGGCATCAAATTGCTAAGAAACAGAAGATTTGGTGCAGAGGTGTCTTCTACGGTCTTGAGAGAAGGAAAACCGGATTTCAGCAGGATAGAAAAAGAATTGGAAAGCCCAGATGCACAGCTGTTCATGGTGGTCTGTAGTACATCAGGCTGATGTTTGAAATACAAAAAGCCTTCCAGGCTCTTGTCTGCTTCCTTAAATAGTACATCTGCAAAACATCCAAAGAAAAAGCCACATTTGAAACCAACAAATAAAAAGAAAAGGTTCAAAAAGGCAAAATAACACTGATATTAGATAATGGATGGCTGAACAAGAGTGTTATAGAAAGTCAAGCGAATGAGTTTAGAATTTAGATGTTTGGACTGAGAAGGAGAACATGTGAGATGCAGTGAAAATTAAAGGATGCTGGAGGTGAGCAGGATGTCTTCTGTCAAGCATAGTGGACAAATTGTAAAGGTACAGGGCTGCTTTGATTATGGTAAAGTGGGAGATTACGCATGAAATGAACCAGAAAGTTTACTGCTGTTTTAACACAATGGAACAAAGGCAGTTGCCCAGCCAGAATTGAGATAGAAGAAAAATTATAACCATATTATTCCTATGCAGGGCATTTAAGCAATAGACATATTGTAGAACAGTATGAGAGACACAGAAAAGATGTGTGAAAGACAATGACCCACTGACCTCGGCCGTGCGTCAACACAGGGTGCCTGAGCCCTAGGGCACAAGGGCTGGGAAGGGTATAGGGCTGGACTGGTCCACTTAAATATCGGGTGAACAAAACAAACCAAACACAAAGAGGCAAAAAAAATAAAAATAAAATAAAGTTTTGAGGAAATGGAAGAAAAAGGAGAAGTAGCAGTCAGGAGGATGAGGTTAAAAGTGGAAGGAGAAACGAAAAAATATGTAATAGAGAAAAACAGGAGACAAAGTTCCCCTAGGCTGGGAGGTAGAAGAGATTAATTAGGGAGGGCCAAACTGGTAGGGTGCAAGGTTGGAAGAGTGAAGACCAACATGGGGTCCACACCTTAAGAAACTTAGAGTGGGAGTTGTGGAGGATACTGGTCATCTTTTCATTGATCATAAGGGTCCTCAGGATGCTCATCAGCTCTGCAAACAAAACTGCAGGCTTTTTCCAGGCCCTGGCTATAGCACGCTTAGGAGCAGTGAATAAGTAGGTGGCCAATTTCTGCTGGTAGGAAAAAAGGCCTGGGATCGGACAATGAAGCAGTGCTAATTTGGCGTTCTTGTGGGTGGTTCCATGGAAGAGCGTGAACAAGAGTCCAAAGACCCTTGACCAAAATACCACTAGGCGAGGGCAGGACCACCAATTATGAATTTCACCTACTCGCTGACCACATCCCCAGAAACATCTATCACTATAAGATGTGTTCAATTTGGCAATGCAGGATGGGGCACCAGGTTACCAGGGGAGGAGAATCTTATAGGCAGCCTCCAATGTGGCCATATTAAAAAGCTTTGCTGCAATCTGCCAGATCAATGGGGACAGGTTTTGTTCCCACTTAAGCATATAGGATGGGGAATCTGGGGTACTGCTGATGATGAGAGAGGAATAGCTTATGGAAATGGTGCCAAGATCTCCTGGGGAGTGCAAACAGGTATGTTCGAAGGCTGTTTTTTGATATGGAAAGTTATCGTGGCATCTGAGAGAGGTTGTTCAGTGTCACAGTTGGATGCAGCTGAAAAATTCACTAGATGAACCCTCACGGGTCCAAGGAGATGCCTGACCTGTGAGAATCTGTGGGCGGGCCACCACGAGAATCCGTGTGGTTTTTCCAGTCCTGGTGGGAACTTGGGGTTGTTCTGGAGAGGAAGAAATGGTGACATGAGGCTGCTGGAGTATCATACTGAGTCCCAAAGCTTCAGGCTGTGTACCATTGGAGGACTGACAGAAGGGGGGACACAGTTTAGGGGGGAGCCACAGTAGGGCAGAGATGGGAACCAGTGCACAGTTGGAGAGCTTAAAAAAAAAAAACCCAGAGCGGGATATCGGTTGTGGCCAAGAGTATGATGAGCTGGGGCATTTGTGTTGCCAAGTAGTATTTTGCAATGTTTGGAACACCAAGCCCACCTCGCAACCTGTGGGTGTATAAGGTAGAGCATGACAACCTGGGGCGCTTCTAAGCCCAGATAAAGGAGAGGAGTTTATTCCGAAGGAGCTGTAGGTATAACACGGGGACCCGAACTGGTAGGGTCCAGAAAAAGTATAAAATCTTTGGGAGGATGATAATCTTAACTACATGAATGCGGCCAATCCAAGATAGGGTGGGAAGTTGCCAGGATGTCACGAGGGCTGTGATGGAGCATATGAGTGGAGAAACGTTGGTGGTGAGGAGGGAGGAATAGGAGGGTGTCAGCTTGATATCCAGGTAGGTCAGAGAGGAGCCCGCCAAGTGATATGGGAAAGTTGCTTGGAGGCGCAAAGCTAGGGATTTTGGGCAGGTGATGTTCAAGATGGTCGTTTTGTGAGGATTAATTTGGAGCCCGGATATGGCAGCAAAGCAGCCAGAATCTTCAACTGCGAAATATTTTTTTCCCCTATAACCATAGCTTGAAACTAAACTTTGGAGTTAAAAAAAACCTAATTTTTTTACATTTGCTAGGTACCAGTGCTGTTTGTAATATGTGGATGGTTGCTACGTTAGTTTAAAACTCTTAAACTGGTTATACACTGCTAGGTTTTTTTTTTTAGTTCAGCCAGTAGGCTGAACATTAAAAAAAAAAAAAAAAGTTAACAGATTCCTCCATCCACACAAACAATGTGGATAGAGGAATCCTTCCTGCTGGGATACTGTATTCCAGTGTTTCTCAATTCCAGTCCTCATGGACCCCCAACAGGTCATGTTTTCAGGATTTCCATTATTTTGCACAGGTGATTTGATCAGTTTCACTGCCTTAGTAATTACCACAGCTGTTTCATCTGAGGGAAATCCTGAAAACATGACCTGTTGGGGGTCCATGAGGACTGGAGTTGAGAAACACTGCTGTATTCTAATAGCTGCACTTGCTGCTGTCAGAATACACTGATCAGCAGCTGCAGATCAAGGATAATTTTCCAATTTATTCCTTTAATAGAATTCAATAAGTCAACTTCTGTCGAGTGTGGACTGCCACACACTGATCTAAACTTGGCGGGTTCCTGGTGAATCAGCTAAATTTCAATCGGTGTATGGTCAGCTTTAATCCCCATAGTACAGTAAGCACCGAACTTCTGGTATAGAGACCGGCAGTGAAGGTCACTCATGCTGGGCTTCAGCTATTGACAATTCACAGAATTCAAGGAATTTTGTGTATGGACAAGGGGAGGGGTGGATGAACAGCACAATCTCCTTTCATCCATTCAAGGGCAGCTTTTGTTCTTTGAAAAGAGTGCAAGTGGTTTTAAGAGTGAATTTTATGAGGAGCTGGCCTGTAAGCAACCTACTATCGTTTACTGTTGGTCTGCTGCTTATGTGCTTATATTCATAGAACTCTCATTAAAGGTATGCAATTATTATTGTTTTCTAAAGTTTTGACCTAATATTTCCACCGTTATTCATTTTAAATTAATGTTGAAGTATTTATTAACTATGATTAATTAAATTGAAAGACTCACAGTTCACTATTTTTTTTTCTTTTTTTTTTACTCCCAGACTGCCAATGGCTATGTCCTGTTCTTTGACATTATTCCTGCAGGAGAAGACAAGTATTTGTATGAGCCCATCTATCCGAAGTAAGTTTTTTGTAATCTATCTAATTTAACACCTGTAATGCTGATTCCCAGTGTTACTGAAAATCCTGTAGACAATAAGGGGTCTGTGTAAAAAAATAAATGTTTAATGTCACTGCATTCACACGACTGTTGTGAATAATCTCCATAAAGGGTACACTCACACCGGAAATTCAGGTTGGTGCTAATTGTAGCAGCTGGAATCTACTGATTCCTGCTTTTGCCCTGAGTGGCTAGATGTGGCCGTTGGTCCCATTCACGATAATGATAGGCCACTGGCACCCGCAGCTATCCACTGTGATCGCTGCCGGTCACAGTTTTCTGATGTTGTCTGATTGGATGATCAGCTTTTGTTTCCTAGATTTAAGTAAGGCATACAGGTGAAATCTTTGCAGTGTGTCATGGGATGGAGGTGTACTGCAGGAACGTGGAGTAACGAAAACACTGCAATATGCTGTCTGCTATGTGTGGGACTGGTGTATAAAAATTGGAGCAAGGAATTTAAGAGGAATAGTTTTCAATAGTCCCCAGTGTTTACTGTTGCAAACTGGTGTAAACCAATATGTAGCTTATCAAAATGTTTTGTTTTTTTTATAGTGTAGATAAGGAGTTTATTAGGTTTTGATTGTGGTTTGTGCTCATGTGGGCAGATTTCCTGTTCCAGTGTCTATACCCACCTTGTATCTAAAAAAACAAAATAAAAACCTGAAAGGGGGTGTATTCCTTCTATGTTGTATCCAAACTAAAAAAAGCTATTTTGCTAGACTTTTACTGTAAAGAAAAATGGCTTTTATAAAGGATCTGAATCTCCACTTATAGGGACATGTCACTTATGTTCTCATGATGTCAGAGCTGAGAGTCCGCTTCATATCCAAAGGTCGTAATGGAGGATGACTTGTCTTTGCTTGATCCAAGAACTGACAAGCTACAGACTCTCATTCCAAGCCTTTTTTTTTTTTTTGTTCATATATTTTTTGACTGTACCTGTTGCTGATATATAGGGTGGCCTTAAAAGCCCACCAAGTAGACTGACATTACTTCTTTGACAAGGAGGTAATAAAAGTAATTCATATGAAATAAAAAAAAAATCTATAAGCAGTAATTCTGTGCTATTATAACATTTCAATAGTGTAAATTCAGATTGTTACACATGCCCATTAGTAATGGGGTCTCTTTAAAGTGATTGTAAAGGATCATTTAAAAAAAAAAAAACAGGTTTGTACTTACCTGCTCTGTGCAATGGTTTGATACAAAGCAGCCCCAGTATTCCTGGCTCCTCCCCTCTGCCAAGGGCTTTATGGCACTTGCTCTGGGGGCACTTGTACATGTTTGCTCTTGAGCCAGCACTGAGCTTCGATAAGACACACAGAGCTCAGCCTCGCCCCCACTCCCTCCTCACTGGCTGTGATTGACAGCAGCAGGAGCAAGTGGCTCCCGCTGCTGTGTTTAAGCCAATTAGGAGGGAGAGAGGCGAGAGAGCCATTGCTCTCGTTCATACTGCCAGCTCGAGATCGGGCTCAGGTAAGTATAAGGGGGACTGGGGGAGTCGAACTGCACTCTGAAGGTTTGTTACCTTAATACAGAGACTACATTTAAAGTAAAAACCTTCAGGCTTTAGAACCACTTTAAGGTGTTGGCTGGTGTCTGTCAAGCTTTCTTGCTTCTGTTAATTTGTACATTTGGGTAAAGAATGTTGGAGGAATGTTGTTTGCATGCTTTTTCACAATCATGATAGTCCAGAGTAGAGAAGGTCCTTCAGCAATCTCCTTGCCATCCAGGCATATGCTCATATGAGAGACTTTGTTGCTATAGGAAATCAGGCAAACTTTGTAAGTAAGGCCAGTAGCTCTGGAAACCAGCTCTGAATTTCAGATCTCTCCAGGTAGCAGGCATAATTATTGAATGGGCTGTCAAAAAGAACATCCCATTTGGCGTACCAAGTTTTATATATTTTTTTTGCAGCCAGATGTTTAGTCATTCTATGCTTTTCTATTTGTGTCCATGCAGAGCTTCCATTATATTCTGATGTGGTAAGAAAAGAGAAGGGTTTTGAATCGGGAAGCTGTTTAATTAGTGTGGGTTGTTCCTAAGGCATGCAAAATTATAATGGTGCTTTTTTTTTTTTTTTCCTGAGATCGTATACTGGGACTTTTGGACTCTGTGACTTGCAAGTGTCATTTAGGCTGATAAATTGCACGTTCCAAAATACTTGATTAGTAATTTGCAAAGGGTGGCGTGGCATGATGCATAGAATCAATGCCAGGATAAAAATTAAAGACACTTCTCACTAGTCCACTGCTTCTCTTAAATCCGATTAACATTTTTAAATAGAGTAATTTTAAAACTGAGGTATACGTTGTGTTATTACTGAACTATAAAAAAAAAGTTTATACAGCTATTTCACACAAATGGGAGAATTGTTTTGCCTTAAATGCATCGAGTAAAGATTATACAAGATGAAAAAGTACACAATGCAGTAGGCCCAGTACATGTGCTTTATCTTTTAGGCGGATTACTGTCATTGCTGTCTCCTAATCCACTTTAGTCTAGTTGCATTGGGCATGAAGGTGTTCACTTCTCCAGATGCATGCTTTTTCCACCCACGTCTCCACTATTCTCTCCTCGTGTTGTACAGACTACTGTAAATAGAGGGGGGAGGATGATGTTTGCGTAGAACAGTGCACTGCTGACGGTTAGAAATCTTATCCCTGTACGGATTTCAAACTTTATTTTTATAATTTGTTTTTTCTCTATACTCTGGATTGTTTTTAACATTTGAGCAAAGGACATATAGTGATGCTGCCGATAGCAACTAGCTGGAGTTTTGTTACTTTAGTATAAAGTTAAAATTTTGATAGTAAAGTGTGCATGGTTATATAACTGAATAGTATTTAAAGAATTGGTTCACCTTTTATATATATATATATATATATATATATATATATATAATATATATATAAAAAACCTGTTCAGTCCATAAACACCATTCTTTAATGCTAAACTAACCCATTTAAGAAAAAGAAAAAAAAATGCATTTATATTCTTTCAATTTTTGTTGGCCATTTGTGCAACGAGTGAAGTCTGCCCCAAACGCTGCTTACAGTTTTCAAAACATACTTCTTTCTAGGACATATCAGCTGTTGGGATGAGCACCACCCCCAGTGGTATGAGAGTGGGTGCTGTCCTCCTTCCCAGCCCCACACTTGCACAGCGCGTTGTCATGTTTTCAGGGATCAGCTCAGTAGCTGCAACAGGAGATGGTCCTGTTGGTTCCATGTGCACTGCACATATACAGGGCTCAGTGGAAGAATTGTTCTTTCTCCGGTATTACTAGGGGGTGCTTGCATTATCAGTAAAAGGTTTAGTAACCTTATAAATAGAAACACCAATAGCTTTGGGTCTATATGTTCTGGTACCAAAAGAGCTTTATTGAAAACAATATTGTACAAATATAGCTCAGAGAAATAAACTAGAAGATGTAACATAGGATTAGTAAATGAGAAAGGTACATACAGTTTATAGTGGCAATAGCCAATATGGCTGTAATAATGTGTCGAACAGAAAAAGATCATTATCCATATATTGGTAAAACAATACAGAGCTAAGAGTGTACTGGTGCGGCTTAGAAAAAAGAAGCGTGTAATTTAGTCCCCCATAATGCACACCCACACATCATGGTAGCAGTTGTATTGGGCGGGGCTTAAAAACCTTTTGGTTGTGGAAGCTTAATTCAAAAGATGAAGCTGTTGAACAAAAGACCAAAAAATATTGTAAAGTATTATTCGTTTTCAATATTTGGGTTAAATGCATGTGGAGGAGTAGGGGCTCCTAAAATAGAAAACACAGAAGTCCCAGTATGGATCTTACCATACACTAGCACAAATAGAAAGAAAAAAGGAACAAAGAAAAAAGGGGGGAATAGGAAAGAGGAGAGAGCAAGAGCAGAAAGAAGGGGGGAATTTTGCCACAGGGTGTTAGCATATGTTCTTCCTGTCTCTTCAGAAACAGGAGAAGGAGGAAGAATTTTTGGAAGGCCATTTTGTTGATATAAATAGATTAGAGCTCGAGGATCTCCCGAGGACAGCACTGCCGTGGCAAAGGGAGAAAGAAAAAGGAATAGAAAAGAGGGGGAGGAAATAGACAGGAAAGCAGGAGATGCGTACAGATTAGAAGAGGTGAGAAAAGAAGATTAGCGACCAAGATAGGCTCTGAATCGTAATCGCTAGGAGCCCAAGTGGCAGCCAAGTACAAAGTGGATGCGCGAAGTGCACCACAGTGAGCACTACACCACTAGTGTTCGCAGACTCGGGAGAAGAATCAGTTGGGGGTGACATGTATCACTCTGGGCAAAGGGTCATCCCCGCTGAACCTTCATAGGAGACCAAGTTGCATGGGGCAATAAATATGGCCTTGAACCAAACCAAGGAGGAGGCCTCCTCCAGTTTTATTCGAGTTGTGGGGAATCGAGGAGGCAGCCCTATACCAGGTACATAAATGCCAAGCTGCCAAGGATAATTACAAATTGAAAACATAAGGTAGAAACATAATATGTGGGTATCAGCTCGAGTAACTTGAACCTGTGGTGTCCACGATACCCTCACAGCGGCAGAGATTATGATTGCATATAGCAACCTAACCAGAAGGAACTCAGGATATAGCAGTCATAAAATATGGAAGAGTGTAACAATAATCAGTTTAAAATTAGTAGTGCAAAAAAATTTTTTTAAAAAATTACATAATGTTATAGAAAGAATGGGGGGAAGGGAGGGAAGGACAGGTGGTGAGGGAGGGGAGAAGGGGGATCTAGATAACCAAAAGAATAGGTATCCATTTGAAGTAAAATGCAACAAGTCTATCCGACTATGCCCATAAAATAAGACAATATAGTACTTTATAACTATATGTTGGCAAGGCAACATTGGGTCACGGCGGCCACCAGATAATAGAAAAGGGAGCGCATTGTAAATGGTCTGCAGCTGAACAGAGACGGCCCCCAATACAATAAGAAGCATAGGAAAAGTAGGCCAAGGTTAGATGGTTTAAGGCAGGGTAGCACACCTCAAAGTGAGGAGAGTGTTGAGAAGACCCATTATGAAGTTGAGCACCATACCCTTCAAGTAGCCTGCCATAGTGCAAGAGACCTGAAAAAGGGATGTTCAAGGGGGTCAACCCCCAAACAGTTACCTGTGAGACAAAAAATAAAGTTAGTCAACCATGAGAGCTGGCTTGCTGAAGTGGAAAGAGGGTAAGATGCAGCTAGTGGTTGAAAAGTAGTTATCCAGCCCCCACCAGGTGGAAAGAATGTGAATGGAGACAGGCCATGGCCTGAGATCTTCTAACGGCAGTTTGATCGATCCTGGGAACGGGATCTGGAGAAGGACAGAGCTGCTGAAGTGAGGGGGGATTGTGAGGCCTACGTGAATGCAGAGAGAGAGCCCAGATCAGTGAGGATTCTTCTCAGTTCCTCCAGATTAATGGCATTGTGCTGAGTCCCCTGGAACGAAAAGGACAATTTAAAGGGGAACCCCAGCTGTGACGGATGGCTCGTTCCTTAATCACCTGTAGTAGTGGTCGCATGGCGCGCCTCTTCAAGATGGTGGTTTGAGTGAGGTCTGTGTAGACTTGGTACGGGTGTCCCTGGAAAGAGTTCGGTGGATTCACGAACGGCCCGCATAACATGGTCTTTCATGCGGTAATAGTGAGAGGGGTCCATCAGTGTGTTTTCTAGTGAGTGCTCTATGGACTCTGTCCATCTCCAAACGGTCTACAGGGATACCAGGTATCAGTTCTTGGAGTAGGGAGAGCACCAAGCCTTGGAGATCTGTTATAATCTCTGGAAGGCCTTTGATCCTGATATTACTGCGATGGGCTTGGTTTTTCTCATCCACCAGCTGGTTCCGTAGTTGGTGGAGTTCTGCTTGGATCTGTTTAATATCATAAACTGAAATTCAGTCATCCCACTTTGTAGAAAGTGCTAATAGGCTCCATGCACACTAGCGTTTTTTTTAAGGTAAAAAAGTTGGGTAAAAACACGCCGGAGCATTAGCGTTTTATCAGCATTTTTTACAGTACATGTAGAAAAAAGCTGTTAGGAACGTTTTAGTAGCGTTTAGCGGTTTTTTTTTCTGCAGGAAAAACACTCCAAAAAACTCTACAACACTTTTTTTTTTTTCTGCTCCTAGACGCTGAAGCTCAAAAAATTCTAATAGCCTAAAGTAGTGTGCATGGACACATACGATAACACTATTTAGCTTCCAGGAGCAGAAAAAACCCCCCACTAATAACATCTAGGAGCTTAAAAAATGCTAGTGTGCATGGAACCATATATAGAACTAAAAAACAAAATACACACTTGTGTCAAAGAACAGAAATAGCTTTCACAAAAATGTGGTGCTAATGTCTGCACACAAAATGATGTATCCAGCAGTTATGTAAGCCTTATGGAAAACTACTTACCCCTGCAGTGGTACTGTTGCACTATGCAGGCTGCCATAAGGGACGCTAACCCTATGCTCTGAGCCCATCTGCATCTTCAAGTTAAATTAATACAGGGTGATGACTAGCTCGACCACCCTCATTCTCAGTGAGTCTAGCTTTGACAGACCCTGATCTCTTGTATTTTGCTTGTGAACACAGCTTGGCATCATCACAGGATCACAAGCACTGCAGGGTGCCAACACTGTGTGTAGCCTACATAGTATAACATTACTGTTGCAAATGTCAACAGTTACTTATTTATTGTTGGCAAGATAGTCAAAGTCTGCCTTATGCTGCTTTACTTTGACAATCAAATGGCTATGGCTTAATAATTTAGTAATAAAAGAAATTGATGGTACTTTTCTGCTGTGAAGTGTTGGACAGAAATCTAGTTGTATGTAACGTAATACTGGCATTCACTTTAGCTCCTTCATTTCAAGTATTTTTAGTTCTGATAAATTCCTACAGCCTTGTACACATGATCAGAAAATCGTACAAAAAATACTGCTTTTGAAGTGTCCGTATGATAAAAAGACAATTTTTAATCCTAAATTATTCGAAGGAACAAGCACAAAAATGTTTCTTGTATGATACATGATTGTACAATTTTCGTTTTAATCAGTGCAGTTTTCATTTGAAAATACAAATACATTACAATACATGACATCACTTTCGAATTTTTCTTCTGTCCTACGAGAATTTCCGCAACTTTAGTAACCTTTTCATTATTGATATGAGACTAGCATGCAAAAAAAAAACGGACAATCATTCGTCCAATATTCTCACTGTGTGTATGGGGCTTAAGGCAGACACTCTAAAGCAGTGGTTCTTAACCTGGGTTCGATCGAACCCCAGGGGTTCAGTGAGTCAGTCTCGGGGGTTCGGCGGAGGTGACCCACACCCGACTCATATGATTTGTGATGACATGCCCAGTGGTCGGCAAGCCGCGGCTCTTGTGTGCCGGGCGCCTGCTCCCCTCCCTCCTCTCGGGCGGCAGGGACTCAAATGCAATGATTGGCCAGTCTCGCTGCCACTCACATCCTGATAGCCAGTGATTGGCTGTCAGGATGTGTGTAGGCGGGGCAGCGTGACGAACGTGAGAGGAGCTAGGCTCCTCTCACAGTCCGCCCTGAAGACCGGAACGGCGCGGGAATACAGCGAGAGGAACGTGCGGAGCAAAGGTAAGTGAATTGACACAGGGGGGACTTGGGGACTTAATATGGGGGATGAATTAATATGGGGAATGAATTACTATAGGGGGGATGAATTACTATATGGGGGATGAATTACTATATGGGGGATGAATTATATATGGGGGATGAATTACTATATGGGGAATGTATTACTATATGGGGGATGTATTACTATATGGGGGATGAATTACTATATGGGGGATGAATTACTATATGGGGGATGTATTACTATGGGGGATGAATTACTATATGGGGGATGAATTATTATATGGGGGATGAATTACTATATGGGGGATGAATTACTATATGGGGGATGAATTACTATGAGGGATGAATTACTATGGAGGATGAATTACTATATGGGGGATGAATTACTATATGGGGGATGAATTTTCATACCGTTTGTTACAACATATCTTTGCGAGCAATCCTTTTCGAGGATGCTGGACATAAAGACGAAGAAAAGGAACAGACTTTGTTGCGAAAATGACATGAGAGTGGCACTTGCCAAGGTAATGCCGCGCATTTCTGAACTGGCCTCTGAAAGACAACAGCAGAAGTCACACTGATTTGCGGTAAATATTCATTATTTTGTTTTTGTGTGAAAATCATGTTTTAATGGTTTTGTTCTTTGTTCTTAATGGTTTTGTTCATTTTGTGCACCTATGTATAAATATATACCTATGTTTTGAATTTTAAAAATCATATTTTATTTTTCCAATTAAGAAGGGTTCAGTGAATGCGCATATGAAACTGGTGGGGTTCAGTACCTCCAAAAAGGTTAAGAACCACTGCTCTAAATTTTATCTGTGAATGCCAGTAAAACCTATTTTACAAAGCCAACTAGTAATTTTGTTTCTATATTGTTTAAGACAATTGTATAATTGTGCTGTATACCTTGTTCTACATTATTTGAAGATGATGAGCTGAAAATGAAAGTGAACCATTATGCAGATTTTGTTTGTTCATGAGCTTTGGCATGATTGCTGTGTAATTAATGAGATTGCACGCTTAAGACCTCATGCACATGGACATCTACACGCTCTTGAGTCTTAAAGCATAACATGTCCAGCACATTCCTGCACCTAGGTTGCTGCATTGCCACATATAGCTGCCAGTACAAATGATTCAAAAGCAATTAACCTGCGCTTGGGTAAATATACTAATCATGTGACAATAAAAAATATCAAAGAAAACCAGCTCGCATATACATAATAGAAAATAAGTAAAAGTTGCAGTGCTAATCAAAAAAACAAAGTCCAATAAATCAGAAAAAGTTCCAGTTAAGTCCCAAATGCAGTTCCCATGATCCAACATCAGCAGGACATCTGAATGGTTCAGCCTCCTACCAATTCTGACCGAAACACACCGGTCAATATAGGCAACTCAAATGGGAGATGAATTTGTGTAGATCATGGAACCACATAAGGGCAAACATTACCAAAAGATAATAATCCATATGGTTAAAAAAAATTTTAATAATCAAAAACATCTATTTTGAGTGGCCTTTTTCTTTTATTCCTTCTCTAATTATTGGATGGGAGTCTTCTTTTAGGACCGGTTTCAGATCTTTGGGAGGAGGATTGATATCCATCTGGATGGGGATTGCTGGTTCCATGATCTACACAAATTCATCTCCCATTTGAGTTGCCTATATTGGACTGTGTGTTTCGGTCAGAATTTCTGGTACGAGGCTGAACCATTCGGGTGTCCTGGTGATGGTGGATCGTGGGAATTGCATTTGGGACTTTTTAACTGGAACTTTTTCTGATTTTTTTGGACTTCATGTTTTTTTGATTAGCGCTGCAATTTTTACTTATTTTCTACTAAGTACAAATGATTGGCTGGAAGTGGAGCATTCAGGGATGTATGTTATACATGCATGCAAGGATGCAGACGCCATCTGCGTTTACAACAGGTGTGCTCACCCTGTGGCCCTAGGAGCCCTCTGATGTGGCCATTCGACCTCAAACCAGGGAAGCACATGCCTAGGGTTGTAAAAAAAAAAAATTAAATTGTAAAAAAAATAAAATAATACTAATATAAATGAAGAACTACTGACACCATCCTACTACCCACAGCCATACACTCCGCACTCCTCTCCCTGTACATACTACCCACAGCCATACACTCCGCGCTCCTCTCCCTGTACATACTACCCACAGCCATACACTCCGCACTCCTCTCCCTGTACATACTACCCACAGCCATACACTCCGCACTCCTCTCCCTGTACATACTACCCACTGTCATACACTCCACACTGTACATACCCTATTTAACATTACCTCATTCTGCACTATATAAGTCATCTCAGACACTATTTAACCACACCCCTTTTAAGCCATGCCCAATTTTTAGCGCAATTTAAAACACACCCCTCCTCTCTCATCCCTTCCTTTCTCTCCTCCTCCTCCCTCTCTCACACGCCTCCTCTTCTTCACCCTCTCACTCCCCTCTCTCTTTCACTTCCCCCACATGGCAGCAATCTTTAACCACATGCCGCCCAGCCACTGTAAAAATACGGCGGCAGGGCGGCACGGCTGGGCAAAAGCACGTTTTAAAACGTGTGTTTTGAAAACAGGTAGGGGGCGCGCCGCCGCCCTACCTGTCCCGCCGATCACAGCCTCGGATGTCAGTCGCCGGGTCACAGCCGGTCGTTACCGACTATGTGCCGGCGATCGGCGGCAATCGCTGACAGAGAGCACAGCTGCAGTAGCTGTGCTTTCTGTCAGTTCCCTGACAGCTCCAGGACACGCTGACCGGGACAGAAGAGTTTCTCTCTCCCGATCAGCGGTGTTCCCTGCAGTATACACCCCCGCCCCCTAGTAAAACACTCCCCTCACACAGTTAACCCTTTCCCTGAATAATAAACTTAACCCCTTCCTGCCCAGTGCCATTAGTACAGTGTCAGTGTTTTTTTTTTTTTTGCACTGATCACTGTATTGGTGACACTGGGGATGTCAGTGACCCCAAGTCAGTACCCCCCAATGTCAGAATGTCTGCCGTAGTCCCGCAGTCCCGCCATATGTCACTGATCGCCGCCATAAGTTGCTGATTGCCGCCATTATTAGTATAAAAAAAAAACTAAAAATCCCAGTATCTTTCCCGCCATTTGTAAACGCTATAACTTTCACGTAAACCAATTAATTTACACGTATTGGGTTTTTTTTTTAGCAAAGATATGTCGCAGAATGCATTTTGGCAGAAATTTATGACTAAATTTGATTTTTTAATTTTTTTTTACTGGACATGTTTTATAGCAAAAACTCCAAAATATTGTTTTGTTTCCTCAAAATTGTCAGCCTTTTTTTTTTTTGTATAGCGCAAAAAATAAAAACCACACAGGTGATCAAATACCACCGAAAGAAAGCTCAATTTGTGGGGAAAAGAAAGGATGTAAATTTCATTTATGTACCGTATTGCATGACTGCGCAATTGTCCGTTAAACTAGCGCAGCGCTGTATAGCAAAAAAATGGCGTAAATTGCAGTATCTATACCATAGTTTGTAGACGTTATAACTTTCACACAAAGCAATCAATATACACTTATTGGGATTTTTTTTACCAAAAACATGTAGCAGAATACATTTTGGCCTAAATTTATAACTAACTTTGAGTTTACTATATATTTTTTATAGCTGAAAGTAAAAAATATTGTTTTTCTTCAAAATTTTTGGCCTTTTTTTGTTTACAGCGTGAAAAATAAAAAGCGCACGGGTGATCAAATACCACCGAAAGAAAGCTCTATTTGTGTGAAAAAAAGGACGTAAATTTCGTTTGGGTGCAGCATTGCATGACCGCGCAATTATCAGTTGAATTAGTGCAGCGCCGAGTAGCAAAAAGAGGCCTGGTCATTAAGGGGGGTAAATCCTCTGGAGGTCAAGTGGTTAAACCTGAAAGTGCCCAGTGGCTTCTACGGAAAGAAGCCGGGAACATTCATGCAGTCTTTGCTGCGGTAAATATGTAAATGCCTCTTCTATGCAGCTAGGCTGCAATATGTAGGTAGGGTGTTGTGTGGGTGTGCTTGAGTGTAGGTGGGGGCACAGGGGTCCTCATCTCTTACTGCCCGGGGGCCTCTTGAGTTGTCAGTCCGCCCCTGCCTGTAGCTTTCCTGCAATTAGTTGCATTGAGCCATAGACTTCTATTATATCCTGTGGGTTTTGGTGTGCCACATCTGCAAGATATAATAGAAGTCTATGGCAAAGCGCAACTAAGCCGCAGGTGCATTGTGCTGCATCAGTGGTATGGGTAAACAGCAGCGCACCAGTGTGAAAGCAGCCTTATAGGGGGCTCAGGAGAGTAAGGGCTTGTTTACATTTGTGGTTTTTGGGGGAGGGGGGCATAAAACCCAATAGTTGAGACATGGTTTTACCACACACCCCCAACCACTGGTGCAGCATCAGGGGTTGCAATGGCAACCATGCCCCATGCTCTAAGGGGCCCTGTGGCCTCGCTGTTACATTCTGTTTTACACATGGACAGGGGCCGAGGGGTGGCATTTACAGGAATTGATCCTCTCCATTTTCCTTCTGCAACTGCTGAATGCCAGCTTTTCCTCCTCTCCCTCTTACCGGTATTCAGGAGTTACAGGAGGAACATGTTCATTATGCTGTTCTACATAAAAAATGTGAAATTCTGAACCATTTAACCACAACCAGTTACCAAATCACTTAAGTGGCCCTCACTCTTTAAAAGGTTGAGCACCCCTGTTTTACAAGAAGCCTTTCACTTGTATTGGTGGTTGCATATTGCCCTGCGGATGCCTGGGAAAAGCACCAGACTTTTCTGCTTCAAGATTTAGAAGCATCTAAACGTCCATGTACATGGGACTTAAAACATACAGACACTTGTAACGTGTTGATTAAAGTCTGTGCAAACCTTTCTTAAGGAGTATGTTGCCCCAAAATGTCATATTCCTGATAAGTGTATTTTTGCATGTACTCATGTTAAAAAGTATCCTGTTCATTTTGTATTGCTTCCTTTGTGTGAAATACCTGTTGATCCTGTCAGTCCCTCTGCGTTCCTATTTCAAACTGACCATGCTAGAGATCCATCCCAGCATGGTTCGTTTTCTGGCTGTGCTGGGAGAACAGCCTGCCTGTTTTCATATCAGGCAAATCAGGAAATTCACCCAGTTCTTAGTTTTATATAATGCTACAGCCAAAATTCAGGATTCAGAATTCAAAATTGCTGTTTGACTGCATGTGTGTTGCTACTCCACGTCAGCCAATTTGTGCAGATAATCGTGACAGGTCCCGACAAGTTCAAGGATGGGCAATTGCCTCACAAATGTCATTTCTCGATGAAACATCTGCTGGTCCTGCATATGTTGGATGACTGCCTTTTAGAGCTATGTGATGTACCATTGTACACAAAATAAATTGGCAGTCTTCCCCAGAATGTCTCATAGAATGGAAAAGAATGGTAAAATGTTAGTGTCTATGCAGTGTCATGCAGTTTGCTTCAGTACAGAAAAATAGATATTTTTGGAAAATGTTAGTAAGTAGTTAAAATGCAGTTTGGCATGCGTCCCAAAGAACTGAGAGAATGGTTTGTCTGTTCATGTCTGTCTGCCTGTGTTTGAGCCTCTCATCTGCTGCTTGTTGTGGCAGGAGAAATTGATGTCTGTGCTGAATAAGGTATCAGCAGCTTTCTTTACATTCCTTAGGCTGATCAACATCCTCATTACACGCCACTTTTTGCTGTCTTTCTTTAATGCTTTTGACAAGTAGTGGACTTACAACATTTAAAGGAAGGTCTGTAGCGTAGCCTACAGGTTTAGAAAAAAGAAAAAAAAGTTTTCTTTTAAATATTTTAATTTGATAAATAGGTTTACAAAATATTTTTTGCCTCTGTGAATGTTAGAAATGTAAAGCCATAGTTTAATCTGCTTATTTTCCGTTCTTGGTTAATTTTTTCCCCTCTTAACAGCATGCTGATAATATTAAATAAAACATTACTGTTTACATTTCATACCTTATTACTAGGTTGCTGTGCTTCTCTATGCAGTACAGGCACTTTTTGGCTGGTGGGAGGGATCGTCTGTGTGGTGTACATAGCTTACATAGAACTTCACTGCACCCTGCTTCAGTACTCCTCTTAAAAACCTTTACCTTTGATGCAAATAGTGGGCTGGATTTCAAATTTCAAAATGCCTCAGTGGATGGGTGTCAGCCTTCATAAGTAGTTGTTCTGGGCAGAGGCTTCATGATTGAAGGAACTAATATCCAGTGAATGAAAGGGTTATGCATGAATGGTCAAGCTGGGGAGGAAAGGGCTAGATGATACTGTGCACCCAGCAGCCAGGAAATAAAGTGATTTGCTGCAGAATCTAATGAACATTAAGGGCATTCTCTACCAAACGTCCTTTACTTCTTCCTTTTTTTTTTCTTTCCCTTTCTTCCCCTATCCCTATTCTCACTCGTCTCTCTCTATTTCATTTCTCCTCTTTCCTTTTCAAGTCTCTTCTTTGGTTTTAGATACAGTTAACCAAGGGCAATGAGGGGCATATTCCCTTATGGCCTGTCGAACATTTGAGGGCAACTGCCCCCTTTATACAGGTCATGAGGGTCTGACACCAGACCTCACAAACCGTTTTACATTAGATTTAGTTTTTTCTGTTCTTTTATTGTCGCAGATCTTCCATCTACAGGTCCCTAAGGGACCCCTTTGGGCACCATCAACAGATAATTGTTTTGAAATATTTTATTTTGTGCATTGCCTGTTTCAGCCCAAAAGGACTGCAGTTTATATGGGGGGGGGGGGGGGGACAAATGGATGTATATTTTTCTGTACTGGTTTGTAACTTCTTTCTTATGAAAAAAACGAATATACACTATTGAAAAGAAAGAACATCAAGGGCACATTGTGTGGTGGGATGACAGCAGTGCTGATGCACCGATTGCTGTTCACTTTTTTTTTTCCACACATTTAATTAAGTCATGTCGGCTGCCATATGGTGTAAGGCATTGGCATCTGGAAAAAAAGTAGTGCATGCAGTTTTTTTTTTTTTTTTTAAGCTCATACCACCACAATGCAGTGGTGTGGATCAACCAGATAGGAGACAAACCATTTTGCCTTGTCATGCGGTGGGATTGCGTTAGAACAACCGGCCAACACAATCCTACCTCACCTAGTGTGCATCTGCCCTGAGAGAGACTCACCGTGTGCGGTGAAATTCGTGCAGGACAGAAGCCTATACAACTGTACACAGAGGGAAGGCAAGGCTGGAGTTTAGCTTTAAGGGCAGCCACACAGGTACATATGTCATTAAGTTACTACCAGGCAGTATGAGCTGGCCATATGTTGATCTACAAGTTCTGTAGGAACTTTCGATCAGTGGGTAGCTGTCCCAACTCAAGTCAATCGTTTGATCAAGTTCTGTTGAAGGGACACGTTGGAATATTTTTCTCAATCAGAGGCAGTAGCGGGGGCGTTAATTGCTCCAAGCAAATCACCCATGGGTCATCAGTCTTAAAGTATAACTAAAGATTCATAAAATAAATCCTATGAAATATCCCCAAATAATGCCTATGGCTCTTTTTGCTTCTTTAGCAAAGATTGCAGTGACTTTACCATTTTAAAGCTGGCAGAAGCCTCCTATATGTAATTTCCTGAGCTTTGATGTTTTCACCCCCTTTCCTAACCTCATTGCCACCTTTTGCGTCTTCTCTGTAGTGTCAGACTCCAGTGTGTGACAATGAAATAATCAGTGTGTTACAGTCCAGTTACAATCACAGGAAGCTGTAGTTTGTGAGTCTTCTCAGGCACTTCCAACTAGTAAGAGGAGACGCTATATAACCCCAGTTGAGGAGATGCTATATAACCCCAGTTGAGGAGACGCTATATAACCCCAGTTGAGGAGACGCTATTGTCACGATCGTGGCCTCAGACCCCAGACCTTCTCACCAAACTCGTGACCGAAGGACTAGCCGATCTAAAACCGCGATGTCACGTGTGTAACAATGTCACACCCAGCACAACGATTTTCCAGCTAATTGGACCACAATCGATGTACCGGCAGCCTGAGTGATTGTTACTGGGTCAGGTTAATTAAGCAATTAACCCTTCACATGGCCACCACCTCCTTTTTGTACAGAGAGAGAGGAAACTCGGCAATATCAGCTCAAACACTGTAATGGTTGAGATAATCATTTGCATAATACGGTCACCGCAGGCCGATTATGCAGAGAGTTAAACAAACATAGTAGCGTTCTCTTTAGAGGCAGGAATTCGTAAATTGCAATAAAGCGCTATAGAAACAGTTCAACACTTTCAGAAGGAAAGATTTATTACTAAAAGGTGCAATAAAAATATTTACAGAAAAAGATGTAACTAAGATATATATATATATATATATATATATATATATATATATATATATATATATATATATATATATATATATATATATAAATATACAGAGACTAACAGCACAGCAAAGCGATATCAGAGAGAGGTGAAAGGGTTAAGTCCTGGGTTAGCAGATCCAAGTTTCAGAGCGAAAGGGCACGGGTCTCCCCAGGTGGTACTGATGTTAAAATGGGAGACGTCTTCAACTTCCTCTTCTTAGGCCTGACAGCCTAATTTGTAGTTCCCCAGCAGGGGGTGTCTCTGAAGTCAAGGACCAATACCCCGTTTAGGGCGTGGAGGTCTGGGCGTGGATCTAAACTAAAGCCAAAATCTTTCCTACCTCATATTTTGGCTCATAACTCTTCATATGCACCAGTGACCTTCCACCCGCGGGTAGATTATTATGCAGACACGTTTGAGGATTGATTCAATATGAAATTATACACTGAACGGTTCACGAGATCTATTTTTCGGCTTTCCTATGTATTCGAGACAAGGAGAGTGACCCATCAAATTGTTCGTCTTTTCTTAGCCAATCTAAAGATATGTCTGGTTTTTATGTAAGTCTCTCAAGATATGTAAGCATTCCAAGATAGGAGACATAGGGGAAAAATGGATTTTTAAAAGTGTTAGCTGGTCCCGCCTTCCTTGGAATGTCTTGAACTCAGGGGAAAGCTTGCCTTATCTTATACGAGGTGTTACATTTTACAGGTTCTTTGGACAGCTAGGCCCCAGCTTCCTTGGGGACTTTATAGCTCCTAGCCCCCTGCTGGGCCCTGGCCTCCTTTGACACTCCTAACACACATACACACTGGCCAAATGTCAGTGTGACTCTCAGAAAGGGAGGGAGGGAAGAATGAGGGAGAAATATGTTTGTCAGGATGGTTAACCCCTTTGCCAAAATGGAGGTTGAAGCCCAAAATGGTTGAACCGCGTCCATCTCTGGGTATACGCTGTTACAGCTATATAACCCCAGTTGAGGAGACGCTATGTAACCCCAGTTGAGGAGACGCTATATAACGCCAGTTGAGGAGACACTATATAACCCCAGCTGAGGAGACGCTATATAACCCCAGTTGAGGAGACGCTATATAACCCCAGTTGAGGAGACGCTATATAACGCCAGTTGAGGAGACACTATATAACCCCAGTTGAACTAAAGTTGTGACAGGGAGTAGCGGAAATGTGTATTGCAAAAAGCATGGGGGTGACCTAAATTTCCAGGATGACAAAATGAAATTAGATCCCAAAATACGGATCTGTTGTATGATCACTAGAAGGTACAGATGCAGAGACCTTAGCTGTACTTTAATATTAGAAATAGAGGGTTTTAATGTAAGGCTACATTCACAACTGTGTTTATGCCAAACAGCGTGTAGATGCAAGAAAATCTGCGGCTGGTTCTGATGACTAGCTGCAGGAGGCAGCCCCATTGAAAGCATTAGGAAGCTGCTGTTTTCTGCAGCTAATTGCTGCCACTATATGGCAATTACCTGTGGGTGATCGGCCCTGGATGCAGACAGTCTTAATGTGGTCGATGCGAAGGAGAAATTGCTATATAAACTTTTGAATACAGATCAAGCTAGTAAACACGGCAACATTTGATCTGCCACTTAATAGATTTGACTATTGAACTTCATCAAAGTGTATAATTTTTATTTTTTCTGTGTTTAATTATACCAATCTAAGTTCAAACAATAAAATATAAAAGTCCAGTATTTGTAATGTTCTTGTAGTAAATGATTACAGGACAAATTGTATAAAAAAAAAACAAAAACATCCATGAAATCGTGGACCATGAAATGTGCTATTGCTCTCAGAAACATTGATCAGTAGGGTTGTCCGTTTTTAGGTCTCTATTTTTATAGGTTTCTCTGCCAGAAAGCCATTTAGATAGCCCTTCTGTGTCAAAATGGGAATCAAAAGTCGTTCATTTTCTGAAAACATAATTTTTTTTTAAATACTTGGCTTGCTTGCCATCATGTAATGTATGTTTGCACTATCTCTGTAGTTTATGCTCACATAGGTGTTGAAAGAATATAGCTTAGGGCTAGTTTCTGCAATTTTTTTTTTTCTAATTCCTTTTCAGGTAAAATGCTGCTACTGGGGAAAAATGTATAGAAATTTAACATTCATCCCTCTGTCCATATTTCTAGATGGGATTTTGCGTAATAAATTCTGTTTGACATTTTTATATATGATGAGGATGCCTAAAGGATGCTCTTCTGGTTGAACCTTTGGTTTAATGTCTTCATAGCTGGACGCTCTTAGTCTCTTCTGTGTTTTCATATGCAGATATTGTGCTATTTTTTTTTTTTTTTTTTTTTTTTACAAGTGTATACATGTTTCAGTATACATCCAGCGTGTGATCACATTTTAACAAGCACTCAGAATAATGAACTTGTTTCTTGCCGTTAAAAAAAAAATAAACAGATGTCCACATGCCAGATTTCAAGCACAGCTTATGACAGTCTTATAGCATATGGGGCAGTAAAACTACTTCCATGTAACAAATTGGTGAAACAAATTTTACAGATTGCTAGAAATCCTCGTTATCGTTTTGTAGACGTGCCAGTTCCCCAAGAATGGGTTGTTGGTCTCAACATCTGCTTGTCTCAAATGTTGTTTTTTTTTTTTTTGGTCAGCTAGTAATCATACTTTTACAAAAAGTAATGCGATTTAACCAAAATATGGACTTGGTCATGGAAATCTGTGCTTGCTTTGGGGTAGCCAGAGCACAATTGAACAGTGCAATGGGCTCTGCTGTTGAAAAACATATACTGAAATGGAGAAAGCAGGGCAGGGCTGTGCAAAATCACGTGTATATATATATATATATATACGCGATTTTGCATTTCCGGGTAGGGGGCGCGTGCGCTGCCCTTCCCGTGCCGCCATTGGCGGCTACAGCTGTCGATCACTGGATCTCGGCTGGAGATTCCCCACCAGCACTAGGCAATCTCCAAGGAACAGTAAAAGGGGGAAAAAGGGCATACATTTAATCTGGGTGCAGCATTGCATGACCGCACAATTGTCAGTTAAAGTATGATATTGATATTGAGTTGGCCCACCCTTTGCAGCTATAACAGCTTCAACTCTTCTGGGAAGGCTGTCCACAAGGTTTAGGAGTGTCTTTGGGAATGTTTGACCATTCTTCCAGAAATGCATTTGTGAGGTCAGGCACGGAGGTCGGACGAGAAGGCCTGGCCCACAGTCTCTGCTCTAATTCATCCCGAAGGTGTTCTATTGGGTTGAGGTCAGGACTCTGTGCAGGCGAGTCAAGTTCCTTCACCCCAAACTCGCTCATCCATGTCTTTATGGACCTTGCTTTGTGCACTGGTGCACAGTCATGTTGGAATAGGAAGGGGCCATTCCCAAACTGTTCCCACAAAGTTGGGAGCATGAAATTGTCCAAAATGTCTTGGTATGCTGACGCCTTAAGCGTTCCTTTCACTGGAACTAAGAGGCCAAGCCCAACCTCTGAAAAACAACCCTACACCATAATCCCCCCTCCACCAAACTTTACACTTGGCCATTGCAGTCAGGCAAGTACCTTTCTCCTGGCAACCGCCAAACCCAGACATGTCCATCGGATTGCCAGACAGAGAAGCATGATTCGTCACTCCAAAGAACACATCTCCAGTGCTCTACAGTAGAGTCCAGTGGTGACGTACTTTACACTACTGCATCCGATGCTTTGCATTGTACTTGTTGAAGTAAGGCTTGGATGCAGCTGCTCAGCCATGGAAACCCAGTCCATGAAGCTCTGTACGCACTGGTGTTGTGCTAATGTGAAGGCCACACAAAGTTTGGAGGTCTTTAGCTATTGACTCTGCAAACAGTTGGCAACTTCTGCGCACTGTGCGCTTCATCATGTGCTAACCCCACTTTGTCATTGTACTTGGCCTACCACTTTGTGGCTGAGTTGTTGTTGTTGTTCCCAGTTGTTTTCACTTTGTTATAATAGCAAGGAAATTTCATGGATGGACTTATTGCACAGGTGGGAACTTATCACGGTACCACGCTTGTATTCACTGAGCTCCTGAGAGTGACCATTCTTTCACAAGTGTTTGTAGAAGCAGTCTGCATGCCCAGGGGCTTGATTTTATTCACCCGTGCCCATGAAGATGATTGTACCACCTGAATCCAATGATTTTGAGGGGTGTCCCAGTGTGTGTGTGTGTGTGTGTGTGTGTGTGTGTGTGTGTCTGTGAGATTTCTTTTTGCTTTGTGCATGGTTTCCTAAGCATTGCTTTTTGTTAATAATATTATGGTTTGGTGTTCTAGGAATTGTACTTGACTTTTTACACCTTTTATTTGTCCTAATTGATTCACATGAATTCCAGACAAACTTACCTATGCTACCAAATTCTAGATATTAAAGTACATAACATTTGATTATATTGGTTTTATGATTTAAGAAGATAAGCTGTGTCCTTGTACATGATTGGCATTGTCACCTTGTGCCGTTCAAACATGGATATCCTAAATCCTTATTATCTGTTACATTAAACCTTGAGGTTGTAAGGCATTGCAGTAAACTCATCATATGGCAGTGTAAACATAAAAGGCTTTAGAGCTCATTCTTTCCAATGTGTTTTTTTTCTTTTCTTTTAGGGTGCTCAGTAGATCATGTGATATACTTTGCATTATCAGTACTCAAAATGTATCTGAACCTGAAAAACAAACCTTTTGTATATTGCAACTTACCATTCCTTTGGATGTGTTGGCTGAGCGAGTTCATTTCTTTTCCCTATGTATTTCCCAGTGATTTTGCCAGTAAAGCGCTTCATTTCCTAAGGTGACAACGCTAACTCACTGAATTGTATGGAGACGCAGCATTGGCACACTAAGACAATGTTTTAAAACTACAGACTATTTCCTGATTCATCTCCATAACGTTTCAGGGAGGTGTTCTCTAGTTTTACAGTGGTGAATTGGGCAGGACAGGGAACACTGAGGTTTGCGTGTAGCATTGTCCGTTTAATACAGGAAATTAGGTACAAACTGGATTTCTGGCAGTATATTTTCCTGTACCTGTCGATAAAAGACGGGACAATGTCTTGCAAAGATTAAATTGGTTATTTATTAGCTTGCATATGCCATACCTATTTGCCCAGAGAATCACTGTAACAGTCACCACTACTACGGTTATTGCTGCTGTCTTCTAGGCCCCCCTCACAGGTAGTAGCAGCATGTTCGGCACAGCTTCCATTCACACATTGCCTTGCATTTTTCATCAATAAATGTAGTTATTACTTAAGTTACACTAAACTCTGTTTTTTTTAAAAGAAAATAATTTCAAGTTTTTATTCGTAACTCAAAACGTACCTTTTCTCAGCCTCCTCCAAATCTTTTTTTTTTTAAATAATTAATTACATTCATTCACTCATTAATCAATCAATTAATTTATTTTTGCTGTTGTGGTCTGACTTGTGATCTCCCACTGTATGTAAGAATGTAGCTACCTCTTGCTTTTACTCAATATGGACTGGGTCACACAGGTCAAATGTCTTGCAAGTTAATTTATGACTGGATTTTAGCTGAATATAAATAACATTTTGTTGAATGATCAGTAACTAGGTGCCAGCTTTTTTTTAATTGAAATTCAGTGTATTCTCTGATCGGAGGAGATGGAGACAGTGACATCACTTCCCCACCTTGTCCAGTCAGAGAACACCTGATTGGTATTTTTCGTACTTTATGAGCCTAGGTTCACACATATAAAAATCGCTTAGTTTTGGAGTATGCATCAGCAGTGCGAATCAGATGCGTTTTTCTATGAACAGTAATGCGTTTTTCATAGGAATACAACTGCAATCTCACCTCCTTCCTGCAATTCATAGCAAAAAAGCCATTGTTCACAGACCATTCCAATAGAACTCTGTATATAACACAAAATCGCATCGCAGTCATCTAAAATCGGGACCCTTTTCTAAAAAACAGTGCAGATCAACCACACATAGGTGAACACTGTCCATAGAAACAGACGTTTTTCCAACTGTCATCCGATTCACTAGTTAATATATTAGTTGTTTGTTCTTGGGTTCATATAACTTTCAAAATATGATTTGGGTTATTCCTTTGTTTTAGTTTTTTTGTTATTTTTTATTACATTAAGATGGGTGCCCCTGATTAGAAGATTATCTGGTTAATAGGCAATCAAACTCCAGCTTACATGTTCTAAAATGATTTTATACATTTGCAGCAGTGTTAAAATGCCAATTTAAAACCAAATCAATACGTTTTTCTATAGAAAGTTCCCCTTCTTGATCATATGGAAAATGTAACTACAGCGTGGATTGTGGCAGACATGAGCTGCTATTGGTGCAGTAGAGATAAGTGGAAGTGAGCACAGCTGTTGCTGATGTGGCAGTGCTGGGTGAGCATTCCTCCTCGCCTCTGCTGGCAACGCATTATTTGTTGTTTAAAGGTCACCGCAATTCAAACTGGAAAAAAGACAACGTGGGAACTATTTTGTCACGTGTCCATTTACAAGAAAGGGAGAACTCGGAAAATGTTTTCATATATTTTTTACAGGACACTCCAAATAGCAGTAAAAGCCAGAAATGAATAGTTTAGATTCCTGTTTACAGGCCACATTTTGAATTTAATATCTAATGGAATGAAACTTCAATTTGAGTATAATACATTTAGAATACAAGAAAACCTAAAATTGAAATGCTGTGGCAGGTTGCCCAGTGATGGTTTACAGCATAATCCTGGCCGTGGATTGGCTGGTATAATAAACCACATTAAAACAGTTGAAATAAGCACTTTAGTATATTTACGTTATAATTAGTTGGCATGCTGGACTTTGTTACTTAGGATGTCTCAAATGATAGTTTCAATATGCAGGTATTTTATAGGGGCGTATGTTAAAGCTGAACTCCAAGCAGGTCCAAATCGACAAAAATTAATACACCTCTGTATTTATTAATATTTTGTTACATGTATTATATTTATTTTTTTAATACAGGCATGGTATGTACCTTATTTTTGACCTGGCATTAGCCTCTGGCAGTGCATGGAAAGCAAATTCAGACTAGGGGAGGGAGAAGCAACACAAAGAGTGGTCAGTTGTGCAGCAGAGCTTAGGTTCTTACAAGGAACCTGCTGATAGAAGGAGAGACAGTGACAGATGGGATCTTCAGTTTGCTGCTTCTCCTTTCACGGTCTATTCACAAGCTAGGGGAGGGACAAGACCTGTAAGTGATTGATAGAGAATAATAGTAGAGAAACATTAGGTCTTTTGCAATGCCTGATATGGCTTTGCTTTGAGGCAGAGCTGTGTAAATATGCTCCCATATATGTTTTAACTGTGTATTTAGACGTTTTTCTGGAGTTCAACTCTAAAGCGGAAGTTAAGTCCGGTATTTTTTTTTTTTTTTAGAGCCCTTCTGCAGGTATATGCCATAATGTGCTAGTATGCACAGCATATTAGCACATTATGGCAGACCTAACTGTCAAAGAAACCCTCCCGCTCTGCAATGTGATTGTTCTGACAGGCCCCAGGTACTTTCATCTTCACCCAGTCTTCCTTCCAGGTTTCATGTCTTCAGCTGCTTGAATGGTTGGACCGCAGTGATGTCACTTCCGCCGCATATGCGTGCTGGAGTCACATTCCCACGACACAGATCGGGGGCCATAAATGTACACTGCGCTTCTCATGCGCGGCTCAACGTACATGACAGCTGACAGGCAGGAGGAAGCTTTTATGACAGAGGAGACCAATATAGTCTCTTCTATCATAAATGCCCTCCCTGTAAGCAATTTGTCAACATGTGGCTTTACCAGCATTTTAAATCTGAACTCTGTATATGTAACTGAAGTTTTACACACTGGTGTTTGTTTTTGTGGACTCTGAAGAATGGACAGGAATTTGTCTTAGGCTCCATGTACACGGGACACTTCTGAACGATGGAAACTGACTGCTGGAAAACGTAGGTTAAAAAACATCTGTTTAGCAGCATTTGCATATTGTGTTTATGAGCGTCTGCTTTTAGAAGCGTTTTTTAAAGATAACCTTAGGAGACCGCCCAGAATGCACTGAAAAACAGTAAAAAATGAACTATTTCAGACATTTTGAGAGAAATCGAGACAGCAGAAGCAGAGAGAGCAGTATTTGTTGAGATTAGCCGTCTTTTTTTTTTTTTTTGTGGTGTTTGAATGTGTTCCAGCTCATTTTGTGCAGAAATTATTGCAGCAGTGTCTAACATATTTTCTTTCATGCAAAACCTCAACATATGGTGTACCAGGTCCATTTTAGTACTGGAAAAATGCTTTGCATGTATTGTTCATGATGAAAAAAGGCTCTGGACAGCATCTGGAAATGGAAGAGTTAAAAAAAAATTTCAACCGCGAACGCTTAGAAATATGGTTAGCCGCATTTACAAGCGTTTGGTGTTTGAAACGCTGATAAAATCTACTCCTGAGCGCACGTTTTCTGCATTCAAATAAATGACTAATTTAACTGCCTGTAAATGACAGTGTACATGGACACATAGGAAAACATTAGGGAGAGTTTGGGGGCTGCTGAAAAAAACGCTGAACAGCTCCTAAACATGAGTTTATTAGCTGCAGTGTACATGAACCCTTAGGCTGGGTTCGCACCAGTGCGCTGCGGTTTGGATTGGCAGCGTGATTGTATTCACATTTTACATGTGAATGTCAGGAGCTGCCATTAACTGTTAGATTGTGTATTTTCTGAAAGTGCATCAAAGATGCAGCATGCAGGACTTCCATGCAATTTCATGAAAACATATGGTCTAATAGAAGTCAATGGGAGCGCACCTAAAACGGCATGTAAAATGCACATAATTATCCTGCTCCCAAACCGCAGCACAACAGTGTGATCCTGGCCTAAGACCAAAAGATTTCTCGTGTTTTGCCAGTATAAATTGCAGGGGGACATTTATCAATAAAGTCACAGCTAATGCATCTGTTTGCTGATCTGTTGTAGAAATGTGATTCATCATAATGTTGTATTGCTTTGTATTTGATTTGTCGCTTTAAGCAAAGGTATGACAGATTTACCAAAATTATAGCTCTCCTAAATAAATACATTTAAGTAGTCATTTTTAGATTGTGCAGGTTTGAAAAATGATCCACAGTGTCCACGAGACTTGCAACAGATCACTGATTTACTGTATTTTTCGCTCCATACGACGCACTTTTTCCCCCCCAAAAAAGGGAGGAAAATGTCAGTGCGGCTTATGGAGAAAATATGGAGAGGCCGGTCTGGTATTTCCGCCACCGTGTCAGAATACCGGGCCGGCCACTCAGCTCTTCTCTGCAGCAGTGCCTTACCTGTTCCTCAGTCCAGCGCTGTACAGTCTTCCCGCACCAGCATCTGTGACAGCCGGGTGCCCACTGTGAATGTGCAAGAAGCGCTGAGCATTGTGAATGGTCCGGCATCTTCTGGGACAAATTACAGGTCCCAAAAGACACCGGGCCATTCACAAAGTGCAGTGGGCTGTCACAGCCGGGTGTCCACACTAAAGGGAGGACAACTCCACGGAAGTGGGAGCGGGTACCTGTTAAATTCAGGTACCCCCTCCCTCCCCAAAGGTCCGCAGTCTCTTGGTTATCCCTGTACTGTCTGCAGTCTCTGGTCATCCCCTGTATTGTCTGCAGTCTCTGGTCATCCCCTATATTGTCCGCAGTCTCTGGTCATCCCTGTACTGTCCGCAGTCTCTGTCATCCCCTGTACTGTCTGCAGTCTCTGGTCATCCCCTGTACTGTCTGCAGTCTCTGGTCATCCCCTGTACTGTCTGCAGTCTCTGGTCATCCCCTGTACTGTCTGCAGTCTCTGGTCATCCCCTGTACTGTCTGCAGTCTCTGGTCATCCCCTGTACTGTCTGCAGTCTCTGGTCATCCCCTGTACTGTCTGCAGTCTCTGGTCATCCCCTGTATTGTCTGCAGTCTCTGGTCATCCCCTGTATTGTCTGCAGTCTCTGGTCATCCCCTGTATTGTCTGCAGTCTCTGGTCATCACCTGTATTGTCTGCAGCCTCTTGATCATCCCCTGTACTGTCTGCAGTCTCTGGTCATCCCCCGTACTGTCCGCAGTCTCTGGTCATCTCCTGTACTGTGTCCGCAGTCTCTGGTCATCTCCTGTACTGTGTCCGCAGTCTCTGGTCATCTCCTGTACTGTGTCCGCAGTCTCTGGTCATCTCCTGTACTGTGTCCGCAGTCTCTGGTCATCTCCTGTACTGTGTCCGCAGTCTCTGGTCATCTCCTGTACTGTGTCCGCAGTCTCTGGTCATCTCCTGTACTATGTCCGCAGTCTCTGGTCATCTCCTGTACTGTGTCTGCAGTCTCTGGTCATCCCCTGTACTGTGTCCGCAGTCTCTGGTCATCTCCTGTACTGTGTCCGCAGTCTCTGGTCATCTCCTGTACTGTGTCCGCAGTCTCTGGTCATCTCCTGTACTGTGTCCGCAGTCTCTGGTCATCTCCTGTACTGTGTCCGCAGTCTCTGGTCATCTCCTGTACTATGTCTGCAGTCTCTGGTCATCTCCTGTACTGTGTCCGCAGTCTCTGGTCATTCCCTGTACTGTGTCCGCAGTCTCTGGTCATCTCCTGTACTGTGTCCGCAGTCTCTGGTCATCTCCTGTACCGTGTCCGCAGTCTCTGGTCATCTCCTGTACTATGTCTGCAGTCTCTGGTCATCCCCTGTACTGTGTCCGCAGTCTCTGGTCATCTCCTGTACTATGTCTGCAGTCTCTGGTCATCCCCTGTACTGTGTCTGCAGTCTCTGGTCATCCCCTGTACTATGTCCGCAGTCTCTGGTCATCCCCTGTACTGTCTGCAGTCTCTGGTCATCCCCTGTATTGTCTGCAGTCTCTGGTCATCCCCTGTATTGTCTGCAGTCTCTGGTCATCCCCTGTATTGTCTGCAGTCTCTGGTCATCACCTGTATTGTCTGCAGCCTCTTGATCATCCCCTGTACTGTCTGCAGTCTCTGGTCATCCCCCGTACTGTCCGCAGTCTCTGGTCATCTCCTGTACTGTGTCCGCAGTCTCTGGTCATCTCCTGTACTGTGTCCGCAGTCTCTGGTCATCTCCTGTACTGTGTCCGCAGTCTCTGGTCATCTCCTGTACTGTGTCCGCAGTCTCTGGTCATCTCCTGTACTGTGTCCGCAGTCTCTGGTCATCTCCTGTACTGTGTCCGCAGTCTCTGGTCATCTCCTGTACTGTGTCTGCAGTCTCTGGTCATCTCCTGTACTATGTCCGCAGTCTCTGGTCATCTCCTGTACTGTGTCCGCAGTCTCTGGTCATCTCCTGTACTATGTCCGCAGTCTCTGGTCATCTCCTGTACTGTGTCCGCAGTCTCTGGTCATCTCCTGTACTGTGTCTGCAGTCTCTGGTCATCTCCTGTACTGTGTCCGCAGTCTCTGGTCATTCCCTGTACTGTGTCCGCAGTCTCTGGTCATCTCCTGTACTGTGTCCGCAGTCTCTGGTCATCTCCTGTACCGTGTCCGCAGTCTCTGGTCATCTCCTGTACTATGTCTGCAGTCTCTGGTCATCCCCTGTACTGTGTCCGCAGTCTCTGGTCATCTCCTGTACTATGTCTGCAGTCTCTGGTCATCCCCTGTACTGTGTCTGCAGTCTCTGGTCATCCCCTGTACTGTGTCCGCAGTCTCTGGTCATCCCCTGTACTGTGTCTGCAGTCCTTTGGTTCAGAATATTCTTTTCCTTGTTTTTCTCCTCTAAAACCTAGGCGCGTCTTATGGAGTGAAAAATACGGTAATTCTGCAGCAGTCGTTTATGTAACACTTACAACAAATGTGTGAAAACAGGCAGACAGATTTGACACAAAACATTCACAAAACGGGAAGTGCATTTGCAAACATTTCGCCACAAAGAATAGGAACTTGGAATGATTTTCACCCATGGTGCAATATTTGGAAAAAGAGCAAAAAAATATTATGAATGTCCCTTACAGTGAAAATTTTGAGACACAACATGATGTTTGCATAAAGTACTTCAGGCCTTTTCTCCTGTTGTTTTTGCTAGCAGACCTTTGCACACTTGTTTCATAAGTCAAGGGTTGTGAATGTTGACTCAGAATCAATACCGTTCTGTGATAACTTGATATCCCACTTTGTTGTCCAGCAAGTAAGTCAGTCACAGTGGGAATTATTCAAAACTATGAGTATTTAGGCCTCCTGCACACTAGATGTTTTATCTCTAATAGACACCTTTCCTCCTGGCAATGCCTGCATACGCATATAATGCATTTAGTTGTATCCAGCTCTTAAGTGGTAATTCATTTCACTGGCCAGAACAATAATATTATTTTGGCCATTGAATTGAATTACCGCTCAAGCGCTGAATCCTCCTAGGGTTACATGCGTTTAGATGCGCTTATATCTGTTTAGGTGCCTTTATGAGAATTGAGCTTTTTTTTTTTCTGCCGAAACACCGCTGCTGCTGGACATGCTGACAGTGGGTTTTTTGCTTGTATACTTGCTACCATTTTAACATAACGTTTTCTGTCTTATATGTTAAAACCTGAAGAATATATTTTAAAAAAATGTAATTTTTTTAAAATATATTCTTCAGATTTTTTTAACATATAAAAAAAGTCATTTTAACATATATTTTTCATATATTTGCAAATGCATTCCAAAAATGTAGATTTGTATTTTTAAAGACATACAGTATATTTGAAATATTTTTTAGAAAAATATTTTTCATATAGTTTGTAATAAAAACACATTCCAACATGCAGTATATATATATGTGTGCGTGTGTGTGTATATGTGTGTGTGTGTGTGTGTGTGTGTGTGTGTGTGTGTATATATATATATATATATATATATATATATATATATATAACATTTCAAATAAATGTTAAAATATATTTCAAATATGTTTTTCTTCCATGTGGGTTGGTTTTCTAGGGCCATGCCATACTAGCAGTGTTGTAGCAGTTACAAATCTCTCTGCTTATTTTCCCTGGTGACTTGAAGCTAGCTGCTGTAGCTATCTACATTGCTTATCTATGCACCTACAAATCACTGGGGTGTCATGATTATCAGCAGCTGCTTTGGATAACATAAAGAACTACTGAAGCTGGCAATTCTGTTGCTAACTCCAAACGCTGCAAAAAGGTAGCTGAGCTTAAAATCACTTGAAATTTCAGCGGCACAGGCTTTTCATTGACTGTAATTCATTTTTTCCTAGCAAAAAAAATTCTGAGGAGAACGATTCAACAGAACTGAAATTACCTTTTTATCATGCTATTTTTTTTTATCTTCAGGCTGGTCATGTAAAATGCAGGGTCCCCTTCCCCTTTGGATCTCCAGCAGTGGATGATGGAGAGAACAGCGCTAATGTGATGACATCTGCACTGCTCTCGACATCATAGTTTGTGATTGCTGGACACTGTGGGTCCATGACTATGGGCAGCACAGTGGCTAAATGGTTAGCACTTCTGCCTGGCAGTACTAGGGTCGTTGGTTCAAATCCCACCCACGGCACCACCTGCCTGCAGTTTGCATGTTCTCCTTGTGCCTGCGTGGGTTTCCTCCGGGTACTCCGGTTTCCTCCCACACTCCAAAGACATGCTGGTATGTGAATTGGATCCTGTCTAAATTGGCCCTAGTATGTGTATGTATAAATGTGAGTTAGGGACTTTAGATTGTACGCCCCTTGAGGGTTAGGGACTGATGTGAATGTATAATATATATGTAAAGCACTGTGTAAATTGACGGCGCTATATAAGTACCTGAAATAAATAAATAAATGACTGATTGCATTTACAGGATGTCCACAGTCTTCCAGGATACTGGATGGTATTTAACTCATAAGAATGACACTTAGTGGTGGAAAGGAATTACTGCAGGGGCAGAACTGTGGAGGAGTTAAAGCAGAACTCAAGGAAGATTTTTTTTTTTTTTTTTGTCCCATGCAGTGGAGCTGTGCCCGCACTGCTTGGGTAAGCTTGTTTTGTCTAGGGTGAACACAGAGCTTATGCTCACCCAATCCTTTGATCCTCTGGAAAACAATGCTCCCCTATGTCCAATGGTGGACCCTTCCTGAAGTTCAGAGCTGGTATATGGGCGTGATGAAGTCAGGAACTGTACACTGTGAAAGATTGCTAAACCGCAGGGGGGCAGGAGCAGCAGGCAATAGTCTTGTACTGGGAGGATCAGAAGATTATGTAAGTATACAGTGGTACAGAAAAGAATCACCCCCCCCCCTTTAAAATAATGACATGTTGTTGCTTGGTAGGTTGAAATAAAGACACAGTTTTTGTTTTATCCAGCTGTATTTACTCAGTGCAACTTATAACATCCAAGTGAAAGATAAAACACCAACATGTCGGAAAAATGTTTTAAAAATTCAAAAACAGAATAGCTGAATTCAAAAAAGGATCACCGCCCTCCTAAAAAAACTCAATCAGGTGTAGCTAATCACCTTCTCAATGGCAAACAAAACAATTTGACTTTCAAGCTGCGATAAGCTGCACTCATTTTGATTAGCTCAGCATAAAAAGCGCTTTCTTGGAGTATTTCAGTCCATGATAGTGCAACTGAAGCAAACAATGAACTATGGGTGGCAAGGCGCAGTCAAAAGATCTTCAGGATAAAGTTGTGGACAAGCACAAGTCAGTCAGGAGATGGATACAAAAAAATTAAAATGCTTTATCAATGCCTAGAAGCACAGTGAAGTCTATTATTAAGAAGTGGAAGGTATTTGGTACAACACAGACCCTCCCTGGATCAGGATGTTGCTCCAAACTGGATGAAAGATCCAGAAATAAATTGGTCAGCAAGACTACCAAGAGGCCTACAGCAACTCTGAAGCAGTTGCAGGATTTTATGACAAAAAGTGGTCATTGTGTGCATGTGACAACAATATCACAAATTCTCCACAAATGTGGCTTGTATGGGAGGGTTGCAAGAAAAAAGTCACTCCTCAAGAAAGGCCACATGCAGTCATGACGGAGCTTTGCCAAAATGCACCTTGAAGATTCTGAGGCCACATGGAAAAAGGTGTTCTGGTCAATGCTGATTCACACATGTGAAGTGCGGATTTAAGTTCAGGTTTCACAGTAGTTGTTCAGCAGTTCATGTTAGGTTTACATTCGGTTCTGGACAGGATTAGCTCAGGATCTTCTGTTCACACATATGTGGATTACTAACGATTCCCATAGAAGTCCATAGCCTGTAATCTGCACCTGAATCTGAAGGCGTTGCTCAGAAATCGTACATGACTCTTTTTCAAACCACACTGAATCTGCACCGCCAGTGCACCGGACATATGTGAGCAGACACCATAGTAAGCAATGTTTTTTCACGTCATATGGATTGGATGCGGTTACAGTTTATACCCACTGTATCTCCTCTCTCCTCACCCCTAGACACAAATGAGTAGTTAACCCATGCTGTGAGAGCACATCCCCACTTCATGGGACAACATTTTTTACCCAGAGTTCGGCTTTAAGTATTGAAACCATAACTGCTTTCTTGTTGTTAAAACCATCTGGGGGAAGCTGCAAATAAATGGTGTTGAGCTTGTAATAGATCAGAATTGCACATGATGACTGGATTTTAAAGCAATAGTCCTTAAGAATAGGTTTGTAAAATATGTATAAAAAAAAAAGTGGCTCCACAGAACCTATGAAAAAAACAAAAACCGTGAGAGAGGGACCTCCTCTAGGGTGCATATAGAGAGCATGAGGAGAAAGCAGTTAAAGTTTACCAATGCGATACCTGATATATGCCAGAAACATCGGCATTTATTGAGTAATGAGGAGTCTAATAGGAAACACATTGTGGAACATCCAAATGTAGAAGAGCCAAGTCCGTTCAGGATGTTCTAGCACATAGCTCTATGCAAAAAGATATGAAAGGGAGGGGATTGTAGACCTGGTGCCACCAAATGTGGTACATATGAATATTACAAATATTTCATAGAAAGCAACAGTTTCATTTTATCGACAGGACGTAACTGAGATGTTTTAATAAACTGTGAGACAACTGCTGTGGTATATACTGTATACAAACCTGTACCTGCTGGTCTTTCTATGTGGGAAATACCTGAAGGATGGTAAATAAGCAACTTTACGATCATATATACAACACGTAGTTGTATGGGCAGCACAGTGGCTAAATGGTTAGCACTTCCGCCTGGCAGTACTAGGGTCGTTGGTTCAAATCCCAACCATGGCACCACCTGCCTGGAGTTTGCATGTTCTCCCTGTGCCTGCGTGGGTTTCCTCCGGGTACTCCGGTTTCCTCCCACACTCCAAAGACATGCTGGTAGGTTAATTGGCTCCTGTCTAAATTGTCCCTAGTATGTGTATGTATGAATGTGAGTTAGGGACCTTAGATTATGAGACCTTGAGGGTTAGGGACTGATGTGAATGTACAATATATATGTAAAGCGATATGTAAATTGACAGCGCTATATAAGTACCTGAAATAAATAAATAATAAAATAAATAGTCTTATGTATGGTATTGGGATCCCAATATGTTGGGGGCATACAAATGAGCACAAATAGGAAGCATTTCTATTAAAGAAATGTATGCTGTATTGTTTGTGAAGGTATCACCTTCCTTGGTCTGTGAGGTTCCTCTTTTTCATTTCCTTCCCTCTTTAGTCATATATGCGTTTCAGCTCGTGGACCCTAAGGGGACAATTTCTATTATGGGTATTTCGTAATTGGGTACGAGGTTACTGGGGGCACCATCTTGTGGGACCATGGCCCTGACCATGGCCCTTGGTGCATGGTTTTTCTACCCTGATTCTTTTCCTTTCATTTGGGGAAGTGTCTTCCCTGACATCATTGTGTGCACTTGCAAGTGGCAAGTGTACACTGTAACGTGTACACTGTAACATCATTGGCTGTGTTCTTGCTGCTCAACGTGGGCAAGGTGGGGTGGGTGGCAGGTGATGTTGACAATGTGCGGAGGATACTTGGTGACATGCCTGGTCTTGGTGGGCAGGCACCATCTTGCCTCAGCTCTCCTTAAAAGGTTGCTGTCCAGTTAACCAAGGTCCTCTGTTGAAGCAGGGTGTCACTGGTGAAACCAGTCAGGCATCTGTCGGCACCTGCCTATCTTCACCCTCAGGGATGACACTTTTGGGGGGTAGAGATTTACTAAAATTGGGGAGTGCAAATTCTGGTGCAGCTCTGCATAGAAACCAATCATCTTCCAGGTTTTCTTTTGTCAAAGCTTAATTGAACATGCTGAAGTTAGAAGCTGATTATTAATTACCATGCACAGCTGCAGCAGATTGAGAGGTCCAGTTTTGGTAAATCTCCCCCTTGGAGTTTTTAGCTACATTTGATATTGCTTGCAGTTGAAGTGCACCCTCAATTGATATCCATGGGCGGCTGTGTCCAGTTAACATCCTGTTTGAACTACAAGTAGTAAGTGACGGCATCTATAATAAGTGGATGACATCTATGAATTTTGTCACTACAAGTGACCAATGACTGCTATATGTGTTTCAACACATTAATGAATTACAGGATTCACATTATCTTCTCAACTAGTATTGCTAGACAGACATAAATTGTATCTTCAGGACTTCGGTTGAGGTTGTCTCTCTTCCCCTCAAGAGAATCGTTGTACATCTTGTAAAGATATACAGGTATATAATCCTTTAAAGCCCCCTTTAGTGACTCTCAACAATGTCTGGAAATCCTAATCCAAGGATCACCTTTCTAACTAGGTATAATGGTATGCTTCCAAGGCAAAGGCTTTGTGTATGCCAAGACACAATGTTGTCCGTGATGTCCATGGTCCATAGACTGTCTCTTTTGATGGTGTTTGTGTCTTAGTTAATCTTCTGTGGAATCTGGACTGAGTGGCGTGGAGGCATCTCTCTATTGGTTAGGTTTAAGAGGGTTATCGAACATTCGACATCTAAGCATACTATTTTATTACATGGGTTTGTAGGTTTGCTGATGAAGGTTCACACTAGTGCTGCTATATGATGATCCATTTTCCAGTGCATTTTTGTAGTGATGCTTTGCTTGCTTTTAGCTTATTTTTTTATGCTTCATTCGTTTTTTTTTTTTTGTAGGAGGCAGAGAATGGATTTTATACACTAAAAACACATGTACATGTATTTTACACTAATTTTTGGTGCTTTTCCATTAAAGTCTATGGAGCAAAAATGTGCTACATGGCACCCAAATATGTGTCTGCACCTTTTTTAAAATATGTGCTGCAGCTGGTCACTGTAGAGAATAATGTAATTTCCATTGTCCTACAGTGCAGTGCAACAGCAAACACAGGAGAAAATGCACTAGGGGCATAATTTAAAGATAAAAACAGCATAATGCATCTTTCAAAGCCTCATTCAGATGGACATTGACACCCATAGTCTGTGAATGAGAACCTTCTTTGTGCAGCTTCAGCCACTAGTTGCTGTGTTCATGCAGCCCATTCATGTTTATAGGAACGCTTAGACATGCATGGACACAGCTAGTCATCCCAGCTTGACAGCAATGCGGGTGAGCAGCCTAAACGCATGCATTTTGTGTTGGGGGCCGCACAACCGAACCCACATGGCTGTTTTATTGGGACGACCAGCTGTGATCATGTATGTCTATGCATTCCTATAGCTATGAATGGACTGCCAGCACACAACTGGTGGGTGAAGCTGCATAAACAAGGTGCTTGTTCATGGACTAAGCATGTTGGCAGCCATCTGAATGAGACCTTATACTGCTTCCTGTGGCATGCACCCTCTGCATTGTTTTCAATTTTGTCTTCAAAGTCCTTTTGTCCTTAATTTAGACAGTGGTTACAAAAAAAAAATCACCATATCACACAGAAAATGAGTTCTGAAGTATGAGCTTTAACGCCCCAGAACAGCTGGTGGGTGTGCAGAAACAATAACAAGTTGATCTCTGTTGTGCAGTTTTACATTTTCTTAAATTTTAATGTTCATGACGTAGGTTTCAGAGTGGAAGATTTGGGACTTTTTTGAATTGCTTGAAAACATTGTAATGATCGGTGGAATTTCCCTTTACCTGGCTTTCTCTTGAATACTTATTATTTTTGCTCAGGATCAGCTTTACGAAGCTCAGGAGGAGATACAAAGGGGGTCACACAGCAAGTACCCTAAATGTATGCAGTGCACAGTTGCTGTAGGAGTATGGAACAGCACACAGTGTACTGTAGTTTGTACCTGACTGTAACTTTTAGCTATACAGGAAAATAGTGGAGTCCTTTTTATGGATGCAAATGTATTTGGTTCAAGGCCATAGTTCTAAAAGTATTTGACAGTGTGGTCCTCAGAATTCTTTGAGGGGACACATCCTCTGTGTTTCTCTTTAAAACCTGCAGCGAAGGAAAAGTAGTGGTCTGATAGCATTCAGTAGAATGTTCTTTTCTGTTTTATAACATTCACTAAAAAATAACAGCTGGAATATGCCTGCAATGCCAATCCTTTTTATTGCCCAGCACTTGTACTCGTTAATGAGGAATTGTTTTTTTATTTAAGTTCGTTAAGGTGTATGTAAAACCAAACAACGAACTTCTCTTATTTGATTCCTCTTGGCACGTTAAGGATACCATTGAAAGTGTTTTGTTATATCTGTTTGATAATTTCAATAACTACCTGCTGATCCTGCCAGAAATCCAGTGTTGACTGTGTACTCTGCAGTATCCTCTCAAAGATGTCAGGAAGTGTGTAAAGCCTTGGCCGTACACTGCTCGAATTTGTGGCCGATTCCCATGGACAAAGCTGAAATTCAAATTGTGGGGTGGCCTATCAGACACCAACTGGCTTTGACAATTTTTGACTAAAAACACAAAGGAGCTGGGTGAAAAATTGTTGGGCAAAAATTGACGGCATTCAGTCAGATGCAGCCACTGTTCAGGTATTCTGACAGCTGCAAATGCTGTGTCTGAATGCAACAGTTGGCAGGGGAGATTCCTTCATCTATGCTTTCCTGATAATCGCATAAGGTCATGTTCAACAGTAGACAGAGAGCATAAATTGGCTGAGGTTCTAACTCTTAACAAGCTCTTTGTTAAAAAAAAAACAAAAAAACATTATAATCCCCAAAACACTCTTTATTAAATTGAAAGTAATTGGGCGCATACTTCTATTCCCTGGAGTAGATGTTGCTTCAGTTTCCAGTCATTAAATCCCTGAGCTCTTGGTCACCTGACCTGTTGGAGGGAGGTTCTAAGTTCAAATAGGTTAATCCCCCCCCCCCCTTCAGCAGAGATCACATATGTAGCCAGTACTAAAAAGATCATGGGGCAGTGTGTTCCCCATGTAGGTTAAAAATCTTAGCACTTTTTATTTTTCAATGCCAACAAAATGATAGCGCACTTTAGAAATCAAACATGAAATGACACTTGCTTGATGTATTCAATAGATTTCAAGATATTGCTGTAATTTAGAGTTTTTATTTTTGTTCGTCTTCTTCTCTAGAGGGAGCCCTCACGTGAAGACGATACCACACTATAAGGAAGAACAATGTGCACCAGCATTAAACTTGGAGACCAAAAAAGTTCTGGATTTGCAGGCTCCAATAACAAGGTAAGTTTAAAGGATAAATATGAAAAAAAAGAATAAATATATATACATATATATATTTTTTTATTTATTTTCTGACTGTCATCTGCTGGAGCCCTTCTAAAAATGTTTTGAACAAAGTTACATTTTTTCTTTTTTTTGTAGTATACAGTCCATGATGGAAGACCTATTGGTGGCTACAGAGGATTGCCTTCTTCACCTTATTCACTGGGAAGGCTTGACAAATGGCAGGAAAGCCATCAACCTTGCTACAATTCCATTTTCAGTTGATTTTCAGCCGTCCAGAGGTATGTAGACATTTTAGAATAAAGTCATGCATGGTCTCTGAGTGTGTAATATTATTCTCTGTGTTCTTTTTTTGTATAAAGATGTTATACGTATTGTTCTCTATATGCTTTTTTTTTTTCATGCATGGGTTGGTCTTTTAATGTTCACTCACCAGCCACTTTATTAGGTACACCTATTGAATTGCTTGGTAACACAAATAATCAGCCAATCACATGGCAGCAACTCAATGCATTTAAGCATCTAGATGTGGTGAAGATGACTTGCTGAAGTTTAAAGCAAGCATCAGAATGGGGAAGAAAGGGGATTTAAGTGACTTTGAACATGGTGTGGTTGTTGGTGGCAGAATGGCTGATCTGAGTATTTCAAAAATTGCTGATCTACTGGGATTTTCACACCCAACCATCTCTAGAATTTACAGAGAATGATCCGAAAAAAGAAAATATCCAGCGAGCAACAGTTGTCCAGAAAAACATGCCTTGTTGATATCAGAGGAGAATGGGCAGACTGGTTCAATTTGATAGAAAGGCAACAGTAACTCATGTCTATATGGACCAAAATCTCCAAGGAATGTTTCTAACAACTTGTCAAATCTATGCCATGAAGAATTAGGCCAGTTCTGAAGGCAAAGGGGGGTCCAACCCAGTACTAGCAAGATGTACCTTATAAAGTGGCCAGTGAGTGTACACCCATCATGCAAAGTTTAATTTACAGAGTTCTTGGTATAATTATCCTGTGATCACGAGCAGAAGTTGCCCTTTACTTCAACCACTTGCCATCCTGAGGATTTACCCCTCTTCCTGACCAGGCCATTTTTTTGCATTACGGCGCTGCTTTACTTAAACAGACAATTGCGCAGTCATGCAACGCTACACCCAAATTAAATTTATGTCCATTTTTCCCCACGAATTGAGCTTTCTTTCGGTGGTATTTGATCGAATGTGTGGTTTTTATTTTTTTGCACTATAAAAAAAGACACTTTTGAGAAAAAAAACAACACTTTTGACTTTTTTCTATTAAACATGTCCAGTAAAAAAATTTTAAAAATCAAATTTCCTCATAAATTTAGGCCAAAATGTATTCTGCTACATGTCTTTGTTAAAAAAAATCCCAATACGTGTAAATTAATTGGTTTACGTGAAAGTTATAGCGTTTACAAATGGCGGTATATATACTGGTATTTTTATTTAATTTCCTACTAACGGGACTTCTGACACTGGGGGGAGCTGACTTAGTGTCATTGACATCCCCATTGACACCAATACAGTGATCAGTGCTAAAAAAAAAAAAAAAAAGCACTGGCACTGGGCAGGAAGGGGTTAACATGAGGGGCGATGAAAGGGTTAACTGTGTGCTGTTTTTGTATATGCTGTGTCCGTGTGCTTCACTGTAATCGCACTGCTTTGCATGGCTGTGCTGTGCTCAGCCATCCAAAGCAGTGTGCATGAGCTGACAGGGAGGAGAACTGTTTTGTTTACAAACAGTTCTCTTCCCCGTCAGAGATGCTCGGGATTCACTGGACGCCGGCGAGTAATCACCGGCCAAGACCCGGTGATTGAAATCCGCGAATGGCGATGCGGGTAGGGCGCACACGAGCCCCCTACCCGGGAGTGCAAAATTGTGCATATATATATATATATATATATATATATATATATATATATATATATATATATATATATATATATATATATAAAAAACACCGTATTTTTTGCTCCATAAGATGCACCTGACCATTAGACGCACCTAGGTTTTAGAGGCGAAAAACAAGAAAAAAAAATATTCTGAACCAATGGACTGCAGACATAGTACAGGAGATGACCAGAGACTGCAGACACAGTACAGGAGATGACCAGAGACTGCAGACACAGTACAGGAGATGACCAGAGACTGCGGATATCCTACAGGAGATGACCAGAGACTGCAACCATAGTACAGATGACCAGAGACTGTGGACGTAGTACAGGAGATGACCAGAGACTGCGGACGTAGTACAGGAGATGACCAGAGACTGCGGACGTAGTACAGGAGATGACCAGAGACTGCGGACATAGTACAGGAGATGACCAGAGACTGCGGACACAGTACAGATGACCAGAGACTGCTGACATAGTACAGGAGATGACCAGAGACTGCGGACACAGTACAGGGGATGACCAGAGACTGCGGACATAGTACAGGGAAAATACCAGGGACACAGTACAGATGACCAGAGACTGCAGACAGTGCAGGGAATGACCAGAGACTGCAGACAGTGCAGGGGATGACCAGAGACTGCAGACAGTGCAGGGGATGACCAGAGACTGCAGACAGTGCAGGGGATGACCAGAGACTGCAGACAGTGCAGGGGATGACCAGAGACTGCAGACAGTGCAGGGGATGACCAGAGACTGCAGACAGTGCAGGGGATGACCAGAGACTGCAGACAGTGCAGGGGATGACCAGAGACTGCAGACAGTGCAGGGGATGACCAGAGACTGCAGACAGTGCAGGGGATGACCAGAGACTGCGGACACAGTGCAGGGGATGACCAGAGACTGCGGACACAGTGCAGGGGATGACCAGAGACTGCGGACACAGTGCAGGGGATGACCAGAGACTGCGGACACAGTGCAGGGGATGACCAGAGACTGCGGACACAGTGCAGGGGATGACCAGAGACTGCGGACACAGTGCAGGGGATGACCAGAGACTGCGGACACAGTGCAGGGGATGACCAGAGACTGCGGACACAGTGCAGGGGATGACCAGAGACTGCGGACACAGTGCAGGGGATGACCAGAGACTGCGGACACAGTGCAGGGGATGACCAGAGACTGCAGACAGTGCAGGGGATGACCAGAGACTGCAGACAGTGCAGGGGATGACCAGAGACTTCAGACAGTGCAGGGGATGACCAGAGACTGCAGACAGTAAAGGAGATGACCAGAGACTGCTGACCTTTGGGGAGGGAGGGGGAGCGGGTACCTGAATTTGACAGGTACCCGCTCCCACTTTCGCGGAGTTGTCCTTCCCTCTTCTTCCCGCACCGGCTTCTGTGACAGCCGGGCGCCCACTGCGCATGCGCGAGAAGCTCTGCGCTTTGTGAATGGCCCGGCACCTTCTAGGACCTATCGTGTCCCAGAAGACACCGGACCATTCACAAAGCGCAGCGCATGCGCAGTGGGCACCCGGCTGTCACAGAAGCCACCGCGGGAAGACTGTACAGCGCTGGAGCGAGGAACAGGTAAGGCCCTGCAAGACAGAACAGCTGAGCGGCCGGCCCGGTATTCTGACATGGTGGTGGCAGAAATACCGGACCGACCGCTTTATATTTGCTCCATAAGACGCACTGACATTTTGCCCCCTTTTTTGGGGGGAAAAAAGTGCGTCTTATGGAGCGAAAAATACGGTATATACGTGATTTTGCGTACCTGTTCCACCCTGTAGCAGCATTTCTGCTATAGGGTGGTTGGGAAGCGGTTAAAGTGGTTATAAAGGCAGAAGTTTTTTTGCCTTAATACATACTATGCATAAAGGTAAAAACCTTGAGTGCAACTTTCCTCCCAGCCCCCTCTTATGCCCATCTAAGTCTGATCTTGATCCAGTGATGTTCATGAGAGCCGAGGCTCTCCCGGCTCCCTCCCTGCTCATTTGGCTCAGACACAGTAGAGGGAGCTGTTGGCCTCTGCCGCTCTCAAACATAGCCATTGAACAGAATTGAGGGTGGGGGACACAAAGATTCAGCTCTGGAGGGAGCAAGCATGATTGCCCCCATAGCAAACAGCTTGCTATGGTTGGCACTCAGCAGGCGGGCAGTCCCCGGGAGTGCCAGCGGAGCAGCCAAGAAAAGGAGGATCAGGACTGCTCTGTGCAAAACCACTGTACAGAGCAGGTAAGTATAACATGTTTGTTTTTTTAAATTTGATAGACATCTATAGGCATCTCTGCAGTATCTTTGATCTCCTGTATGAAATCAGCTCCACAGACGTTTTCTATATTTTCTGCCACTGTATAGTGGGCAAAACTGACATGCAGACTTCTGGAAGTGCCTTTAGTTTGGCATTTCAGTTTACATTTTTTCTTTAGATCCACAGGTTCACAATTAGGTGGATTTTCACCATGGATAGCTCCTTGAATTTGTGAGTAGTATGCTGCTACAGTCCTATGCCTGCAAGCTTTGGCAGTCTGATGTTTTGAAATGACCAGTGGAATGCTTTTAAGCTCATTGTCTCTTTGATCTGGAGAAAGCTTGTGTGGATCCTCATTTAGAAACCAATTCAAGTGGTCCTAAAGTGGAACTCCAGACAATACTTTTTGTTTTTATTTTTCATTTTTGAGTAAAGTAGGTAAAGGTTGGAGATTTTAGTTTCTACTACTGTACCAGCCTCTGCAGGGGAGAATTCCCATTACTGTGTGTCAGTATAAATGATATCTCTTCAAAAAGGCCTTTGATAGAAACCTAACAGTTGATTACCCTTATCCTCTCTGCCAGCAAGCAATTGAGATTTTACTTTTCTGTAGCCTCACTGATGATGGTTAATGCACTTTGCATATAGGCCTTGCATTATGCTTTTACCTTATAAAATAAGGGTGCTATGTTAAGGTTCAGAGATCTCAAGTTTTTCAAAATGTCATTGGTTATAAAAGGTAACAAAAAGTGTGGTCTTTGTATTTGGCACACAGTTTGAGGTCTGTGTCATCATATTCTTTTCCTGTAGGTTCATTCTTGGATATTGGAGATGTACACATTCGGGACATGGAATATTGTGTCACTCTTGATGGGTTTGCTGTTGTGTTCAACGATGGTCGTGTTGGCTTTATTACACCAGTTTCAAGCCGTCTCACTGCTGATGTAAGATCCCAACTACCAAACTGTCTATTCTTTTTGAGTTTTATTAACATTTTCATTTTTACCTAAAATTGGGTTCTGTATTGCTATCCATCCACCAATCCATTTCAAATGCTTCTTTTCAGTCTCTAGCATAGGTTTCAATTAAATTGAATTGGTTGCTATGAGAATCTCAAGGCAGTTTGTTTCCTTCTCTTTGACAGATTTATAAATCTAAATCTTACAGAATAGTTTGTAAATTACACTAATAGTAAATGAGACGGTATCATGTAAACTGATGCTTTTAAGACAATACTAAGTTTTGACATCTCTGACACATAGTATAATTGCCCCCCAATACATTCTGTGAAGATTTTTGAAAGTTGTCTGCTGGGAGATCACTGTTACGACATTGCAGAGCTCCTTCTAAAAATGCTAGATTCCTGGCTGTTATGCTGGGACTCTTGCTTCAGTACTTTGAGTAAGTGAATTGGAACAAGCCTGCAGATTAGGATAGTCTGAGAAAAGTCAAAACTCTTTATTGGCAGAAAGTATTAAAGCCAGTGGGGCAACTATCGTCTGCAGAATGCAAAATCAGCAATGGTAGCTTCCATGTGTCTCTCAGAAAAGGTTTCCTTTAAATAATGTTAAATCATAATTGTACTATAAAGGACACAGGCATAGTAACCATGAATCCTGGGTTATAGGCTTGTACCTTCAAGTGATTAGACACCAGCAAAATACTTGAGAACATGTCTTCTGAGGCACATCCCCTATAACCCTGCCTCACTCTGTGAATTCTTGTTTTTGTTTTGCTAGTGTCCTAAGGTGATGGACCCCTTTTCATTTGCAGAGAAATGGTGCTTAACTTTATGACCTTTATTATTTTAACTTCGGATTCTTAAATTAACTCCTCACTGCCTTCAATATATTACAATAGAAACCGTGCATCCAGATCAGTGCAACCTTGGGAAAATCTTGGGAAATGTACCTGAACCCTATGCCATGGGTATGGTCTGTAATTTTGCTTCAGGCACTGGATCCTGCACGGACACTCACTCTGGCACTTTGTACAATGCGTTCTAGTCAGTTGCAAGGGTGCTCTACAGTTCCACGACCATGTTTTGCTTCTATGGAATCCAGACCCTGAAGACTCCTTCAGGGGTATGTCCATCGTCATGGGTAAAGCCTAGACCTTTAACAAGCACAAGTGGCTGAACAAGTAAGACAGGGTTACCCTGTATTTCTGACCATTACTGTAATAACCAAGTTTATGTTTAAAATGTATTTCACATTCTGTGTAAACATTTCAATTTTGGCACTAAAACTTAACCACATACAGCTTAGGTGGATGACAGACTACTGCATCTCATGCACTTTACTGTCATCCTGCCTACAACCTTTATAAGGAAAGTAGGCGCTCCTGCTGCCACAAGGACTTTTGGTACAGGACAGTCTGCAGCTGGATTATCACATTACTCTTGTATTCAGCATCCTGCATTGTGAGTACTACACTGGGAAATACCCCTACTTGTAGCAAATGGCAAAATATAAGAAAAAAGGAGGCATGGCAAAAGCTCAGGCTTATGGTGAGGCTTTTGCCAGGGCCTCACATAACACTTTACCGTCCTTGAGACTTTAGGGGGGCCAGTCTGTGTTCATTGGGAGTTGAAATTGTCCTTGTGTCAGTGGGAGTAAACAATGCATCTTTGGTATTAGGGGGAAGGAATAGTGCCCCATTGCTAGTGTCAGTGGAAGGAATAGTGCACTATCCGTGTCAGTTTGAGTGCCTCACCATTGGTGTCAGTGGGAGGTATAGTGCCCTGTTATTGGTGTCAGTGGGACAAATAGGGCCCCTTTGTTGGTGTCAGTTGGCCCTATTGCTGATGTCCGTAGCAGGAATTATGCCCCATTGTTGGTGTCAGTGGGAGGAATAGTGTCATGTATCAGTGGGAAGAAATGTACCTCAAGGGCCAGATAAAGGCAAGCAAAGGGCCGCAGTTTGGAGGCCACTGCCTTATAGCATAGGTCCCTGCATCCAAAGCTGCCTATTTACACAGCACATAGCAAGTTGTCTATTGGACTAAAGAGGATTTTTCTGCATCTATGGCACAACTTCTTGGACAGCTAACAGCTTTAATACAGCCGGTTCTGTCTAGAGCAAAAATCTACCAGGCTCCTCTCCTAGTTCAATCATTTCCTTTAGTGTTGGTTTTTACAATGCCTGATTTTAAAGAGGCAAACATAAGAATAGAATAGAAGGACCTGTAGGAAGTTTTAGAAAGGACTTTGGAAGATCTCTGTCCTAGACCTCTGAGCACTGGCTGCTATATTTTCACACAATAAGTCCACTAATGTGGAGCCACTTATTTCTACTCAGCTGTTCGCAAGGTGCTTAGCGCTTTTGCAAGTAACCTGTTTTCATATCATTCTACCCCTTTGGATAAAAAGAAGCTTGCAAAGTCTAAAATAGCTTTTTCTGTTCAGAATCAAACAAAAAATTCTTACAACACTATCCAACAGAAACAAAATATTACTACAAAATGGACGGTGCCAGTAGTAGATCCAGCTGTCTTATGCTTGAATAAGCATCTTACTGTTTCTATCTTTAAGGAGCATGTACATAGGAGATTTAAGGCATTCTTAAGAGCTTTCTTTAGGCTGGCAGATGTAACTCTGCAGCCAGCAATCACTGCTTAGACTGCAGCTACCTAGACCTAGTACATGTACAACCGATGAGAGCCTGTTTTTCCAGGATCCTGCCTTAACAGAGCACCTACTGCAAATACACTCTCTATTACCTCATTGTTTAGAGGCTTTACAAACAGTCATCGCACAGGTTTCTAGGAAGGCCTTGATTTCCATCCACATGCATAGGATTTTATAGTGTAAAGCCTGGTCCGTTAATAAGCTGTACACAAACAAAGATTCTTATGCTTACACTTTGAAGGAGGTAGTCTGGTGACGCTATAGACCATCTCATGACAGATGTCACTAGAAACAGCATTATTCCTACACAGAGACTGCTCTCACAAGTGTCCTTCAAAGGCCTCTACTCCATCAAGGTATAGAAAGTTTAGTTTTTCCACTGGAGTTGCAACATATAAATCCACATTTAGCCCTCTTATACACAAGTCTAAAAGTCAGAGACCTAACCTGATGCACCCATTTCACAAATGGGTAGTGAAAAATGGCATTAATTTCATGGTCCACTTAAAACATTTTCCTGCTTGTGATGCATTCTGCACTCATCACTGAAGGAACCTGTCCTTTGCCTGGGACCATACAGAGCTAATTGGTGCTCTGGCAGTCACATTACTATTTGTTTAAAATAAATTTGTATATAAATAATAATCTAAAAAAAACTATTAATGTAATTTTTGCTCAGTTTAATTACCGTTCATTAAATAAGTACTTGATTACCTTCTCAGCGGCCCCACATGACACATCTTGTGTGAGGCAGCTCCAGAACTGTGATTGACAGCTGCTGCTTCTTCTAGTCAGCCACCCCACGTGATGTTCCTGAATGTGTACTTCTGAAAACAGACAGAAGTGCACGTTCAGTAGTGTCCCATGAGGGAAGCTGACAAGAAGGAGAAGCCACTGTCAGAATTCTGGAACCACCATCAAGTTTGCAGGTGTGTCATGTGGGGTGGACAATAAGGAGAAGTTGCTGTCAGAGTTCTAGAGCCACCCCACAAAACCACATGTGGACAAAAAGGTGTCTCATTTCAAAAATGAGACTGCACAGAGTAAAGCTTTCAGCTTCACTTTTAATCCAATCACCTGTTCACCATCTTGTGCCTACTTGAGACCTTACTCTGAGGGTATACGCACCAGCAAACCCACCTGCGGAATTTATCAGTACCAGTAGTGGATCCCTCCTTCTGACAGCCTTCTAAGCAGTCTTCATGTCTTAGACATTCCTGACATTACTGGCTCCCCCATACATGGGAATTTTGTCTCCATTCCTCTTGAGAATGATGTAGCACTACTCTACATTCAGTATATCTTTCTTGCGGGGGGGTTACACCCTTCCCATCATCATCAAGCCTTTTTATCGGGGGTTTCTTATTTGCCATACCCCAAAGAGAGTCTTCAGGAATACTTCCTCCCAGGTTCTTCTTAGTGGCATTCTGTCTTCTCTCATCAGCACCTGCTGAACAGGTAACCTGTCTGATGCCTACTCCTCTTTTAGTCATGCCATGACATACTAATTTCTTTTGCTGAATGGTATATCTGATTGATATGACAGTGTAGAATTGCAAAAGGCACCTTTTGTTTTCTGTTAACACATGATCAAATATTGTAATTTAGTGAATAATGTGTGACAGTTGTTTCTGCCTTTACAGCAAGTCCATGGAGTTTGGGCACCAGATGTTGTCGATGGAACATGTGTGGCAGTTAACAATAAATATAGATTGATGGCATTTGGATGTGCTAGGTAAGTTTTATTCTGCAAGGATAGAATTCATTCTTCTTCACAGTTAATCACTGTTCATTTTGTAGTTGAATCAATCACAAATTTTAAACATAAATTAAGAGGTTGATCTAAAGCATTCCAACCATGCCAAGCTCCAAATTGTTCTTCTTATCACCTCTATTAAGGATATCGCTGTTTGCTGTAATCATGGTGTGGCTTTAAAACTATGTCTTACTGCAGCAACAGTGTCAGTCAGTATACAGGATATTCATTTTCTAGTAGGCATGTTTTCCTAATCCAGCTGTAAGTGTAATGGTTTATAGTATTCACAAAGGAACTACAGCATCTATCACTTCTAGATATGACGGATGCCTGTGTTTTCTGCTTCTGTTGATGGAACCACAAAGTACAAAGCAGATAAGGCTTCTGTTGCACCCAAAAGTGCACCAGATACTGGCATTTTTTTTTGGTTTCTCAAGTTGATTGAGTAAAGATTGGAGTCCGCGTCAACCTTGCAGATGATTAATAAAAGTGTTCCAATGCAGAAAGCTTCTTTTTTATTTTTTGGACGGCAACGTCACTTGAGATTAATCACTTGCCATCCAGCATAAGAATATAAACGCCCTGGACAGCAAGTAGTTATACCAGGATCATGGCTGCAGCCATGATCCATGTATCTTATTTTACAGCCAACTATGGGCTTTCGTGTAAAAGTGATCTGGGTGGTGGAATCCCTTTTATAGCACTGCAGAGCCTCTTCCCCCTCCTAGCTTCGCCCACCACTGGGGAGCCGGGGACCGCTGTAAGCAGTCAGGTTGGCTGCCCACAGAGGAGATAGAGGAACATCTATTCCCTGATTATCTCTGTGATGAATGAAGCCAGAAGCGAAAAGGATTTTGTCACTTCCCAGTTTCTCAGAGCTGTCTTTCCCTGTCCGTTACAGTCAGGGAAGCATCTTAGTTAGACACTATCTGTGTTTTATCAGATGCTTTGAAGGGCAGGGGAGATAATCCTGGGTCTAATAGATCATAAGGGGTCTTGTTCACATCTTGATACCAATATACAGTTGTGTTCAAAATAATAGCAGTGTATTGAAAAAAGTGAATAAAGCTCAAAATCGTTCTAATAGCTTTTATTTCCATACACACAAATGCATTGGGAACACTACACATTCTATTCCAAATCAAAACATGAAGAAAAATATATCACATTTGTGTTGTTCCTCTAAAAATAAATTGAAGAAAAGTGAATATTAGACTGTTCAAAAAAATAGCAGTGTTCGTATTCTTCTTTACAAACTCAAACATTCACTATATAAACTGAAAAATGTTTGAAGATTTTGCTTTCCTTTGAATCACTTAATTAATATTTAGTTGTATAAGCACTGTTTCTGAGAACTGCTGTACATCTGTGTTGCATGGAGTCAACCAACTTCTGGCACCTATGAACAGGTATTCCAGCCCAGGATGATTGGACTACATTCCACAGTTCTTCTCTATTTCTTGGTTTTGCCTCAGAAACTGCATTTTTGATGTCACCCCACACGGTTTCTATTGGATTAAGATCCGGGGATTGGGCTGGCCACTCCATAACGTCAATCTTGTTGGTCTGGAACCAAGGTGTTTCACATTTACTGGTGTGTTTGGGGTCGTTGTCTTGTTGGAACACTCATTTCAAGGGCATTTCCTCTTCAGCATAAGGCAGCATGACCTCTTCAAGTATTCTGATGTATTCAAACTGATCCATGATCCCTGGTATGCGATAAATAGGCCCAACACCGTAGTATGAGAAACATCCCCATATCATGATGCTTCCGCAACCATGCTTCACTGTCTTCACAGTGTACTGTGGCTTGAATTCAGTGTTTGGGGGTCGTCTGACAAACTGTCTCTGGTCACTAGACCCAAAAAGAACAATCTTACTTTCATCAGTCCACAAAATGTTGCGCCATTTCTCTTTAGGCCAGTCAATGTGCTCTTTGGCAAATTGTAACCTCTTCAGCACATGTCTTTTTTTCAACAGTGGGACTTTGCGGGGCTTCTTGCAGATAGCTTGGCTTCACATAGGCGTCTTCTAATTGTAACAGTACTCACAGGTAACTTTAGACCTTCTTTGATCTTCCTGGAGCTGATTGTTGGCTGAGTCCTTGCCATTTTGGCTTATCTTCTAGCCATTCAAATGGTAGTTTTTCTGCTTTCTTCCACGTCTTTCAGGTTTTGGTTGCCATTTTAAAGCATTTGTGATCATTTTAGCTGAGCAGCCTATCATTTTCTGCACTTCTTTATATGTTTTCCCCTCTCCAATCAACTTTTTAATCAAGGTACGCTGTTATTCTGAACAATGTCTGGAACGACCCATTTTCCTCAGAATTTCAGAGAGAAATGCACTGTAACCAGCATGTACAAAATTTGCTGCCTTCCTTCCTTAAATAAGGGCAATAATTGCCACCTGTTTTTCAAAGAATGAACGACCTCACTAATAGAACTCCACGCTGCTGTTATTTTGAACATGCCCCTTTCAATTAGTGATTCAATTACACAGAATCAGCAGCATGCATGTCATGACTGTTGGGTCTGTTGGATTTCTATTACTCTACAACACCTGCTAGTAAATTATTTGCCATGTAGAAATATAATTTCTACCAAAAACAGTGATTGATCAGGTTAGTGATGTCTGACTGCTATTATTTTGAACACAACGGTAGATAAATGAAAAAAGTGCAACATCATCTAAATATTTTTTAAAAAAAGAGCTTTATGTTGTGCACTAAAATTTGTTTAAATATATTTTTTCCTGAAAATAAGTGTTTTCTAAATTCCTTCACAAATATGCAACAGAAAATAGGCAACAACCACCATTTACTCTCCAGGGTCTCTGTTTTCAGAAAATATGCAATATTTTTGGGTTCTAGGTTATTCTAGGGTAATTCTAGGTTAAAACAAAAATGCTGAATTTAACATGTAAGTGAAAAATGTCAAAGTTCCCCTGGACTAAAAAAAAAGTATAGCATATACAATTGCTACACTAGCCATATTGTAGGTGAATGTTATTAAAAATGACCTTTCCTTTTCAATCTGCTGCTCTGTAATTTTCTGTAAAGTTAAATGCAGTATGGCAACCTGAAGGCATTCTATACACAATTGGTGTAACATCATTTACATTGATTGGCAATTCATTGGTCAGAAATGTCATTTCCTGCTAGTGTGATTGGCTCACTGAATTTCCCAGGATTTTCCACAAGAATACAAATCATATTTTAGGCATCCTCTGCAACAAAAATTGCTTTTAGTGAGATACTCCCAAAAGGTTAAACACTTCTAAAGGAATGCCAGCCTGGCAACTTTCCTCATTTGAGCCTTGCAAGTACATCATCAGCTGATTAATAATGAAAAAGTCTCTCCCATTACTCTACACAAAGAGTTTTTCAGTTTTTTTTTTCAGAGCAGAAACAGGTAGCAATCTGCAACAAAGTTTATTAAAATGCCTTCAATGTACATAGAGTACGCAGAGGGGATTGTGTTTGTTTTCCCTTTTCCACCCCCATGACCAAGGGTAAAACAAACTTTAATGCCCAGACCCAATTTCGCAGCTTTCACATTTGCTAATAAAACTACATATGATCTCAACTACTTTGTGTATCCGGGTGAATTATACATTATTTTTTTAGAACAAATTCATTTAGTGTTAGGGTTTTCATTTAATGTTAAATTGTAATGGATATCTCCTGATTTTGTTTTTTTTTTTGCGTTATCAAAGAAAAACTGGCCCAAATAGTAGAAAATAGTAAAAAAAAAATATTTTTAACTTAACTGTATATTTCTTACTATTACCATAACTTCTCACCAAAGAGCAATCCAAAATAGATTCTCCTACTCCTGATCATCGCAGCGATAACACACACATATGTATGTTGTTTGTTGTATGTATCCACAGTAGGGCCCAAAACAACAGTGCACATTTTGCTTTTTTAACTACCTAAAACATACTGCCACAGATACTAATTAAAAAAATAGGCATTTAAAAAAAAAAAAATCCTATCTAAACTATGCTGACCCCTAGGAGCACTAGATTTCGGTCTGTGCAAATCTTACTTGATGTTATCTAAGAGTCTGTTCATGCTTTGTTTTGTGTTCTGTTAACATATATGTGCTATTGTGTTTAAAGGTTATTTCCAATTTTGCAGACAAATTGAGGTTCTAACTACTTTAAATTTGTTACATGTCCCCATTCACCTAGTGTAACTTGAAATAAATATTTAAACATTGTATGTTAGTGAGAACTGGACTCAGCCAGCCCCCCAAACCAGCGATTGAGACAGATCACACTGATCTTACTGAGAAATGCTAACATTTAGCAATGACACATTTTACTCAGACATAGAAAAGGTAAAAAAGATTTACTTTTTTTTTTTTTTAGGCATGCTGTGGAAATGGAACACAAAACACATAGTGGGGTTTTCTCAGATCTAACCACAAAATTTAAGTCTTCGTTTTAAATAGATTGTGAGCTCACCCTAACACAGTTGTGACTGGTTCTGTTTAAATCTGCACAATTTTGCCATCCCCATGATGTTTAACTATGTTTAAATGTGTTTAGTCATCACAAGGTATTTGGGTAGAAGTTTTAAAGCCAACATAATACAACTTATTAAACTTGTGTTACGCATTCGCTGTCTATGAGACTAACCAAATACATATTTCTCTCTGTCCACAGTGGCACTGTGCTGGTATATACAATAGATAACACAACTGGTGCTCTGCAGCTTTCCCATAAATTAGAGCTTACTCCAAAACAGTATCCAGGTAAGACCTTGCACTGCATGGCTTTGGCATTATTATCCAGTATTTACTGTATGTTCTTTCAGCTACCACAAAGCATGTTGTTCACTGAATAAAGTAAAAAAAAAGATCGACTACAGTTATGGTGAGCTTGTTTACATTCTTTATTACTCCTTACTGTAGGACTTACCACAATGTCCGTAAAAGGGTTAATTAACATTATACTTTACTTTGTTTTAAGCTGAACTGTCAGATGTTGAAAAATTTTTTTTAAATTAAATATGGCTTCAATAAAAAATATAATTTATATATTTAATTACAGTTTGAATTTCCTCTCTTAATGCCCTGTAATACCCTGTACTTCAATATTAAGGCTGGGAGAGATTGTACGCTTAAAGCGGACCATTACTCAAAAGGGAAAGTGCCACTTATTCAACTCCCAACTCCATGGCCTAACACTTTTTACATTTTTTTAATCGGGAGTGGGCACCTTTTTCTTTGACAGAAACCACTCCCACTTCCTTAATTCTCAGCTAGGTGAGAATGACATGTACCTAGGCACACCCCCTACCGACGTTCCCCTGCCTGCAGCCTTAATAGGACACAACACACATCCCAGGAGACTGCAGGACTAGTCCTGCAGTGCCACACAATCTTGCACATGAGTAATGGGGAGCCAGCTGTGATTTCCCAGGAGTCACTGTCGGCTCACATCTCTAAAATGGTGGCATCGGCGAAGAGGAACTGGCTGTGGCAAGAAACGCAGGACACTCCGGCATTGGTTGGTATCTTATTTTTAAATGTCAGTAGTTACAGTGCCTTGAAAAAGTATTCCTACCCCTTGAAATTGTCCACATTTTGTCATGTTACATCCAAAAACATAAATATATTTTATTGGGATTTTATGTGATAGACCAACACAAAGTGGCACATAATTGTGAAGTGGAAGGAAAATGATAAATGGTTTTCAACATTTTTTAAAAATAAATATCTGAAAAGTGTGACGTGCATTTGTTTTCAGCCCCCTTTACTCCGATGACCCTAACTAAAATCTAGTGAAACCAATTGCCTTCAGAAGTCACCTAATTAGTAAATAGAGCCCACCTGTGTGTCATTTAATCTCAGTATAAATACAGCTGTTCTGTGAAGCCCTCAGAGGTTTGTTAGAGAACATTCGTGAACAGACAGCATCATGAAGGCCAAGGAACAGACCAGACAGGTCATGGATAAAGTTGTGGATACGTTTAATGCAGGGTTAGGTTATAAAAAAAAATATCCCAAGCCTTGAACATCTCACGGAGCACTGTTCAATCCATCATCCGAAAATGGGAAGAGTATGGCACAACTGCAAACCTACCTACACATGACTGTCCAACTAAGCTGACAGGCCAGACAAGGAGAGCATTATTCAAAGAATCAGTCAAGAGGCCCATGGTGACTCTGGAGGAGCTGCAGAGATCCACAGCTTAGTTGGGAGAATCGGTCCACAGGATAACTATTAGTCGTGCACTCCATAAATCTGGCATTTATTGAAGAGTGGCAAGAAGAAAGCCATTGTTGAAAGAGAGCCTTAAGAAGTCCCGTTTGCAATTTTTTTATGCAAAAATGTCAGCAAAGTCATAATTGTCTTATCTTTGACTGTTTTTATTTGGACAAAAGTCAGAGGCCTGGCTATGCTTTCTGGTAGGGGTGTCTGGGTTGCAAGACTGGTGAAACAGTTGCAAATTTTAGGCATGAAGCTATGTATACAGTGCTCGGAGTAAATGAGTACACCCCAACAGATTTGTCAGAAAACCTTTACTTTACTTTCAGAATCAACATTTTCTATGGAACATTATACAACAGAATAGTACACAAAGTATTTTTCCTAACATTCATTCAAGACCATGTTGCAAAAATGAATACACCCTAATGAAAGTCTTAGGAGCAAAGCTACATTCTTAGACAACAAAATCCTAATTAACAAGAATTCAACTACAGGTGAGTCTAATTTTTCACTACAGGTGTCCAACAGACAGTTGATTATAAAAGGGTTACTTAACAAAGAACAATCTCTCCCATTTCAAGCTGTCGGCAATGGCACCAAATGTCACAAGGGCTGAGAAAGAAAATTATTTTTCTACACAGAAAAGGTAAAGGCTACAAGAAGATCAGCAAAGCTTTACTCATCAGTCAGAATACTGTAGCAAAAGTGGTACAAAAATGTAACAGAGATGGAACTGTAACGATCAAGACATCCAGGCCATCCACAGAAGTTAACACCTTGAGAGAAACCTCTTCTGATGAGAAGGCTTGAAGAAAATCACCATGCAAGTTCACTGTAGTTAGCGGTAGAAAGCCAAATTGTGGTGATTATTTTCTGTGACACAATACGCTGTACACTGCAGTGGAATGGCATGCATGAGTATCATCCACGAAGGAAGCCTCTCCTAAAGCCCATGAACAAAAAAGCCCGCCTAGAATTTACCAGGGCCCATGCTAAAAAGAAGACTACTGTAACTCTGTACTCTGGAGTGATGAGACCAAGATAAATGTTTTTGGAACTGATGGCTTCAAATTTGTATGGCGCTGCAAAGGTGAGGAGTACAAAGAAAATTGCATGATGCCTACATTGAAACATGTTGGTGGTAGTGTCCTTCTGTGGGACTGCATGAGTGCTGCTGGTGTCAGGGAGTTGCATTTCATTGATGGTATCATGAATCCACAGATGTATTACTCTATATTGAAAGAGAAGATGAAGAGAAGAGAAGATGCTACCATCACTGCTTGCCCTTGGTCGTCGTGCAGTTTTCCAACACGACAATATCCAAAACACACATCTAAAGCTACTGTTGCATTTCTGAAGAAGAACAGGGGGAAACTGATTCAATGGCCAAGTATGTCTCCTGATCTGAACCCAATCGAACATCTATGGGGAATTCTGAAGAGACAGGTTGAGCATCACTCTCTATCCAGTATCCAGGCTATAAAAGAGGTTGTTCTTGAAGAATGGAAAAAGATAGATGTTGCAATATGTCGCCAACTTGTTCATTCTATGCCTAGAAGACTTGGCGCTGTCCTCACAAATCATGGAGTTCATACAAAATACTAGATGGAGTAGTTTTGTTGTGGGGTGTATTCATTTTTGCATCAACTAATTTTAGTAAAACTGAAGATTTTGTAATCTGTTATATTATTAACCTTACTTTCATGTACTGAGCTAAACAAATGTTCTATAAAACAAATTTTTGTTAAAATTTTGGAAATTGTTCTTGTGTTCATTGAGATATTGATTAAAAAAACTTACTTTTCAAAAGGGGTGTACTTATTTATGCTGAGCAATATATATCTGGAGTTCAGATTAAAATATAAAAAAAATGTATAGTTTGTAAATTAGATAAATATGTATTGTGTTTAAGTCTCTGTCATGCAAACTGCCAGTGTTTATTTATTTTGGTGTCATTAGATATCTGGAACAAGACTGGATCTGTCAAGTTAATACGATGGTCACCTGATTACAGTGTTGTCATGGTAACCTGGGAATGTGGAGGCCTTTCTCTGTGGAGTGTATTTGGGGCACATCTGATTTGTACTCTTGGAGGAGACTTTGCGTAAGTAATTGCATTCTGCTCATGTCTACATTACATTGCCATACCTGTGTTTCTACCGATAATTATATCCTCTCAAATAATCATTTAGTCATGCAGAAAAGAAAAATGCTTGTGATTTAGGTCATTTAAAAGCTGAAACAATCTGCTATATGAAACATGTCTTTTGTTACCGTCAAGATCCGTTTTTGTCACCTTTCTCTGTTCTTTCAGCAACAACAACAAAAAAAAAAATGGAAAATTAAAACTGGGAAAACAGAGATTTTTTTAATACACACTATATTGTCAAATGTATTGGGACACCTGCCTTTACACGCACAAGAACTTTAATGGCTTCCCAGTCTTGGTCCAGTCTAGGGTTCGTGCAGCTATAACAGCTTCAACTCTTCTGCAAAGGCTGTCCACAAGGTTTAGAAGTGTGTCTATGGGAAAAGTTGAGCGTTCTTACAGAAGCGCATTTGTGAGGTCAGGCACTGATGTCAGATGAGAAGGTCTGGCTTGCAGTCTCCACTGTAATTCAGGCCAGTCAAGTTTCTCCACCCCAAACTCTCTCATTCATCTCTTTATGGACCTTGCTTTGTGCACTGGTGCACAGTCATGTTGGAACAGAAAGGGGCCATCCCCAAACTGTTCCCACAAAGTTGGGAGCAGTAATTGTCCAAAATGTCTTGGTATGCTGATGCCTTAACAGTTACCTTCACTGGAACTAAGGGGCTAAGCCCAAACCCCTGAAAAGCAACCCCACACCATAATCACCCCTCCACCAAACTTTACACTTGGCACAATGCAGTCAGGCAACCATCAAACCCAGACACGTCTATCGGTTTGCCAGACAGAAGAAGCGTTACTCCAGAGAACACGTCTCTACTGCTCTAGAGTCCAGTGGTGGCATGCTTTACACCACTGCATCCGACGGTTTGCATTGCATTTGGTGATGTAAGGCTTGGATGCAGCTGCTCGGCCATGGAAACCCATTCCATGAAGCTCTCTATGCATTGTTGTGCTAATCTGAAGGCCACACAGTTTTGAGGTCTTTAGCTATTGACTCTGCAGACATTTGGTGACTTCTGTGCACTTTAGCATGCGCTGACACCTTTCTGTCATTTTTACATGACCTTTCACTTCATGGCTGAGTTTCTGCTGTTCCCAGATGCTTCCATTTTCTTATAATACCACTAACAGTTGACTGTGGAATATTTAGTAGCAAGGAAATTTCACGGATTGACTTATTGCATCTGTCACTTATCACGATAGCATGCTTGAATTCACTGAGCTCCTGAGAGTGACCCATTCTTTCACAAATGTTTGTAGAAGCAGTCTGCATGCCTGAGTGGTTTATTTTATACATCTGTGGCCATGGAGGTGATTGGAACACCTAAATCCAATGATTTGGAGGGTTGTCTTAATACTTTTGGCAATATATATCTACATATACACAGGGGCTGGACAAAATTAGGCAACACAAGGTAATAGAGCAAGACCATTACCTAATCTAATATCACTCCTTCATGCAACAATCGTTCCAGTTCTTAGAGATGCTGGAGGCAGAAAATGAGCCCGAACCTTTTTCTCCAAAGTTGACCATAGTGCCTCTATGATATTTAGGTCTGGCAACTGTGTCGTCCAGGGAAGGTGCAAGACCTCATCTGCATGCTTGTCAAACCATGATTTGACAGCATCAACTGTGTGAATCAGAGCATTATGGTCTTGGTAAATGGCACTCTCTTTGGGAAACAATGTCTGCACCATGCGATGCACCTGCTCGGCCAAAATGTTTACATAGTCACTTGCAGTGACTCTCTTTCAAGGTGATGGGGCCTGGAATAAGTTAAGATATGGCTGCTCAAACCATGATTGCCTCGCCACTATGCTTTATCGTTGGCACAAAACAGTCCTGGTCATAAGTTTGGGACAGTATTTGCCATATGTAACACATCCAGGTTAGACCCTGCATGTCTCAACAAAGAGAACCTGTCACCAAAAGATAATCACATAGGGGACACTGTCCCCCCTATGTGATGAAAAAAAAAGTTAAGTAAAAAAAATGTTTTTGTTTAAAGAAAAAAAAAAGTTACACCCATGCACATAACATTCCCCCCCCCCCCAAAAAAAATTGAGACCCCCACCCCTACATATACGCACTTACGAACGTAAACACACACTTCGGGGCACCTACACGTGGAAATGTCGATTGCGATACACATTCCATATCACTGCGCACGCCGGAGTGAGAGCAATAATTCTAGCACCAGACCTCCTCGGTAATGCTAAACTATGGCTTTTGAAGCGTCGTCTATAGAAAATATATGGTACTGAAGGTTGACGCAATTTCATAGGTGTACACAAATTTAAGGTTTGGCATGTTGGGTATCTATTTACTCGACACAACCTCATCATTTATATTTTATCAAAAATGTGGTTAATGTATTATGCGTGTTTTGCCCTAAAATTCACTTTAGTGTGATTTTTACTGAAATTTAGCATTTCTTAGACCTTTGCAATACTATTATGTGACATAAAAAATTGGAACTACCACTATTTTATTCTCTAGGGTGTCTTCTTTAAGAAAATATATAATGTTTTGGGGGGTTTTGTGTAATCTTCAGGCCTAAAATGATTTTTTCAATGTGTGCAAAAGAAATGCAAAAACTGCTCTGGCAGTGAAAAGGTTAAATGTGCTCTGGGATGCTGGCACACCGATGCTTCCTTCACCTAGAAGCGTGGGCTTCTGGCTGTCAAAATTGTTGTGCTTTCTTTCGTCTATAACGAATCTGTTGCCTCTGGCGCTACTGCGCATCCTTGATTTGAGCAGCTTCTCAGGCAATGTGTATGTTTTTTCCTGGCTGGTAGCGGAAGTGCAGGGCTTGCTCCACACTGCCCAGCAATCCTAGACACCTATTGTAAAGCCTTTCTTGACCCTTTTGGTAATGAGGGTTTTTAGCACTGGCTGTCCTGTGGTTAAAGACTAAAGATCCTGTGTTTTGTACTGAATGAGAAAATAGGATTTTAAACTAATAAGTAAACTTCTTTTCTTGGAATACAACTAACTCCCCTCTGTACTTATGATCTCTCTACTGCTTTCTTCAAAATGGCTAGCAGGAAGTTGTTAGGGTTATTATTGGAGCATGTCCCCGTAGCTTTCTTTTTATCCCAGTGTCCAGTCACTTTAAAGAAGCTTCATGTAACCCAGGGCTTGAAAAAGCTGCTAGCCAAATGCGAGGAGACATTCTCTAGCGGCGAGCACAGATGATGGAGCGGCTGCGCTCCAAGTCTCATTGTGAAGCTGAGTTCCGGCTTCTTCGGCACCACCGCTGACAGGTGCAGGGGAGGTCCGCTCTCCTCCGATGAGAGGAGACACCATCTCCACCGCCGCGGGGGAATCAAGGAGTAAATACTGTATACATGTCATATCACTATAATGGAGTACAGGGGAACTGGGATATACATTACTGTATACAGTTTTATATTTTGGACTCTTTATTCTAAAGAAAAATGTAATTTCATAAGCTTTAAGGGGGCATGGTCCGGGGCAGGGGTTGGGTTTGGAGGCAGACCTGGGCAAGGTTGGGTGGGGCAATTGGTAGAGTAAGGTTTGTGCCTGGCTAGTAGGTCTAGACTCGAAATTTTAAGCCCTGATGTAACCCATGGTTATATACTAAACATGACGTGTGCTATACTGTACTCCAAGAAATAGACTATACTAGTAAAACATCAGCAGTTAAAGCACTGAACTAATTTGAATAAAACTATCTCAAATAGTTGTACTCTGAGTATGTCTTACCTTGCCTGAGTATGTCTTACCTTGCCTGTTTTTTCCTTGCAGTTACAGAGCCGATGGTACCAAGAAAGAAACTTTAAAAATTAGCTCTATGGTGAGTATATAGCAGAAAAAAGTCCATTGTTTGTGGTGTTTCCTGTTTCTTTTATTTCACTATAATTCACATATAAAGATTGACTGGAAAAATGGATATATAGATACTACAGCCCTGGCCAAAAGATTTGGGAATGAAACAAATATTAATTTTCACAAAGTCTGCTGCAGTGTTTTTAGATTTTTTTGTCAGAAGTTACTATGGTATACTGAAGTATAATTACAAGCATTTCATAAGTGTCATAGGCTTTTATTGACAATTACATTAAGTTTATGCAAAGAGTCAATATTTGCAGTGTTGACCCTTCTTTTACAAGACCTCTGCAATCTGTCCTGGCATGCTGTCAATCAACTTCTGGGCCACGTCCTGACTGATGGCAGCCCATTTTTAATCAATACTTGGAGTTTGCCAGAATTTGTGGGGTTTTATTTTGTTCACCCACCTTTTGAGGATTGACCACAAGTTCTCAATGGGATTAAGGTCTGGGGAGTTTCCTGGCCATGGACCCAAAATTTCGATGATTTTGTTCCCCAAGCCACTTAGTTATCACGTTCTTTATCGTACATCACGGGACACAGATCAGGCTATTCATGACTATGTGGGTTATATGCCACCTATAGGTAAATGAATACTGGCCGACCAATCAGAGAGGAAGTTCTCCCCTGTGTAGCCCCTCCTACACAGGAAAAACTTCAGTTATTTTTCGCCATTGTCTGTAAGGTGGATGGTCACTGAAAGTGTTGCTTGTGCTCCTGGAGCATACCTAAAGTCTAGTACAGTTCCTTGGAGAATCATGAACTTTTATTGGATCCATTCAGAAAGCTGTGAGCCAAAATGGATGGTACCCAAGCCTCGCTGGATAAGGAGAAGAATCCTTGGGTTTTAACAGGCAACAGCCAACACGCAGCCTGATGTCGCTGGACCCCGCGTGGATGGAATCCTGTGCAGTTTACATCTGACAAAGGCACTTTCCAGCGGGGTGCTACACAGGTCCAAGGCAGTGGCCCCACATTATGGGGACTGAGTCCTTGAAGGTCTGTATGACAACTCCTGCCATGATTGGTGAAGGTTGGTGCCTGGCGGAAGTCAGGGATTAGCGGCGGGACTGATAAGCTACCTCGTTTTTCTTTTTTTTTTTTTCTTTTTTTTTTCTCTCAGAAGGGGAAAACAAAGACACAGGTTTTGGAAGGGGAAAAAGGAGAGGTTCTTGGCCAATTTACTACCAGGGCAGTGCTCACAGCATTCAGCACAGGAAAAATCTGTGCCTGCTTATTGTTTCTGGTTGACCCACTAAAGGGAGCATTTTTTTATTTAAAAGAATGCGCCTGTGGGTGGGCGTGCACGCGCATTCAGTGGTGTGTGCATGAGGATTGCATGCTGCCAGAAAAGGAAGTCGACCATGTTTATTGACCAGGGGGCGTGAGCACATGTGGGTTGCTGCTGCTGGTGGATTCCTGTGGCTGGGACACAGAGCTGTTAGTCAGGAGGCAGCCTCTGGTGACTCATGAGGTCAGCAGATTGCATTGAGTGTTTTGTTAGCACACTATCTTGTTTTTTGTGTTTACTATTGGAAGCTGCACAGGTTTTAAAGCTAAGTGAAGTAATGTCTTCCAGAAAGCAGAGTGGGTGAGGCACAGCAGGTAGGGGCACTAATGTACCGCTGCTGGTCCTGAGGAACCTAGCCGGATGTCCACTGTAGTGTCCTCTCTTTAGAGGCCAGAAGCGACTGGACAATCTGAGCCACTGCGTTTATCTGGCATTAGGGCTACTACTGGGGCATCTGCCTCGGCATATGTAACCAAGGATGATTTTGCTTCAGCCATAGCAGGTTTAGAGGATAAGATCGCAGGGATGATTGCGTATGTTTCTCAGGCAACTAAGAATCAGAAGAGATCCCAGTCACTAGAACCACCAATCCTGGAGCAAGAATGAGGATGAGGAGGAGCTGGAAGAATGTCAGGCAGGGGAGTCTCTATCTGAAGAGTCACAGCCTGAAGAGAAGCAGGATTCAGTCCCACAATGCCACAGCAGTGGCATACATCAACCACCAGGGTGCTGAGCTGCTCAGGAGGAGGTGTGAATTACATTCTGACCTGGGCAGAGAGATATGTTCCAAGTCTGTCAGTGGTGTTCATTCGGGGGGTAGAGAATTGGCAGGTGGATTATCTCAGTTCCCAACAGTTGAATCCGGGGGGACTGGGCTTTGCATCCCTAGGTTTTCATGGCAGCCTGCCAACGATAGAGTTGCCGGGATGTAAATCTATTGGCATCCAGGTTCAACAAGGTCAGCCTTTTTGTGTCCAGGGTAAGGGACCCTCGTACGACAGTTTTCCCTAATTTATGCTTTTCCTCCAACTCAGCTGCTGTCACATCTCTTATGCAGGGTTTGGGAGGAGTCTTTTCTGGTGATACCGATTGCCCCGGCCTGGCTCAGGAGGGCCTGGTACGTGGACATAGTGAAACTGGCAGTAGAAAGGCCGTGGTCCCTTCCGTATCGGCCAGACCTGCTATTGCAAGGACCTATATTGCACCCAGCTTTATGGTCACTAAGTTTGACGTCATGGCTATTGAGACCTAGATCCTGAAAGATAGGAGAGTATCGGATTCTGTCATCCCCGTTATGTTGAGCGCTAGAAAGGTAATTTCTAGGAACATTTATTACAGAACTTGGAAGGCTTACATTTTCTGGTGTGAGGTCCGGAGATGGCATCCATGGAAAAATGTGATTGGTGTAGGATCCTGTCATTTTTTCAGTTGGGTCTGGAAAAGAAGTTGGCTGTTGGTACTATTAAGGGCCAGGCTTTAACATTGGCTATTTTTTCCAAAGGCCCATTGCGTCTCACTCTCTAGTTTGTAGGTTTTTGCAAGGAGTAATGCATATAGCTCTGCCTGTCAGGCTACTTTTTATGTCCGTGAGATATGAACTTGGTCTTGGAGGTTTTGTAGAAACCACTGCTTGAACCTCTCAGGGAGGTTCCACTAGTCTTGTTGACACAGAAGGTTTTGTTTCTAGGGGTAATAACTTTGGCAAGAAGGGTGTCAGAGCTGGCAGCTCTTTCTTGTAAGGCATCTTTTCTGGTTTTGCATCAGGATAAGGTGGTGTTGTGACCTTAACCTTCTTTCCTAGACCTCAGTCAGCAAGAGAGAGATCTTTGCATACTCTGGATGTGGTATGTGGTAAGCGCTATAAGGGTCTTCCTGAAATTGTTGGCAGATATCAGGAAGTCGGAGGCTTTTTGTGCTACCTGACGGGCCCAGGAAGGAGTAGGCGGCATCCATGGCAACTATTTCACAATGGATCCGCCAGTTGATCATTCAAGCCTATGGTTTGAAGGGTGAGATCCCACCCTTTCGGTTGAAAGCACACACTACAAGGAGTATGAGACATCTTGGGCGATCTTCCATCAGGGGTCAGTTGGTCAGATTTGCAAGGCAGTTACATGGGCTTCGGTTCACACATTCACAAGGTTTTACCAGGTGGATGTCAGAGCCGCAGTGTCTTATGAACGGCTGAGTAGGTCTTGACTGATTATTGGCGGTGGCTATCATGGTGTCACCCTCCCCTAAAAATTTCTTATTGCGTTGCAACATCCCACATAGTCATGAATAGCCTGCTCTGTGTCCTGTGATATATGATAAAGAAAATTGCGATATGGTGCTCCGTTACTTTAACTGACAATGTATATGAATGATGGTACTGTATTTTTAATAAAAATAAAACCTCTAAGTATCTTTTTCATAATCAATATACAGCTGTCATGTGACCCAACTCTTTCCCAGCCCATTTACAGGGAAATATTTGTGGGAGGAGCTTCTAGTCCTCTGCTGCTGGTCACATAAAAAAAAAAAAAAATCAAAATGCAAAACAAAAATAAATGTTTTAAATCTTCATATTTATATACAGTATGCCAATGAAGATTCATACAAATATGCCCCTCCAGCCTGCGTCTGTTTGTATGTGGTTAAAACTACAAGGAGGTGGCGCCTCCATCGAACAACATATCCTGCCCCCATTTTGTTTAGCTGTTTAGTGGACATAGAGTAGAATGGGAGGGAGTGGGCTGTCATTTATCCGCAATATACTGTATATGCCCACATGTGTGACTCTATAGTCGTGTGGGTTACACAGATAAGAAAAAGAAGGAAATGAACAGCTTAGATGGGAACTGGAACTGGAACATGCTTTGTAAATGTGGCAACTGCTGGTCTACACAATCTCAGGTTTCAGAGGGGACACAGGCAGGAATGGGGGACAGTGAACATAAGGATTGACCAGGTTTTTTGCAGAATGCAGAAAACAAATCCCATAATGACTGAGTGAGTAAGAACAGCATGTAATACAGGATCTACTGACCATTTTTAACGATGTGGGTTTATTGACACTTTAAGCAAGTGACTACCCTAGAACTAGTTTGCTGCTTCCATCAAAACTTCTTAAGATGGGTATTGAGCTTAAAGAGTCATCAGAAGTAGCATCTATTTTATGGTGTTACTGCTGCATAGTAGGGTTATGATATGAAAGTCATGCAAATGGCATTCTTTCTCATACTCCAAAGTCGGCAAGTGTAGGTGGGAAATTGCCACTGTTAACAGCCATGCATATGGTTTTCTTTAGCCTGCAACATACTATAAGCCAAACACATTACATGATTTTTCATTTTGCTAGAATGGTCATGGATTAGAATCTCTGTTGTGGTTTTATCACTGCCTGTGACTATTTTTGAGCAGATTAAAGTTTACTTTCTTCTATGTTGATTTTGTCTGCTGCAGAGCTGGGGACCTGAAGGCTATCATTTGTGGGCCATTGCTGCAAACTCTTCAGGACATGGGACAAATGACAAAGCTGTACCAAAACAGTCAGGAATACTCCAGTTCCAGTTTATTAAGAGTGCCCTTACTGTGAACCCCTGTATGGTAAGTGCATCTACTAATAGACTTTGCATTTCACAGAAAGGGCATCTCCATCTCTCATCATGTTGCTTCCTTGGTAGGAAAACTCCCATCTGTGTCTTAAAGAGGATCTTCAGCTTCCCTCCCTATTTTATTTATTTATTTATTTTTAAACCCCTGCTTACCAGGTGATGTGTTCTTTAAAGTTCAGATACTCACCCTCCCAGCGAATCCAGCATTGTCCTGCTGAGATCCTCTTGTCTTCTGTGACCGATTGGTCCTGCACTGCTATGTTCTTGTTGATATCTCGGTAGACTGCCAGCACTCCTGGGTTCAGTCGGTGAGCTTCCCAATGACGCACCACTAGTCCTGACCCCCTCCTTCTTTGTGAATGATGGACTATGCCTCCTGGAATGTGACGTGCATATCTCAGGAGGTACAGCAAGCATAGTGCATGTCTTTCGCCTAGGCAAGTGGCGTGCATGAGGGACTGGACCTATTGATTCTGCTCAGTTCTCTTAAATAAACCTGGATAAATCCTTTATATACTACAGCAGCTGCCTTCATGCAGATTGCACTGTATGGTTTCTCTCATTATTAAAATGAGGAAATCTCAGATGCAGAGAGTACTTATTTGTAACACATTTGGCAAATTCTCACTTCTGCATTGTATATTTACAAAACCCCACTGAAGGTTTCAAAAGGCAACTGAGCCTGTTCCGTTTAGTCATTATTCTTTGTATATCATCAAACATGCATGAAAATTTTGTAAATCATATATGGGCTACTGATGGCCTTTATATCGTGAAAGTGTGAGTGCTGAAACAGGCTTGCATTGTTTCCCTACTCTTTTCAGGGATTCTGCTGCTTTGAGCTATGGGCGACTCTTTAGTTTAAGAAACAGATGTCTGTTCTTTGCCTCACACGAGTGCCAGTAGTGGTTGCACGCTCGTTGCACATTGATTCCAGAAATAGAACAAATTGCTCAGTGTTTTCATCAATCTTAGGGGTTTCAGAGCTCTGAAATCTTTTTGTTTATACCAGTGATGCCATTTAACTTTGATAATACTAGAATGTAGAATCCTGTGGTTTTCAAAAGAAAATGAAACAAATTGGTTTTACTAAAGTTGTCTAGGAAATTTGTCTTTATCTGAACTTTGCGTATTCCATTGTAGTGGCAACACACCATCTTCTCCTTAACCAAGGTGTACCTCTTGAATCCCTTTTCTGTATAAACCATCCTTTCTCTACTTGCTGTATCTTCCATCACATTTTGACTTCCCTCTGGCAGCCTTGGGTTTGATTGGTGACTTTGGGAAATTTCTAAGTACTGTAGTCTGATCAAAGTGGGCTGTGCTGCCTTTTTTTTTTAAGCCCTTTTCAGTGTCAGCCTAGTCTTTAAGCACCAGTGCATATTGTATTCCTTCATCACATGGACGTATGTGCACTTATTATATATTCAACTATTCATACTTCTGTGTATCTTACAACATATATTCTAGAAGACTGTGGTTGTTGCTGAAATATTCTGATTATGTGGACATTCATCTCTTATATGTTATAAATATAAGAAATAACAGTGCACAGGGTTGTTTGTAAAAGCTGATTTGTCTTGCAGAGCAACCAGGAACAAGTATTACTTCAAGGAGAAGACCGTTTGTACTTGAACTGTGGGGATGCAACTCAGACTCAGCATGTAAGAAGTCCATCCTCACATACAGAACACAAGTCCATGCGTGAAAGGCCTCCTTATTCTATTGGGAATATGGATTCTCAGGGCTTAAGCACTTTACTGGGACATAGACACTGGCACGTTGTGCAGGTAGGCATTTTCCTTTAGTAAAAATTAAAGCATATTCTGTAATTTCTTTATCATACATCCCAGGAAACTGGGCATCTTCATATCTGTTATGATAGAGATTATGCTTTCACATGATTGGACACTGGGATAAAGAGACAGGAAATCCCCTAACAGGTATAACTTTTAACAGCCAGGCATGGCTTCAGTTTTTTGCTAGTGTATTAGAGTGCAGTCTTACCTGTGCATTCACCTACTCTCTAGATGCAAGAAACCCAGTGGGGGTTCCCATTATTAATTGCGAGAGGCAGTCCTATTAAAAGCAATGGGAAGCTGCCGGCTTCCACAGTTCATCACGACCACCCCCATGTAAATGCTCATGCAGCGATCACGTTCGAGTGATTGCCACTGAATGTAGGCAGTCTGCTTCTAGGGATGATTGCTGCATGAGCGGGTGCATTCGCATGTGTGAATGCACCCCTAAGAAATATATTTTTTGGTTGCCATTACTTTGGCTCATAGAGTTTCAGAATTGGCTGTTCTTGCTTTTGCCAATTCCATTCTGGGCCTCTCTTGTTAAATGTCCTGTCAGCAAGGGACAGAAGGCCCTAGTTCCTGGATTCTCTGATGTCTCTACGATTCTAGAGTGGTGGATGATTCCAACAAATTTGGAGTCAAGGAACTTTTTCTCCCTCCTGATAGGTACTGATGATGATCTCTATCCGATTGGGAGCGGGAGGAGTCCTGGGTCACTTATCGGTACAGGGAACCATTACTCTGGAATTTTGGTTAATCTGCATGGCTCTCCTGCGCTGGTCAGATCAGCTGGGCGGAGTACCGGTACGGGTCCAGTCAGATAGGTGGGGGGGGGGGGGGGAGAGTGAGTATCAGGAGTTGTGCAATACAGGAAGAAGTGACTGTCATCCTGTCCTGAGCAGAGCTCCATTTTCCCGTTTTATCCATATTTCATATTCCAGGAATGGGTCATTGGTAAGCAGACTACCTCGGTCAATGGCCTAAAGGCTACTTTATAGATTCTTTTGGATCTGTCAGTGGTGGCTGTGTTCTTCCACTCATGATGAGTATTGATTTGAGTAAGGAATAATATGCTGGCTTTGTGTCCCGCAATGTACGATAAAGAAAACTCGATATTTGTACTTCATTTATAAAAATCTGTTTCTTGGAGTACATTCCCTCTGTGTGGTGGTTCATTACTTGCTGAGATACTTCCTGTATGGGAGGAGTTATATAGGGGAGGACTTCCTGTCTCTTATTTTTGTCAGTGTCCAATCACCTGTAGGTGGTGTAGAACCCTATGAGTAAGGAACAATATGGTGGCTCTGTGTCCCATGATGTGCTCCAAGAAACAGATTTTACAGGTAAGTACAAAATCCTGTTTTTCTGGTTTACCTGTAAAATACTTTTCTTGTAGTACACCACAGAACACAGGGATCCCATCCCTCTTCCTTTTTTGGTCATGGCTTTCAGAAAACTGAAGCTAGGGATTATGGCTGTGAGGGGATTGCCTTTTTTTTTTTTTTTTTTTGCCAGTGTCCAGTCACCTGAAGGTGGCAGCATAACCTCTTTTGTGATGGATATAAAGATGTTCTGTGTAATGTGATGTACTCCAAGCAAAGGATTTATATCTTTGCTTAGAATGTTCTGCCCAGAACCTGTATTATGATAATCGGCATGGCTGTTTTTCATGTTCTTCAAATTTTTACATAATTTTGTTTTTAGAATGTGAAAAACTGGATACAGAGCTTTTTTTTTTTTTTTTTTTTTCTTCAAACCAAGTATATATGGGAGAGCTTAATTTACAGATATGTAACTATGATGGTTATAATATGTTTAAGTGGACTGATTCTTCATAGGACTATGATCAGTGACTTTCATTTTGTCTAGTGAGTACTGTTTCTAAATTGATGGAATTGTCTTGTGTTATGGATCTGCTGAATAGACATTCTTCTCAGCATGTTCACAAAATCGTGTTCTTGTTCTCAGGGGAAGAAAGTGTAACACCATCCTTTTGTTTACAGAATTAGGTCACAGTTTGGATATTTTTTGTTTAGGGGATTTACTTACTACCAGAAGGAATCTAATTGTTTTGCCAGGTTAAATGCTGTAAGGTTCTGCATTGAAATCAATCAACTTCTAACTGCAGCTTGTTCAGTTAAGCTTTGGAAATAAAACCTGAAAGCTGATTGGTTTCTATGCAGAAGTGAGCCTGATTTTGCACTTTCCAGCTTTAGTAAATAAACCCCTAATTGTCTTGCACAATTCAGTATTCACAAAAGAAACAGTTGGCATGTCCAAAGGTAAAGATGCATCTATTTTTCATGATTACCCATTAAAATTAAAGGGTACATGGTACAGGACATCCTGAAAATTGGTTTGGCTTTGTGGTTTCAAGGTTCAAGTAACCGTCGTTTTAAGTTGCCTGTTGCCTTCATAGGTGTGCTTCTTTATAATATTCCTAAATTCTCTATAAGCATTAATCGGTTACAACTTGTCCCAAGCTCTAGAGCTGTATTAGTGACAAAGGTAATATCTTGGCATTTAAATATTCTGTATATAAACAGACTCTTAAATATACACTGCTCCAAAAAAATTAAAGGAACACTTTGAAAACACATCATATCTCAATGGGGAAATATATCATGCTGGATATCTATACTGATATGGACTGGGTAATGTGTTAGGAATGTAAGGGTGCCCAATTGTTTGCTGGAAATGAAAATTATCAACCAACAGAGGACTGAATTCAAAGACGCCCCAAAAATCAAAGTGATAAAATGATGCAGCAGGCTAGTCCATTTTGCTGAAATTTCATTGCAGCAACTCAAAATCGTACTCAGTAGTTTATATGGCCCCCACGTGCTTGTATGCATGCCTGGCAATGTCAGGGCATGCTCCTAATGAGACAACAGAGGGTGTCCTGGGGTATTTCCTCCCAGATCTGGAGCAGGGCATCACTGAGCTCCTGGACAGTCTGAGGTGCAACCTGGAGGCGTTGGATGGACCGAAACATGATATCCCAGAGGTGTTCTATTGGATTTAGTCAGGCGAGCATGGGGGCCATTCAATGGTATGAATTCCTTTACCCTCCAGGAACTGCCTGCGTACTCTCACCACATGAGGCTGGGCATTGTCGTGAATGCCAGGAGGAACCCAGGAACCACTGCGCTAGCGTGTAGGATCTGACAGTGGATCCAAGGATTTCATCCCGATACCTAATGGCAGTCAGTGTGCCATTGTCTAACCTGTAGTGGTCTGTGCATTCCTCCCATGGATATGACTCCCCAGACCATCACTGACCCACCACCAAAATGGTCATGCTGAACGATGTTACAGGCAGCATAACATTTCTCCACGTCTTCTCCAGACCCTTTTATGTCTCTCACATGTGCTCAGGATGAACCTACTCATCTGTAAAAAGCACAGAGCACCAGTGGCGGACCTACCAGTTGTAGTGCTCAATGGCAAATGCCAAATGCAAAACTAGTGAAAAACAGTCAGATTAGATGAGTAGGGAAAAAAATGTCAGTGGCCTCCACTTGTAAAACCATTCCTGTTTTGAGGTATATCTCATTGTTGCCCATCTAGTGCACCTGTTGTTAATTTCAATAACACCAAAGCAGCTGAAACTGATTAACAAACCCCTCTGCTACTTAACTGACCAGATCAATATCCCAGGAGTTTAATTGATTTGATGCTATACTCTGAACTGTAATGGCATCCCAGTCTTAGTCTGCAGAATTCAATATTGTAACCCTTTGCAGCTGTAACAGCTTCAGCTGTTCTGGGAAGGTTATTCACAAGGTTTAGGAGTGTGTCTATGGGAATGTTTGACCATTCTTCCAGAAGCGCATTTGTGAGGTCAGGCACTGATGTCAGACGAAAAAGCCTGTCTCACAGTCTCCGCTCTAATTCATCCCAAGGGTGTTCTATTGGGTTGAGGACAGGACTCTGTGAAGGCCAGTCAAGTTCATCCACCCCAAACTCGCTTATTCATGTCTTTATAGACCTTGCTTTGTGCACTGGTGTGCAGGCCATCCTGAAATTGTTCTCACAAAGTTGGGAACATGAAATTGTCCAAAATGTCTTGGTATGCTGACACCTTCACTGGAACCAAGGGGTCAAGCCCAACCCAGGAAAAGCAAGGCCACTCCATAATCCCTACTCTACCAAACTTTAGGCTTGGCACAATGCAGTCAGACAAGTACCATTCTGTTGGCAACCACCAAACCCAGAAACATCCATTGGATTGCCAGAGCTGCTGCCACTTCTCTAGAGTCCAGTGGCAGCGTGCTTTACACCACTACATCCAAAACTTTGCATTGGACTTGGTGATGTAAGGCTTCGATGCAGCTGCCTGGCCATGGATACCCATTCCATGAAGCTCTCTACGCACTGTTGTTGTGCTAATCTGAAGGCCAAATGATTATGGACTCTGCAGACAATAGTTCTGAATTGATTTATCTTTGTCTGACATTTTAACAGCGGTGTGTAGACTTTTTTTTTTTATATCGTGTGTGTGTGTCATCATAGAAGAGTATCTGATGATCTTTTACATTCTAAAGCTAGGAAAACAATTTTACCTTCATACAAACCGATTACCTTTAACAAACTGATTTGTAAGATTATCTACATTGCGTGCTATTTCATATTTTAGAGCCCAAATGATTGCATGCTGTAGCTTGTCTTGGATTTCTTTATGTCAAAGGAATGTGCAATGGTTTGCCTTAGATCCCATTGTTAAACACAGCATACTACTAGCCGCCTTACGCACAGAAAGACTAACATATACATTAAAATGGTAAATGCTAGTGAAAAGTCTGATATATAATTGCAGTCAATGATGTCATCTGTACCAGAGCTGTATGCCAGGAATATGTTAGACTGAGGCCCGGGCTCTTCTGGCCTTCATTTTTTTCATTGCATAGTATAGGGATTATCTAAGACAAATGGTACATTGTGACTTTAGACCATATTTGTACTAGTAAACATTAAATGTGCCGGATTTGATTTTTATATTACAAGATGCCTAAATATGGAAGCTGTTGGTAAGTTACTTTGGATATGGAAAATTAACAGTATTTGACAATGTACTGCCTTACCAGTATAAAACGTGGTTCTTCATAGCCTAACATGTTATATACAGTGCATCTAGAAAGTATTCACAGCGCTTAACTTTTGCCACATTTTGTTATGTTATAGCCTTATTCTAAAATAGATTAAATACATTTTTTTCTCAACATTCTACAAACAATACCCCATAATGACAATGTGAAAGAAGTTCGTTTTGAAATCTTTGCAATTTATTAAAAAGAAAAAAAAAAACAAAAAAAACATGCACATAAGTATTCACATCCTTTGCTCAATACTTTGTTGAAGCACCTTTAGCACCAATTACAGCCTCGGGTCGTTTTGAGTATGATGCTACAAGCTTGGCACACCTATTTTTGGGCAGTTTTTCCCATTCTTCTTTGCAGTACCTCTCAAGCTCCATCAGGTTGGATGGGGAGCGTTGGTGCACAGACATTTTCAGATCTATCCCGAGATGTTCAATCGGGTTCAAGTCTGGGCTCTGGCCACTCCAGGACATTCACCCGTAGCCACTCCTTTGTTATTTGGGCTGTGTGTTTAGGGTCGTTGTCCTGTTGAAAGATGAACCGTCGCTCCAGTCTTAGGTCCAGAACGCTCTGGAACAGGTTTTCATCAAGGATGTCTCTGTACATCATTGCATTCATCTTTCCTTCGATCCTGACTAGTCTCCCAGTTCCTGCTGCTGAAAAACATCCCCACAGCATGATGCTGCCACCATCATGCTTCACTGTAGGGATGGTATTGGCCAGGTGGCGAGAGGTGCCTGGTTTCCTCCAGACCTGACGCTTGGCATTCAGGCCAAAGAGTTCAATCTTTGTTTCATCAGACCACAGAGTTTTGTTTCTCATGGTCTGAGGTGTCTTTTCGAAAACTCCAGGCTGCCATTTTCCTTTTACTGAGGAAGGGCTTCCGTCTGGCCACTCTACCATACAGGCCTGATTCGTGGAGTGCTGCAGAGATGGTTGTTCTTCTGGAAGGTTCTCCTCTCTCCACAGAGAAACGCTGAAGCTCTTTCAGAGTGACCATCGGGTACCCCCTGACTGAGGACCTTCTCCCTCGATCGCTGATTTTGGCTGGGCGACCCGCTCTAGGAAGATTCCTGGTGGTTACAAACTTCATCCATTTATGGATGATGGAAGCCACTGTGTTCATTGGGACCTTCAATGCTGCAGAAATTTTTCTGTACCCTTCCCTAGTTTTGTGTCTTGATACAATCCTGTCTCGGAGGTCTGCGGACAATTCCATGGCTTGGTTTGTGCTCTGATATGCACTGTTAACTGTGGGACCTTATATAGACAGGTTTATGCCTTTCCTAATCATGTCCAATCAACTGAATTTCCCACAGGTGGACTCCAATCAAGTTGCGGAAACATCTCAAGGATGATCAATGGGAACAGGATGCACCAGAGCTTAATTTTGACTGTCATGGCAAAGGCTGTGAATATTTATGTACATGTGTTTTTTTGTTTTTTTTGTTTTTATTTTGAATAAATTGCAAAGATTTCAAAACAAACTTCTTTCACATTGTCATTATGGGGTATTGTTTGTAGAATGTTGAGGAAAAAAATGAATATAATCCATTTTGGAATAAGGCTGTAACATAACAAAATGTGGCAAAAGTTAAGCGCTGTGAATACTTTCTGGATGCACTGTAAATATCAGCCTTAAGTCTCAAATGACTGCAGCATGAAATAAATTATAAATGGTCCCAGGCTTTTCTCTGGTCACAGTCTGCAGGGAAACCTTTCCACTATGAATAAGTAAACAAATGTGAGACTATTAAAGTCAGGGTGATACTTTGTAATTACCAGATGTTTTTGTAAAACATTGCAATGGAAAATAAAATAATAAGAATTAAACATGATTTTTGAAGCAAAAGTTTAGCTCCATTAATTATACAGCCTAAGCCCTCATGCACATTGTGTGTGTGTGTGTGTGTGTGTGTGTGTGTATGTGTATATATATATATTTGTTTATACAAACACATACATACATACATGCATACAACCTCCTTAATAGGTGACAGCAAGCCTGGTGTTTTCAAGCTGATAAGGCAAAAACAGTGCTGCATTACTAAGCAGACAATCGTGCCTGCTATGATTCCAGTGAATTGTGTCTGCCCCTCCTAAATAATTTTTACCAGCATCTTTAACTGCCTCCCACCCGCCATATGGTGAGGTATCAATATATAGTATATAGTAATATGACGGACACAAGGTGGTTCTCTCATTCTGGGAGGACGTCATATGATGTCTTCCCATTCTAACTGCGCATGCGTGGCTCCTGGAGCATGTTGGATCACCGATCCACGGAAAGAGCTGAAGATGTCAGCTTGGTCATGTGATCAGCTGTGTCCAATCACAGCTGATCACATGTAAACAGGGAAATGTAGCCCCAGCAGCGCCACCTGTCAGTGTCCATCAGTGCCACATATCAGTGCCACATATCAGTGCCCATCTGAGCTGCCTTTCAATGTCACCCATCAGTGGCAGTCAGTGCTACCAGTCAGTGCCGCCTATCCGTGTGCATCAGTGCTGCCTATCAGTGCTACTCAGTGCCACCTATCAGTGCCACCTATCAGTGATGCCTGTCAATGCCCATCAGTGCCACCTACCAGTGCTTCCTCATCAGTGTCCATCAGTGCAGCCTATCAGTGCCCATCACTGCAGCCTCATTAGCGCACATCAGTGAAGGAGAAAAATCACTTATTTACAAAATTTTATAACAAAAGTAAGAAAAAACGTTTTTTTTTCACAATTTACAGTGGTTTTTGGTTTGTTTAAGAAAAAATAAAAAACCCAAAATAAAGCTCTATCTGTCACAAAAAAATGATAAAAATTTCATATGGGTACAGTGTTGCATGACCGCGCAATTATCATTCAAAGTGCAACAGCGCTGAAAGCTGGAAATTGGACTGGGCAGGAAAGGGGTATAAGTGCCCTGTAGGCTAGTGGTTAAAAAAAAATCCTGCCTATCCTGAACTCTCGTATGTGATGTTAAAGTGACCTGTACCTGTAGAAAAAAAGGCTCTCTTCACGTGTGTAAATACCTGTTCACCATCACATGCATTTGTTCCTGAGGAACTTCATTGTGCCGTGGGGTATTGTAGGTATTCAGCCCACCCTAATTGTCAAATAGTTGCAGCGGGGCAAGGAGCAGCATCTCATTGCAACATTGCTTCAAAAGGTAGGCATAAAGCTTCTTTTTTACAGGTAATTCTTTCAGTTCTGACGGGGTAAGTTTAAGATAGCTCAAGATTGGCAGTTTGTTATTCAGTAAAGATATTTTTAAAAAACACAAAATAGATTTGTGACATGCTGACATGTGCCAAGATATGCTGATCTAAAATGCTGTGCCCTTTTCTGAAATGCAGAAGAAACATAAAAAAAACTGTAGGGGGGAGGGAGCTGGATAACAGACTTACCTGACTCCCTGAACCATGGAAGCCAGAAAAAGGAAAGTATAATATCTTTTTTTTTTATTTTATCCTACAGTTGTTTTTTTTGTAGAGTGTATATTGGCTATAGATGCCCCTTAACCTTCTTTACTTTTTTCCTTGATCTAGCGTATATAGTACTACAGTACTAATAAGTCCAGTTGTCATAAATGGCAAGGGGTAAAGGTTTAGATTTGTTAACTGTTATACTCTTATTGGGAGATGAGAGGGTTAATAAAATGCTAGAAGAAAACCGCTAACAATAGAAGTGGGCAAAACTGAGGGGAAGCATAGAAATATCTGAAGGTGAAAGCAGAGAGGAAAATATCACACTGCCATTGGCGAGGTATCAATCTTGCATTTTGCTGGCTTCCAGTTTGGCTGACAGATGCAGTACATGCGGGGTATTGTGCAGTAAAAGTTTTATTGCTTACAGAAAAAATGTACTGGAAGTACCGCCATACATCCTTTGATTTCTTTTTATCAAGTTCAAGTATGCCCAATTATTCTTTTAATCTTGATAAATTGATTTTTACATTTAATAGTAAGAAAATCTACATGATCTTTTTTTTTTTTTAATATTTACTTTGTTTTTCTCTTTAGGTACATAGCACTTACCTTGAAAGTAACTGGCCAATCAGGGTGAGTAAACTATTTTATAAGCAGCTTAAGGGCCTTTTCACACTAGAACGAGATGCGGGAGACCCGAGGTCTGTACGCATTTCCCACGCATTTCAAAGCGCACTGCCCTTGCGATCTGCAGTGGGTTTCAGTGCAATGTTAATGACACCCCAATCACAGGTGGCAAAATGAACATGCTATCTGGTTGCAGTGCATTTCCAAAAGTAGTGCATACAATACTTTTGGCGCTTTGCAGTGCGATTTAAGCTCAATGAATGGGCTGAAATTGCACTGCACAGAACTGCATGTGAATCGCAATTCTTAGTGTGAACCGACTCTTTTCGTTTTATGTTTGAAACTGTTATGAAGAATAAACATTCTGATACTTCTAACTACCAGTCACATCCATATCTTTGTTTATAGGGCATGAAACAAGGCTTTGTTTGCCAAAGGCAAAACAGACAGTTCTGTTTAAATTTTTATGAAACCCTTTGCCACAGCATCATTCCAGTGGAAGTATTGAAGTGCTATGTACATTTTATTTATAAAAGATTAACCAATAAAGTGCACCTTCATTTTAACACACATTACATTTGCAAAGCAAACCCAGAAGTTTCTATTGCTGATTTTGTTCCTTGGTCAGTTAATTTTCCTTCTATGTAGTGGCCTTACTACTGTAGTTCAATTTATTTAAATCTGCTGAGCCAGTATGATCATGTAGGAAGGTGGAATAATAGGGGAGCTCATATAGGTCTACAGCAAATTAAAATTTTATTTCAATGATATGGGTAAGTCATAGAAAATGCACACACAGATATTTAGTTACAGGAAAGCATGCACAAATTAATCTGGATGCAGGCGTAATGACTGTGATTTGCAGCTCAAATCTGTGTTGTTTGGTTTTTTTTTTGTTTGGTTTAAAAAATGTATTCCTTTTTGGAGAAATCTTAAGAATTGAAGGCATTGATTACAAAATGGTATTCGGAAATGAAATTTTTTTTAACAGTTTATTAAAATGCAGTTTAAAAGTAGAACACAAGGGTACCAAATAGAAGAAACAGGAAAGAAAAGTGGTATCAGTACAGACTATGTGTTACAGGAATGGAGAAGTGTACATACTGTAGCCTCTTACCACTTGTTGACTATATAGCTGTTTACAAATTTCAACTCCTAACTCGTGTTTTGCCAATGCCATGTGTAAGTAGATGTAGGGGTTGTTAAACAGGGTGTTTTATATAGGTGGTGATTGACCTTGACGTGTTTTTTTTTTTTTTGTAATTGATGGCAAGTCAGGCAAAGGACCAGTATAACCTGTGGTCCCCTTGCAGTTGATTTTTTTTTTTCCCTACTATATCTCGTTCTGCACCATGTCTCCCTGCGGAAACTGTTGTCTTCATAGAGGCAGGGCTTTGCTTCCCTGTGTCGCTGGTGATTAAGGATCTGATGGAGGAATAATCAAGCGGCAGCAGAAAACGTTCAGAAAGCACAAATCCACAGAACGAATAAAGCAGAAGCAGGGAGATGCATGCACTTCATGGCCTCGGGTACAGCTTCTTTTCCAACAAAAACATGAAGCTTCATGTTATATCAGTATATCCTACTTCAAATATCACATCCCTTAGAAGATATCAAATCTTCACTTTCTAAGTTCAGGTCCACATTAAGCAAATAAAATGATCCATTCCATGTATGCTAACAAGCTATCCGTTTTCTCTGAGTCTGGAGTTCACATCTAAGTAAGCTTCCATTTTTTTTTTACAGTATTCTGCCATAGACAAGAATGGGCAAAATGTTGCTGTTGTTGGAAAATTTGGATTTGCACATTATTCATTGGTCACCAAAAAATGGAAGCTGTTCGGCAATATTACACAGGCAAGTCTCTTCCTTTCTTCCATCCATCATGCATCCCATCTTCCCTTTCGCTTCCCTTCCTACCTTCCATCCCATCCTCCCTTTCGCTTCCCTTCCTACCTTCCATCCCATCCTCCCTTTCGCTTCCCTTCCTACCTTCCATCCCATCCTCCCTTTCGCTTCCCTTCCTACCTTCCATCCCGTCCTCCCTTTCTTACCCCCACATTCTTCCTTTATCCTTTCCTCCCTTTCTCATTCTCCCTTTCTTACTCTCCCTCTCCCATGACAGGGGTTCTAATCCCTCATCACTCTAGCAAAAAAAAAAAAAAAAAGATTTGCCTTTAGTTATACTTTAAAACTATTTGTCTCTTATTTTATGTATTCTTTTTTAGGAACAGAACATGACAGTGACAGGAGGTCTGGCTTGGTGGAATGATTTCATAGTTCTAGCATGTTACAATATAAATGATCATCAAGAAGAGGTGAGATGTTGTTACAAAACAATACATTTTGTTTACATTTCTTATATATGGCTTGAGTTTATGAAATGTATTTGGCAGCATACCGCTTTTCACAGTAAATGAGGGTCCTGATATTGTAAGTCTGTGCAGTTTTATTGTGCTATAGAATATTTTAAGTTCTATTTTGACACTTGTCCATTTTGGACTTATTTTTTAAGCTCCGGGCTTACCTTCGCACATCTAACTTGGACAATGCTTTTGCACACGTGACTAAGGTGCAGCTGGAGACTCTTCTCCTCAGTGTGTTCAGAGATATGATGATCCTGTTTCGAGCAGACTGCTCTATCTGCCTCTACAGTATTGAAAGAAGATCTGATGGGTGAGTGTTGATTGGCATCAGTTTTCTCTTACACTTGGCTTAGTGGAAATTTCCATCCAGACATGCTTTATCATACTATGTAAAATCCAATCTGCACTACAAGCTTTTTAAAATAAACCACAAAACAAATCTGTACAGCCACACATTCCAAACCTAGCCATAGACTTTGGTTAACTTTTTGTAAATGTTTGTAGACTTTTAACTCCTGCAGCTTACTGTATATCCTTGTGTATAAATATGACTTCATCTCAATCCATTAGTGGCTCTTACTAAAGAAGTCCTAAGCCTGCATAAGCCAACCAGCAAACTTATGTAATATATGATGAGCAACTTCTTAACTAAATTCATTGGATATATGAAGGCTTATATAATATACAGTATTTTACTAACCAGGCTTAATGGTTTTTTACTCAATATGGTCAGCATGGATAATGAAATATGAATTAGGATAGATGGTTCAAGGAATTGGTAAGTAGTTCTCTGGGAACAATTTATTTTACCCTTTCGACGTAAGGCATATGACAGCCCAGAACTGCTTACAGCTGGTCTGGTCAGTATGCCTTACATCAGCTGCATTCCCACTTCTGCTATAGGCTCATGGTCACTTCCGTTAAATATTCCTTTCCCAAATGAAGAATGAATAAACTGTAAAAAAATGTTTAATGGAAAAAAAAATTAAGGGCTTATTCACACGGGTGCTGTGGCTTTATGAAAGAGTGTTTTTTTTATGCGGCTGGAGCTGCATGCAGGCAGCCTATGTTACTCTTTGGAGACAAAGCAGATACATAGACACAGCTGCAGGCCCTAATTTGACAGGTGTGCATGTGCTGGTCGGTGGCCCCAAATGTACATTGTCTGCGTCCATGGACATGCTCCCACACGCCTGTCAAATTAGGACTGCTACATCCCCATGAAGTCGCATAGGCTGCACGCATACTCCAGACAGTTTCAGCTGCATGAGCAAACCACTAATTCACACTGTATGGGCCACAGCATCCATGTGAATGAGCCCCAGGACCTCATTCACCCTGTGTATTTCTGTGCCGGGAGTCAAAGGTGTTTGCAAAGAGCAGCAGCCTGTACAAATCATTGACAGGCTGACAGATACTGCAGCTGTACGCATGTAACCACACAATCTGAACACAAATGTACATCTACTCATACATCCCTGCACACATATACATATACACATCTATCCCTATCTGCATGTAACTGCTCAGATGTGTGGTTTTATGTTTTCAGCCATAGCGACTTTTAAACATATTACACACATACACATGTGCACTAAAAACATAGCAGTAATACACTTTACGTGTGTTGGTACACTGCTGTTGTGTTGCATTGTATTGCTGCACATTGTATTGCACTACGTTGCAATAAAAGCATGCCTGCATCATTTTATCACAACACATAGCAATGCAGTACACACATGGCACTGCGATTGGGCATTCGCTTATTTACAGATTTGCATTTTTTTCTCTTTGCAAAAATTACAACTTAAAATTTACAAATAATTTTTATTTTTTTTTACTAAATACAGTTTTAGCTTTAGCCCTTGAAAGAAATTTAGTATACTTTTTTTTTTTTTAAAGTACTGGTATTGATAAACATTTGCACAACTAATCAGTAACACCATTTTGTTTTTAATTTTACTGGTCCTATGCTTTCAGAGGGCACTGAAAGCTGTAAGTGAAAAATAACCTTCAGATTTTTACAGGTCATGTGCTTTCAGAAAATATATGGGTCGGGGGGGGGGGGGTCTTTTACAAATTCTCAAAGCTGTGAAAAATGGGGACCTCCAGGTTAAATTAAATTTTTAGCTTTTATATTTAGTAGGAATATAGCAGGAATTGCGTAAATTTTGCCTTGTATGTATCAAGTAGTAATGATTTTAGTGTATTTTTTAGTGAAAATGACGATGTGATAAACATTTGCACAAATATCTTGGTGCCTTAAAAATCAGAAGCACATTTATTCTGTTCTGTAGATCATGTGCTTTCATAAAATATATGGTTGGCTTTTACAAATTCTGAAAGCGCTAAGTGGAAAAATAATAACCTCAGATTTTTTTTTTTGTAAATTGTTTTTATTTACTGTTTTGCACAACTTCAGTTTTCACCTTTTCACAAAAAGGTGCAAGTTATAATGTACAAATATGTATTAACTCAATACAGTTTTAACTTTTATATTTAGTAGGAATTTAGCAGGATTTTTTAAATTGTTGGCATGTATGTATCCACTAATATTAATTTTAGTGTATTTTTAACAAAAAACATTTGCACAAATATCACAGGGCCTAAAAAAATCAGTAGCACCTTTCTTTTATACTACTGGTCCTATGCTTTCAGAAAATTTATAGTTTGGGGGGTCTTTTACAGACTCTGAAAGCTGTAACGGAAAAATAAAAAAGCAAAGGAAAAATTGCAAAAATGGCCTGGCCACCGGGGTTTAAATGTGGGGCACAGTGCCTGGCAGCGAAAGGTTTAAAGTAGGAAAATCCAAATGAAAGAAAAAAGTGATCTGGGGGGGCATAAATCTTGTTTATACTTTCCTGGTGGCTTCTGTATTTGCATAAGCTAAATGTGAACGAAGACTTAAAACAGAGCTCAAAGCAAAAGCAGTTACGGTATATTTGCTCATCAGAATTATTACCTGGGCATTTTAGAACTCCTATATGTAAACATTGAGAATCTTAAGAAAGTCTTTAATTCTCACCTCTCTCTTTTGATGATCTAATCATAATAGTAAAGCATAATACCCAAATATTTATAAATATTTACAAAGAAATCCAATTACAATTTGTTTTTTCAAACCTTTTTTTTCATTATTTACTAAAAAATGTTTTTTTAATAATTTTAATAGTTACTCTTGCACAAATTTGAAATGCAAAATGCACCCAAAAATTCATACTTAACTAATATGGGATTATTATTACATTGCAAAATAAAAAAAAAATGCCAGGAAACGAGGTTATATCATTAGGCTCAAGATTTTAATAGAAATACATTTCAAGCACTGTAACTGAAGTGTCTCTTTTCCAGTGAATGATGTGTTTAATGTTTTAATTTATGTTGTGCTTAAAGCATAAGTTCACCTTTTTTGGGCAGAATTTCACTTTTCATAATAAATATAAGCATTTTCCAGTGCCATTTCTGGCCTGGTCATCCCAGTGTGCTTTTCTTTCACTTACCTTATCCACAGGAGGTTTAAAATCTTGTCAGTTTGTTTGAATTTTTTATATGATTTTCAGATTCCAGCACTTCCTGTAGATTTTCTCTCAGCATTCACTTTCTGTAGGCCATCTCCCAGAAGCCTTGACTTCCTTGTTGCATCACAGAAGAGGGTGATGCTCTCTGAACCACATCTCCCTCATTACAATACTACCTTCCACCCACTTTCTATACAATCTCCTTCCCATCAGCTATGTAGTACAAGGGCCTGTCTGATTTGATACAACTTGAATAGATTGTTCAGGTCTGTCCTCCTATCTCATAGTTTTGGTAAATCTAAAGGAAATTGTACAGAGATTGTGTAAGCAGATTTCATAGTATATGGCCATCTTTATACAAGTACATAGGAGGGAGTGGACGGAGACACTTAGTTGTGAGGCCTCGTTCACATCTCCATGTAGCAAAAACTCACATTCCCACTTGCGTTTGTTTTGGGTGTTTTGGAGCGTTTTCACTCATCACGTATAGGGCATCCTATTTACTTGTCCCGTGGGCTGCATGCGGCCCCAGGAGGTTTAGCGTGTGGCTTGAGTTGATCCGTAAGGACACTGGGGAAGCCAGGCAAATTCACGTGTGGAGAGATGCCTGGGGTGCTGTGCAAAAATAGTTGATGGGTAAAGGGTATGGGTCAGTGCAGGATGTGTGTGATGTGAGATCAGCTGGTAAATTCCATCCTGTTTCTTACTGGCTTCTCTGTCCTAAACCTACATACCCGCAAGTGATGAAGCTTTCTAAGAAATGCAGCCAGGTGCTAAGGTAAGGCCTTGTTCTCAAAATCAAAGAAAGCTTTTATTTTTTTTTATGCAACCGTGGCACATTAATGGAATATTGGTACATAGTGGAGCTGGATTTTAGGGAAAAAAAGGTGAACTTAGCCTTTAACTTATCAGTAACTATAACAAATACATGTTTGGATCTGGATTCCACGCTGGTTTGCGTGTTCCAGCTTCTTTTCATCAGTTGCAAGATTGTCCTCTGTGCCTTCTACAGCTTGTTGATACTAAACAGAGGGGTCTTACATGTTCCTTGTTCTCCAGTTTCTATTTGGCATACCTCCTTGTTCAGCAACATTTTTGCAAGGATTATTACTCATCTGTGATGGCCATTATGTACCACATAAGAGTAGCAATCTGTAGATTCCAGCAGTAGCATCAATGAACTGTCATGAGAACCCATATTCATGTTCTGTGACAAGAAATGCCCTTTGAACTGAAGTCTTTTTTTCGTGATTTAGTAATGGTATCTGTGGTTAGCTGTAACCTGACAAAGGTGGTTACTGTTGGACATTTGTCATCCTAAAAATTATTTCAATAGGTGTGAACTTGTGGCCTACAACAGCAGACACAGACATAAAAGGTCTTAGATGCCCCAGAATCTGCAGTATCTCTTTGCCCTAGTTCCCAGCTCTGCTTGTCTCCACCATTTATAGTCCCCATTTATAGAGGCCTCAGCAGGTGTACAGACAGAGGAACTCAAGCAGAGAAATCTCAGAGTACCTGATAGATACAATAAACTGGTTAAAAGTTTAGCTAAAGTTGTGAATAATGTAGTGAATGTTTAACATGCCGGTCAGGTTTTTTTTTTTGTGTGTGTGTGTTTCCCAGTAAAGAAATTACCCTTCACTTTCTGTCTGTAGGTACAACAAGAAGTGAAAGAAAATCTCCCAAAAAGGGGAAATCCTAGCTTAGACATTTGTCACCAAAATAATGAAAGATTTCACCTCTATTTATGTTTTGGTGACAGCTGTGATATTTTGCATTTCCCATCATTTTCTGTTAGTGACATACAATACAAACCTTTTCCACATACAGTATTTACTAAAATCAGGCATACCAGTTTTTTGGCGGGCTAACCCTTTTCATTGTGAAGCTATAAAATAGTTTGTGTTATTTATTTTTGTTAAAGGAACGGCATCTGCTGTTTTTAGACATTCTTTTAGACATTACTTTCAGAGCAAATTACTTTTTACATGTCAAGCAAATGTTTTGCTTTCTAGAAACCATTCTATTGATCCAGCTTTTTCTTCATCCCCTTCTTTGCCTGGTGGCATCTTGTTAGTAAATGGGATTTTTATAGTAAGACATGATATTCATTAAAATATTTCTGAAGAATTGTATGATCTTTGTTGCTCCCATTGGAGTTGTTGCTCTTGTTCATAATATGAGAGAAGACCATTGTTCTCAGCCTGGTAAAGGGTTATCACGAGTCAGTGTTCATTACAGAGTGCTGTTGTATGGTATATGTCATGCATGTACAGGGTGCTTGGTACACATTTCTAATACAGTACATATCAAGTTTAATAATAGTAATGTCTATATTATTTACTTTACTTGTAATTTCCTGTGAATACATTTTATGAAACAGTTTGGCTTTCCTGTGACTATTTATATGTGATGCCCTCATACATATTACATATTTGTTCATCTAATCTTCTTCAGGCCAAATCCTTCAGTGTGTTTACAAGTCTTGCAGGAGGTGTCCATGTCTCGGTACATACCTCACCCGTCTCTTGTAGTGTCAGTTACCTTAACTTCGGTGAGGACAGAAACTGGTATTTCATTAAAAATGCCTCAACAGGTATGGTGCCATAAGTAAGATATTGGGTTGTGTCTTTTTATAATTTATCCATTTTCCCTATAAGTTGTTGTTGATCATAATAGTTTGTGCAATAACTTATTTATATTCGTTGAACTGTGTTTTGTCTGTCATTTAGTACATCTTTTTTTAATCGCTGATGTTCCCAGATTCAGGAGAACGTTTACAAATACTAAATCAATTCATTCATCCTATGTAACTTTTATTTCTTTCCCATTCAATGAGGGACACAAAATTTAGAGATGTGGGTTATATTGCTGCCTATAGGAAGATTTGGATGCAGAATCCCATGATTCTGGAGCATGTTAATATCACAACAAAACACAACGCACTTTTGGGTGTCCTTATTATTAATGGCACCCCAAACGCACAAAAGAAATGAGCATTTTGTTGCATGACAAAATGCTGGCAAAGTGCTCAAAAACACACTTTGCAAAAACAGCTTCTACTAGTGCTGTGGCCTGACTGGGATTTCTTAGAGGCCTTAAGACTTGCAGCCCAGTATCCATTTGAGGAGTACTGTGTTAGGAAGTGGCCCATTTCCACCATAGATCGGCAGTGTCCCATTCTACTAAAGCATTGACTATTACTGTAGAGGATGTGCCAGTGTTTAAGGATCATATAGATAAACATTAGAAGATTCTTTCGAAGACTTGTTTTCTCTGTCAGGCCCTTATTGCAGTCTACCTTGGCTGTGAAGCTAATTTGTCAAACATTAGGGGAATACACTAATTGCATTAAAAGGGATCCATCTTCCATTCTAACGGATTCCCTGTTTGTAGAGTACTTAGAGCTCATGCTGGCAGCCCTACACTATATGTGGTGAACTCTGGGGTTGAACTGTTATTCTGTGGAAGAGGCATGTAAAAAGCATTAGCAGTGCATTATCTTTCAATTTTAAACATCTCTTCAGGGCTGCCTTGGACACCCTCATCAAAGATTTCACTTGCAGGTACAGTACGTGTAGTTATCTACCCCAGAAGAAAAAGCGTAGGCCTGAAGCTGGAAAGTCTCAATCCCAGTTCAACTGCAAACATGTGGACATATTCTCTTCAGCATAAACATTTCACGGTGGGGGGACATCTATTAGCCTTTGCAGGCACCCGGTTAGCCTACTTTCTTCACTCTCTGCCTCTACCCTGCTTCATGTTGTCCATTCTGCCTATGTCTGCATGCTCTAGACCTTAATGCTGCTCTTCAAGATCTCTTGAGTCAGGAACCATGTTCATTGTTTCAGTGGCGAAAAAGTTAAGACTTTTTCTCAAACCTGTTCACAGTTCCCAAACCAAAAGGGGGCAATCTCCACATAGTGAATCAAATACAGCCTTAAATATCCTCATTTGCTTCCATATATTTTTCATGGAATCCACCAAGTATTTCATTGTTTCCTCCCACCGGAGAGACTTTTTAATCTTTATGAACATGAAGAGTACCTACTTGCATTTCCCCAATGGCCAGTTCACCAATGCTGTGTGCGCACAACAGTACCAGTTTGTATCTCTTCATTTGGTCTGGCTTCCACACCTGAGTGTTCACCAAGGTACTGTTTCTAGTACTAGCTTTACGATGCCCCCAGAGCATTCCTGTTGTAGGATACCTGGACGAAAGACTGTTCCAGGAACAGTCAGCACAGACTCTGTCCAACAATGTGATAAAGATTTTATAGACCCTACATAGTTTTGGTTGAATCCTGAACCTACAGAAATCTGCACTGGAACCAACTAATCACTTGGAATTTCTGGATCTCATTCTAGTATTTCTTAGTTCAGTTTTCTTTTACAAGACAAAATCCAGGCTCTCTGATACTGTATTCTAATACAGTCCAGGACCAGTGCAATTCTCTCCACTTTTGCATGAGAGTTGCAAAAGTTGAGTGGAATAAGAGGTAACCTTTGGCCTAGCCGATGCTCCAGGAATGAAACGCCATGCCATCTTGTCTGGTGGCTCAGGAACCCACCCTTCTCATTCAAATTTAAAGACCACCTTTTCCTGCGCACTCTTCTAGGTCTGTAAGTGCTCTTGGGCCTCTCAGCAGCAGGCATTTGATTTACATCTCCGATGTGCAAAAGCTGCTACCTGGTCTTCTGTTCATATTTTTTTCAAGTTTTACCAAGTGTATGTTCAGGCCTCAGCTGATGCCAGCTTTGGGCATAAGAACCTTTAGTCACCGGTCACACCACTGCAATTTAAAATCGTGTGATTTGTGTGCAATTTCAGCGCGATTTCTGAAGAATTCATTGCTACTTGTGAAGATTTTCAATGATTTCTTGCAATTTGCAGTGCGATTTCCATTATATTCTGTGTGTGAAATCACAACAAAACTGCAGGAAAAGTAATGCAAGAACTACTTCAGAATTGCGCTACAGCAAATCGCAAATGTTAAGACACTGACATTCACATTCATTAGATACGATTTCAGGTGCGATTTCAATGATTTCCAGATCGCACCTGAAATCACACCAGTATGACCGGGTACCTAGGTAGCTCTGTGAGCTGCAGGCTGACTCTCGTTTTTACACTGTTGTTTTTATGGGCATGTTAGTGTCTTTTTGCTATTGCCCTCTGCCAAGTTGGACTGCTTTCAGATGTCCCAATTGTCTCTAAATTACTTCTGATTCTGTGTTCCTTAATGAATGCTAGAGAAAACAGGATTTTTGTACTTACTGTAAAATCTTTTTCTTGGAGTTCGTTAACAGACATAGATCCAGCCCCTCGGTGTTTGGGATCTAATCTAATAATTATTTTTAAAAATACTGAAGCATGATGGGAGGAGAAAAAATTATACCTGACTGGCTAATGACATTTTTGTTTGGCAATTTCCACCTATAGGCGGCAGCATAACCCAATTCACTGAATTATTTCTCATCCTGTGTTCCTTAACCTCCTTGGAGGTATTCCTGAGTGTAGTTCGGGGTAAAGTTTCAGTACCAGAAGCGGTAACCCCGAGCTACACTCGGGATTACCCTGCAGCGCTGCTCTGGGATCCCTGTTTCACTTACCTTGTCCTGCGCTCCCGCAATGTCCCACCTGCAGTGTCTCTGGCCATGTCCTCCTGCCGATGCCGGCATTTGTCCTCCGTGTTTCGGTCCCTGCGAGCGTCGGGACGTACGGGGGACGAAACCGGCGGGAAATTAAAAAATTTTAAAAGTGCTATTCACCAAATACTCTAAAATCACATAGTAAAACATTACTGTTTCAAAGCATTTCACATACATTTTGTCCCTAGTGCTTTGTCCTGTGCTCTGCCTGCATTTTTACTGTTCTTTCTGCCTGGATACTGAGAAAAGTCTATGTTGTCCAAAAAGCGTCCCTTTAGGTTAAAAGCGGTTTTAGACCGGCTAGAGAACAGAGATAGTAAATCAGAACCACTTGCAGAATTGAGTGATGATTCGTGGAGAAATTCGTCATCAGACACTGAAAAGGATTTTGCGACTTTGCTCAGTGATGTGCGAACTTGGCGCTATATTTCAAATGTCAGTGTTTTTGGTTTGATTATATTATTGAATTAAATGTATAATTATTATATTTTTTATGATTATTTATTATATTATAATTTATGATTTCGTGTTTCAAATTTTATCACACCCGGGATGTTTACTAGACTCTTGTTCGGACAGATTTCAGTGAGTTATTCCTAAAAATTACAGGCCTACAATAAAAAAAACTACATATTTCCATGCAAAAAAAATACCACTTTGAGCACAGAAATATTGACATAATCATACCACTAGGGAGGTTAATGAACTCCAAGAAACAGATTTTAGCAAGTGCAAAAATCCTGCTATATATGTAATGCTTTATCTTAAAGCAGACCTAACCCCTCCTGTCATTCAGACCTCAGTCACAGGGCCATAACACAAACCTAAAAATCTACTGACCATTAAGGCAATAAATATATGTTGCTACATAATGATTTATCAAGCATTCAACCCTTGCAGTATGTTGGGTGAGGGGGTTGTTGGTTTTTTGTTTACTGTGATGAATACTTTTATTTGTCACTGTTTTGTTTACTTTTGTATCATTAAAGCTAGGTATAAAATGATCTTGTTTTATTTTATCTTAGGCTTGTGACGCAGAAAGCATAATGCTGAACCTAGCTGGTCAGCTAATAATGTTGCAAAGAGATCGCTCAGGTCCTCAGATTCGGGAAAAAGATGCTGCATCCCAACAGAGAAAGCTGGTAAGTAAAAGGCAGTACCATGTCTTACATAAAATGAAATATATGTATATTTAGCACCCCCTACAGGAGGTTTGTAACTCGCAGCATATATATTTGTGCAGCTGGCTTAGCTTAACCCGCAGGCTCAGTAGAAAAGTTTTTTTTTTTTTTAATGTAATCTTTACAGTTTTATAGTCATAACATGTCTAGAATCATTGAATATGACCCAAAATCATAAACTTACAAGAATACAGACTTCTTATCATCCATGCTATATAACTTCATGGAAAAAACCCGGTTATCATATCACCTCCGTATTTCCTTTGGAAGTTTCTTCACATGACCTTGTCATGGTCCATTACCTATTATGCCTTTACGTGGTCATAACTGAACATGACTAAAACATGGGAAGGGTGGGATGGGGAGAAGGGGAAGGGAAATTGAAGGGACTGGGAACTAAATAAAAAGGAAGAAAAACAACAAAACACCGCAAATGATGTGGGGGGTGTAAAGAACAGTTCTATTTAAAATAGTGTCATTTTACAAATCTGATTAAGCCCTGGTTTACACTGGTGTGACTTGTCATGTGATTTGACTGTTCCAAATCGCATGCACCCCATTGCCGGCAATGGAACTGTTCAAATCGGTGCAACTCTGACTCTGGAAAATGGCCTAAATACTTTATTTTATGTGGTTTTTCTTTACAATCTCAGTACAGATGGATATCTGTTAGAAACCTTTTCTTTGACCACTTGAGCTCTGGAAGGCTTTACCCCTTTCGTGACTAGAGCATTTTTTGCTATTTATCACTGCACTGCTTTTAAAGGGCAATTGTGCAGTCATGCAAATGCAGTTTTTATCCTTTTTTTTTCCATACAAATAGAGCTTTCATTTGGTGGATTTTTAATTTTTTTCAGTGTAAAAAGAGGCTGAAAATTAAAAAAAAAAAAAACACAATATTTTCTACTTTCTGTTATAACATATACAATAAAAAAAATCCTCTTTTCTTCATTTAGACCAAAATGTATAAGTGTATGTTGGTTTGTGTGAAAGTTACAGCATCTACAAACTATGGTATAAGGGATTCACCACTACCTGTCTTTTTTTTTTTTTTTTTTAGGAGTACTGATACTTGTGCTCAAGTACACGCCAATGCCAATACCAATTACCAATACTTTGTGGTACAATTTGCACTGCAAAGAATCGCATGTGATCTGAACAGGAATATGGGGCGATTCCTGTCTATATCACATGAAATTTCCTGCACTGCAAGACAGAAGAGGGGGAGAGAGGGGCACCAAGCTGCCAATAGTGTAGCAATGTTTATTCAATAAAAGGGTTAGAATGAGACAGTATTGCAATCACAGTCATTGCTGGTGACAGGCATAGAAGAAGCTCATTGGGGAGCCCCCAGTCCAAAGTTCAGTTCCCATTAGAACCACTGGAGAAAGTGCTGTGAAGCTGAAGCAGGAATCCAGGTAAGCCACGGGGAGATGTCACGTGAGACTCAGTCTGTTAAAGGAGCTCTCAGATGTCCAGGATGCTGTAGCCAAGCAGAATGCATTTCGGAGGCCAACCACGCTTCTGTTACCGGCCTTTTTGATGCAAAACGATTAATATTCTGGCCTCGACTAATCGATTCGGTTTGATTGCATCCAAAGGATGTATGGCTGTCATTAGATGTGGTGATTGCTTTTGTTTTTCTTTTTAAGGCCTTTTGCCTTTATCTTTACCTGGTGACCTGACCAGTAAATCTGTTATTTTTCAACTTCCTGTAAGAGACCCAGCTATTTAGCAAAATTGGCAGTTAGAGTATTGAGAAAAGCTATTTTAACATTGACAGGGATGCTTAAAATGATCAGCTTTTTTAAATTTTTGTAAAACATTTATCCCAGAAGGAAAAATATTTTTTCTATAACTGCTTAAAACATGTTAGCTAGAGTTCTTATTTTGAAGTCAAATCAATCAATCAATCAATCAATCAATTTGGCTGTCCAAAGGTGTCTCTGTTCCTTCATCCAGAGCAGAGAAACCTAGGCAGAAAGTGTGCTTCTGGCTGAATCACTAGGTGAAAATGAAGGAAACAAAGCTTGGAGAGGGGGCTGGGGATGTTACGTTATACCCTAAATAGGGGTAGAACATGTAAACTTGGCCTTTAACAATAGTGTGGCAGCTTTCCACAGACTGCTGTTTAACCTAATGAAGACTTGCCCTTTCTAAATAAAATGATAGTGTAAGCAAGATAACAGTGTTGTGACCCTAAGCGCTACACTCCCTTGAGGGTAAAAATTGCAGCAATGGGTCACTTTGTGCTTACTTCCATAGTCTAAATATTTAGCATAAGTATTTTAGCAAACATGCACATCCCATTTGGAAAGCAATCTATAAGTGTCTGATTATGAAATACTTAATAAAGTTTAAGCTACATCAGATTATTGTATGTATTGATTGTCCCTGTGTGTTCTTTTCAGCTGCCATTTTGTGCTCCGGTGGTCCTAGCTCAGTCTGTGGAAAATGTATGGAGTACCTGTAGAGTGAACAAGCAAAAGCGCCATCTTCTTGAAGCACTCTGGCTCAGCTGTGGTGGCTCAGGCATGAAAGTTTGGCTTCCTTTGTTTCCTAGAGACAATCGCAAACCACATTCCTTCCTGTCCAAACGAATAATGCTGCCTTTCCACATCAACATCTACCCTCTAGCTGTTTTGTTTGAGGATGCCCTGGTACTTGGGGCCATCAATGAGACTGTTGCTTATGACTGTTTGAACAACCTTGGCTCTCCTGCTGAGCATTTGGAGGTTCAGTTCCCTTATTGTATTGTAGAGAGGACCTCTCAAATCTACCTCCACCATATCCTACGACAGCTCTTAGTCAGGAACTTAGGGGAGCAGGCTTTACTCCTAGCCCATTCATGTGCCTCTTTACCTTACTTCCCTCATGTGCTAGAACTCATGCTCCACGAAGTGTTGGAAGAAGAAGCTACCTCACGGGAGCCTATTCCCGACCCACTTCTTCCAACCGTGGCCAAGTTCATCACCGAATTTCCCCTCTTTCTGCAGACTGTTGTTCACTGTGCACGCAAGACAGAGTATGCCCTTTGGAATTATCTTTTTGCTGCTGTTGGTAACCCTAAGGACTTGTTTGAGGAGTGCCTAATGGCCCAGGACCTTGACACAGCTGCCTCGTATCTTATTATCCTCCAGGTAAATTTCTATGTAATTTTCATCACATTTAATTAGTAATAAGTGTATTTTTTTAATTATGATTTGGGTGTAAAGGCATTACCTTAAAGAAAAAAAAAAAAGATTGTTATGTATGCATTTCTCTACTTTATTTTGCTGTTTAAAGAACGTAGGTCAAACATTATTAGAAAATGCACCTAGAAAATTCAAAGTATAGCTGAAAGCAAAACTTTTTTTTATAGTTTTGAATAGAGTGGAGAAGGATTAGTTGAACCACTGTCAGGTTTTATTTTGTCTTTGTTCTCATTTACTCATCAGGACAGTTAGAGTGAATCTCTCTATGTCACAGGGAATGAAAGTGAGGGTAAATCCAAAATTTTGAGTTGCCACCACACAAGAATAGAGGTCAAATCTTCCAATGGGAACACTTATTCCAATAACAACTGTCTAATGCTGGGTACACACAGACCAAATATCGTCCGAAATCAGCCGATACAGTAGAAGTCCGTCGACTTTCGGCTCATGTGTGCAGCTCCTTGTCTGACAGAAGCCGATCTTACGGCCAGCTTCTGTGAAACTAAGATTTATTTATTTATTTATTTATCGAGTTTATATAGCGCCAAAGGGTTTGCTCAGCGCTGTACAATAGAGGGGGGACAATACATGAAACAGAACAGTAACATCAAACAGCACACGAGGGGTTAGAGGGCCCTACTCTTTCGAGCGTACAATCTAGGAGGGAGGGGGTAGAGGCACAGGAGGAAACGGCTGTGGGGGATGGAGTGGTAGGAGGAGGGAAGGGCAGCGGCTGTTAGGTGAGGGTGGGGTAGGCTTCCCTGAAGAGGTGGGTTTTCAGGGAGCGCCTGAAGGTGAGGAGGGAAGGTGACAGTCTGATGGATTGGGGTAGTGAGTTCCAGAGGATGGGGGAGGACCTGGAGAAGTCTTGCAGTCGTGCGTGGGAGGAGGAGACCAGGGAGCAAGATAGAAGGAGGTCCTGTGAAGAGCGAAGGGTACGGGTAGGGTGGTACCTGGGAATCAGGTCGGTGAGGTAGTTAGGGGCAGTGTTGTGAATGGCCTTATAGGTCAGGGTGAGCAATTTAAATTTAATGCGTTGGGCAATGGGGAGCCAATGGAGGGAGAGGCAGAGGGGGGTGGCAGAGGTGGAGCGGCTGGTGAGGTGGATGAGTCTGGCCGCTGAGTTCAGGATGGTCTGAAGCGGGGAGAGCCTGCACTGGGGTAGGCCGGTGAGGAGGGAGTTGCAGTAGTCCAGGCGTGAGATAATCAGGGAGTGTACTAGTAGTTTAGTGGTGTCTGGGGTAAGGAAGGAGCGTATCTTGGCGATATTGCGGAGGTGGAGTCTGCATGTGTTTGTGAGAGATTTGATATGAGGTTGAAAGGAAAGGTTTGAGTCCAGAATGACGCCAAGGACTTTGGCTTGCTGGGCGGGATTGATGGTGGTGTTGTTGGTAGTGATGGAAAGGATGGGGGGGGGTGGCGCGGGCTGGGGGGAAGATGAGAAGCTCGGTTTTGGAGAGGTTGAGTTTGAGGAAATGGAGCGACATCCAGTCAGAGATGTCGTTTAGGAGGTGAGTGATGCGGGCGGAGAATGTGGGGGTGAGGTGAGGGGTGGATAGGTAGATTTGAGTATCATCGGCATAGAGGTGGTAATTGAAGCCGTGGGAGTGTATGAGTTTGCCAAGGGAGGAGGTGTAGATGGAGAAGAGAAGGGGTCCAAGGACAGAGCCCTGGGGGACCCCAACAGAGAGGGGGAGTGAGGAGGAGGTGGCACCGTTGTAGGAAACGCTGAAGGAGCGTTGGGATAGATAGGACGAGAACCAGGAGATAGCGGTGTCTCTGATGCCAAGGGAGAGTAGTTTATTAAGGAGGAGGGGGTGGTCGACTGTGTCAAAGGCCGCGGAGAGGTCTAGGAGGAGGAGGACAGAGTAGTCGCCTTTGGCTTTGGCGGTTAGTAGATCGTTGGTGATTTTGAGGAGGGCAGTTTCGGTGGAGTGTAGGGGACGGAAGCCGGACTGTAGTGGGTCAAGGAGGTTGCTGTCAGTCAGGTGGGCGCTTAGGCGATCGAAGACCAAGCGCTCAAGGAGCTTGGAAGTGAGTGGCAGCAGGGAAATTGGTCTGAGGTTGTTGAGGTCAGTGGGGTCCAGGGAGGGCTTTTTGAGTATGGGGGTGATGTGCGCATGTTTTAGGGGGGAGGGGAAGACGCCAGTAGAGAGGGAGAGATTAAAGATGTGGGTGAGGGAGCGGATGAGGGAAGAGGGGGGTGACCGGAGGAGTTGAGAGGGGATAGGGTCCAGGGGGCAGGTAGTGAGGCGGGCTTCTGAGAAGACTCTGCTGACTTCCTCAGTGGTAGTAGGGCTGAAGGAGTGCAGTGATGGGGGGGTTACGGTAGGCAGGGCCTTGGGTGTGGTGGGGGGCAGTGCCGTTGCGAGGTCAGAGGAGGGGAGAGATGAGGGGGTGATGGAAGGGGGGAGGCTAGATGGGGAGGTAGATTGCAAGTTGACTATGTCCTTGCGGATTGCGTCAATCTTTTTGTGGAGATGAGTGGCAATTTCGTGGGCGGTGAGTGAGGTACTAAGTGGAGGAGGGGGAGGAGAGAGCAGGGAGTTGAAGGTGGAGAAGAGTCGGCGAGGGCAGGTGGAGAGGGTGTTAATCAGGTTAACAAAGTAGGCCTGCTTGGCGGCGTGGAGGGAGGAGGTGTAGGTGAGGAAGGCAGATTTGTAGAGGGAGAATGCATGAGGGGACCTGGTTTTGCACCATAGTCTCTCCAGCGCACGGCTGCGACGTTTGAGGCATTTAGTACGGTCGTTCTGCCATGGTTGGAGCGGTCTGGGTTTGATGTTGCGTGTGGTTAGGGGTGCCAGAGAGTCTAGGGTAGCTGATAGTGAGTCATTGTACGTGTTAGTGGCTAGGTCAGGACATGACAGTGGAAGGATGCTGTCGTGTAAGCGGTCGGCAGCCGAGTGGAGGGGGGCCGGGTGCAGGTTGCGGAGGTTGCGGCTGGTGATGGTTTGGCGCACTGGGGGGGGGAAGTTAGGGGAAGGGGAGGTGGAGAACGTGAGGAGGTGGTGGTCGGAGAGAGGGAAGGGGGTGTTAGTGAAGTGGTTAAGGGTACAGAGGTGGGAGAAGACGAGGTCCAGGGTGTTCCCATTGATGTGGGTGGAGGATTGAGTGTATTGTGTGAGTGTGAAGGAGGAGGTTAGGTGGAGGAGTTGGGAAGTAGCTGGGGTGTTGTCATTGATGGGGATGTTGAAGTCCCCGAGGATGATGGTCGGTAGCTCAGAGGAGAGGAAGAAGGGAAGCCAGGCGGCGAAGTCATCCAGGAAGCGGGCTATGGATCCGGGGGGCCTGTAGATCACTGCGATCCTTAGGGGGGTGGGTGAGAAGAGCCGGATGCAGTGAGCCTCGAAGGAGGAGAAGGTTAGGGAGGGGGGGTTAGGGAGGAAGATGCTTTTAAACCAGAAGCCAACCAGCATCCAGTCAGCGCTGGCAGCCTGTGACTGCCAGTGCTGATCAGTGCGTCCTGGCGGTCCCCCTGTCAGAACAAAGTGGCACAGCTGGGGGAGATCTCTGCACTAACACCTTTTGTGTCAGTACAGTGATCTGTCAGTTTCTTTTTTTTTTTTTTTTTCATTCAGCCTGCTGGTGTGAGCGAAAAAAATGTATAGTGTGTACCAGGCTTAAGAGAGGATTGAACAGATATCCTCTCACATCTTGTCCACAGGAAGTGAATAGAAATCTCCCTGATGAGATACAGATGGTTAAAAAAAAACTGACAGCTGTTTTAACCTGCTTTTACTTTATTCAAAATTGAAAACCCATAAGTTTTGGAATTAGATATACTTTTAAACTTTAGAGAATAGTTTGGTGTCCGGAAGGTACTTTGACAAGTTTTGTATTGCTTCCTATGTTCTTGTTAGGGAGACTTCCCTTGTTTCCCCTTAGTGGCACAGTAAGTTAAAGGAAAAACTACCAACAGAGATCCAAACACATTATTATTATGGACATGACAATACAAAGACCTGAAAAGGTTCCAAATAAAAAAAAAATTGAATTAGGATTCATTACAAACTGGGAGACCACGTAATGTTTTCCTTAAACAAGTGTACAGTATTTTGATATTGTATTATCAGTATTCTTGCTGCACTAGGTTGCTAACTTACTGCATTGACCATGTTTAAGTATTGTGGGGGGTTTAATTGAATTTTGACTAGTCTGTCCTTGCATGCATATGCTTTCACATAAGAATGCTTTCAAAAGTATATATTTTAATGGCATTACTACCCTTCAGCTTCAAATCCACATCGATTCTCACACTTGCACAAATTCAGGGATTTTGTAGAATTAGAGTCAGGTGTATGATTAACCAGTTATACCAATCAGGTGCCAGTGATCATTAATTTTCATGTAGGTTGAAACACAGTCATTTACTGAAACAGAAACAGCTGTGTAGGAGGCTTAAAACTGGGTGAGGAACATCCAAACTCTGCTACTAAAGTGAGGTTGTGGAAGACTGTTTCATGTCACAGGTCGTAAACCCTGGCAAGACTGAGCACAGCAACAAGACACAAGGAAGTTATCCTGCATAAGCAAGGTCTCTCTCAGGCAAACATTTCAAAGCAGTAATAATAGTAATAAATAGCTCTGCTCTGAAAGCAAGAAAAGGCTGCTAGCAATAGGTCTATATACCAAACCCAGTAGAAAAATGTAGAACAATATGCAGCGCTTATTAATTTTAACCACTTCCCGACTGCCCTATACCAGAAATACTCCCAGGTGTGTGCAGGGAGTGGTTTTTGTGGATTTTACACTTTCAATAAATGATTACACTATATGAAACCCTTCAGTGTGTCCCCATACAGCCTATATCTGCAGAGTGTGACACCCTCTAATAGTAGACATTGGTACCACCAGAGATCTGTGGAACATCATAGCAGCTCTCTATTACTGATGCCCTATCTGCTGCTTAAATCAGGCAGCATATTATCTGGTGAGTGTGGCAGTAGCACTGAGTACAAGTGGTGGTGTGTTGTGAACTAAGGTGGAAGCATTTTCCTGGACTGTAGAAGACACCGTCCTATATAATAATCTATACATTTTTACTGGGACGCTGTTAATCATAACTACTTTTGCCTTATCATATTAATTATGATTCATGTAGACATATCGATTTGAGGTTATTTTAAATTAATAGGCAATGCATATTGTTGTATAAAGATTTCAAAGCAGACTAGGGTTTCAAGATGCACTGCTCAAGCTCATTTGAAGAAGCACAAAGAAAGAGGCAATGCTGAGGACTGTAGACGCATTGGTTGGCCAAGGAAGCAGTGCAGCAGATGAAAGACACATCATGCTTACTTCCCTTCGACACGGGAAGATGTCCAGCAGTGCCATCAGCACAGAACTGGCGGAACCCAGTGAGACCAAGGTACACCTATTTACTGTCTGGAGAAGTCTGGCCTGTAGTGGTCTTCATGGAAGAATTGCAGCCAAACAGCTATACCTCTTATGTGGAAACAAGTCTAAGTGATTTTTCTATGCACAAAAACATAGAAACTTGGGTGCAGAAAAATGGCAGCAGGTGCTCTGGACTGATGAGTCAAAATTTGAAATATATGGCTGTAGCAGGAGGCAGTTTGTTTTCCGAAGGACTGAAGAGCAATACAATGAGTATCTGTAGGCAGCAGTGAAGCATGGTGGAAGTTCCTTGCAAGTTTGAGGCTGCATATCTGCAAAATGGAGCTGCAGATATGGTCAGGATCAATGGTGTCCTCAATGTTGAGAAATACAGGCAGATACTTGTCCATCATGCCATACCATCAGGTACCATCAGCGATTGGCCCCGAATTTATTCTGCAGCAGGACAACAACCCCAAAAATACAGCCAATGTCATTAAAGTGGAACTTCACTCTCCCAATCTGCATGAGCTATTTCTAATCCTTATGCTGCTAACATTAGTAAATAGGTATGGAACTGTTTAATATTTACTTGATTTAACCTTTTCTTTTGCATTCCTTCATTTACATCCTGGTTTCCATGCTTAGGAAAATTATGTCATACATCCAAGGAGTCTTCAGGAGTGGAGGGTTCTCAGCTTAGCCAATGCCTGGGATAAGTACAGATGGATTCCAAGAAGTAACTGCTAAATGAATAATCTACCCTTACTCAAGATGGCCACTGCCAGAAATGTGAGGAGGAATCTTTTCAAAATGATTTCTCAGCAAGATAAAGCATGGATACATGCATGGATGGAGGAGTTTGTTTTGAATATTAAAAATAAATTATATAGCTTTTTTGGTTTGTGGTACTCAGATGCAGTACAGTTCCACTTTAAGAACTATTTTCAGTGTAAAGAACAAGGAGTCCTGGAAGTGATGGTTTGACCCTCACAGAGCACTGATCTCAACATCATTGAGTCTTTCTGGGATTACATGAAGAGACTGAAGTATTTGCTGCAGCCTACATCCACAGATGATTAGAACGTTAGTTCTCCAAGATGTTTGGAACAACCTACCTTCCAAGTTCCTTCAAAAACTGTGTGCAAGTGTACCTAGAAGAATTTTGAAGGCAAAGGGTGGTCACACCAAATATTGATTTGATTTGGATTTCTCTTCTGTTCATTTACTTTCCGTTTTGTTATTTACCACTTCAAGACTGCCCCTTCGCAGATGTATTGCTACAGGGCAAAGAGATAAAAGGAAGCACATCCCTGCTGACAGGAGAGAGATCTGTATTTACACTCACAGATCTCTCCCCTGTCAGCTGCTCTGTTAAACACTGAGTCCTGGCTATGAATTGCTGGCCGGGACTTGGTGATTGACATTTTCAAGAGCCAATGACAGCACGGGCAGGGCGGCAGCGCGCTTTCTACCTGGAAGTGCAAAATCATCGCTATATTCTACGTGATTTTGCGTAGAGCAGGCCGCCCTGTAGTATTAAAACTGCTAAAGGGCAGCCAGGAAGTGATTAAATCATAATGACAACAGAAATCACCCAGATGGCCCTGATCAAAAGTTTACATACTGTGGAATGTTTGGCCTTGGTACAGACTCACAAGGTGACACACACGGGTCAAAATTGCAATTAAAGGTTAATTTCCCACATTTGTGGCTTTTTAAATTGCAATTCGTGCCTGTGTATAAATGGTCAATGAGTTTGTTAGCTCTCACGTGGATGCACTGAGCAGGCAAGATACTGAGCCATGGGGAGCAGAAAAGAACTGTCAAGAGACCTGCAGAACAAGGTAATGGAACTTTATAAAGATAAAAAAGAATATCAAAAGATATCCAAAACCTTGAATATGCCAGTCAGTACTGCTCAATCCCTTATTAAGAAGTGGAAGTTTAGGGGATCTCTTGATACCAAGCCAAGGTCAGGTAGACCAAGAAAGATTGCAGCCACAACTGCCAGAAGAATTGTCTGGGATACAAAGAAAAACCCACAGGTAACCTCAGGAGAAATACAGACTGCTCTGGAAAAGACGGTGTGGTTTTTTTTCAAGTAGCACAATATGACAATACTAAAAAAAATTAGATGTATGGTTGAGTTGCCAAATGCACCAGAAAAAATCTCTATTGTCACAACCATAAGCACTATGTTTGGAGAGGGGTCAACAGTGACATGAATACCATCCCCTCTGTAAAGCATGGTGGTGGCTCACTGATATTTTGGGAGGGTGTGAGCTTAAAAGGCATGGGGAATCTTGTGAAAATTGATGGCCATATGAATGCAGCATGTTATCAGAAAATACTGGCAGAAAATGTACATCTGCACTAAAGCTGTGCATGGGACGCTCTTGGGCTTTCCAGCCAGACAATGACCCTAAACACAAGGCCAAGTTGACCCTCCAAGGTTACAGCAGAAAAAGGTGAAGGTTCTGGAATGGCCATCACAGTCTCCTGACCTTAATATCATCGAGCCACTCTAAGGAGATCTTAAACGTGCAGTTCATGCAAGACAGCCGAAGACGTTGCGTGACCTGGAGGCATTTTGTCAAGACAAATGGGCAGCTGTACCACCTTCAAGAATCTGGGGACTTATAGAAAACTATTACAATAGACTGCATACTGTCATTGATGTTAAAGGGGGCAGTACGCAATATCAAGAACTAAGGGTATGCAGACTTTTGAACAGGGGTCGTTTCATTTGTTTACTCATTGCCATGTTTTGTTTTATGATTGTGCCATTTTGTTATAACCTACAGTTGAATATGAATCCCGTAAGAAATAAAAGAAATGTGTTTGCCTGCTCACTCATGTTTTTCTTTAAAAATGATACATAATGTTGCCAATTCTCCAAGGGTATGCAAACTTTTGAACACAACTGTATATTCAGGGGTCTATGATGCCAATTTTGAAATATATTGGTACCATTTATGGTGCTAATTCCATAGAAACTTTATGTTGCAATTAGGCTATTTTCAATTCTTTTTAATTGACTTGTACAATTAATTATTTGTTGCAGTTGAAGTTTCCATTCAAAGACCGTATGTATTTTAACAAAACCTGTGTGTTTTTATTTTGATTGTTTTTAAAAAGGAGTTATTTTTCTGACATTGTGCCTCCCACTGCATTCAGAAATACACTGAGACCACAGTGTCCATACAGACACAGGCAATCTGTCTTTGGCACAGCTGAGCTTCCTTTTATGTTGCTATTACAGACACTGCAGCAGCTGAGGATCTTTGTAGCTGGGTGTGCAGTGCCCAATGGAAATTCAGAGACACTAGTCTTTAACCAACAGACTGCTTGCTGTTGGCTAAGTGATCAGGAGAAAGCAGACCTGATGGGGAACTAGTCCCTCAGCTTTCCTATCAGCCTCCACCCATTATCAGCATCACTGGTTGCTAGGAGGCTCTTGGCTTTGACGGCATTGTCCTTAACCAGTTGTGGACCACCCCACGCAGATATGCTGCTGCAGGGTGGCCGCTCTGCTCTGGATCGCTTATCTGATACTTGATTTGACTCTTCCAGGTAAGGGGCCTGTGCGCCCACTGACCCAGCTGTGCTGTGTTTGTTATAGAACAAGGCAATTAGCGGGCACCTGCCAATGACTTATGCCCAGGACCTGCTGATCAGCAGAGTGGATGACCAGAGAGAATTATGTGATTGTAAACACAGAGCTCTATCCTGACACCGGCGATGTGCCGTCTTTGTTTCCCTGCAAAGTATGGAATTAAAACTGGCACATCCCTTAGTAAAATCGGCACACAGTAAACACTTGTTGGGTACACAGTTCACCCTTTGATTGCCCCTAGATGTTAACCCCTTCCCAGCCACTGTCATTAGTACAGTGTCAGTGTATATTATTAGCACTGATCACTGATAAAAAAAAAATCCAGTGTATATACCATAGTTTGTATGCGCTATAACTTTCACACAAACCAATCAATATATACTTAATGGGAATTTTTTTTTTTCACCAAAGACATGTAGCAGAATGCATTTTGTCCAAAATTTATGAAGAAATGTGATTTTTTTAAAATTGTTATTGGATGTTTTATAGCAGAAACTAGAGAATATTTTTTTCACAAATTTTTTTTTTTTTTTTTTTTTTTTTATTGCAAAAAATGAAAAACCCAGTGGTGATCAAATACCACCAAAAGAGAGCTCTATTTTGTGTGAAAAAAAAATTATATAAAGTTCCTTTGTATACAGCATTGCATGACCGTGCAGTTGCCAGTTAAAATAGCGCAGTGTTGAACTGCAAAAAATGGCCTGATCATGAAAGGGGAAAAACCTTCCAGAGCTCAAGTGGTTAATAACCAGTTACAGTTAAAAAGAAGAAGGGGTAGCAGCGGCAAACACCCGTCAGGTTTTTTTGTTTATTGCTGTCTGTGCCCCTGTTAGGGAGATCCACCCTCTCTATTTGTCCTGTTTACCATTATCATTGAAAGTAACCCCAAATTTTGGGTTGTCCCCAGAAAAGTAATAGAGGGGAAATCTTCCAATGGGGATACTAGTGTTGGTGACCCGGGGGTCTCCAAGGAATTACTTTAATTACAGGGATTTCCTTTCGCTTTCTGTTTTGGCTATGGGGCAGGAAGTGAAGGCGAGTCTCCCCAGTGTTGCACAGATGGTAAAAAAATAAAGGGACAGAAGTTATAACCCTCCCAAAATTAAAAAAAAAAGTTTTGTCTATAATTCTACTATAAGAGCTTCCAAATCTGCCACATGTGTCTTTAAATGAATGAATCTGGCACAGGCCTTTTTAAAGGGCATATGAATAGTGTTGCTGCTAGTATTTCATTGAGTTTACCTGTATGTCTTTCAAACCTCTCTATGGGTGAAATTTTGTAACTCGTTGTACACAGGTTTATTTGTCACTGTATGTTATTTGTGTCATTTACACTGTTGGGAGCGATTTGTTCCATTTATGTAGCAATGTATCAATTTGGTTGTGTGCTGCTTAGGCAAGAGTAAAATCGCACTCTTGGCAGGGGGAGGGAGATTCCAGCACTCACCCGCTGGCCACCCTGGGAGCCATGATCAGGGAAGCCTTCCTTCTGCGTTGATCTCTAACTATGATCCGGGAACGAGAGTCGGACACCCTTCAAGAGCCCGCAGCCACACTGGTGTGCCCAGGTGCATATTTACCACAAGGCATTTGCTTAAGGCAGCATTTTTCAGGGGGGCAGCACCGCCCCCCCTGGAAGAAGTGATGGAAGAAGGGACAAATGCGGCTTGGGGACCAGATGGGATGTGAGAGAGGCTGCGGGCTGCTTGAATCTCATTCCTGGGGATGTCCAGAGCTGTGAAGGTGAGTGTGTCTCTCTGTCTCTCTCTCTCTCTCACTGGGAGGGGAGTGGCCGGTGTATGGGGACGATGGTAGTGGAAGGCTCTCTTAGGTGGGTGGGGCAGGGGTGTTTGTTGGAATTAGTCCGCAAGGGAGAATGTCACCAGCACACCGAGGATCACCAATTTGGGTCCAAAAGTTTTAATGAACAATCACATCAAAACGATCACATTACAGCAAGGCAATGTTTTGGAGTCTCGTGGGACCCCTTCATCAGGCCGGGGGGGGGGGGGGGGGGCAAATTTTGTGTTGCCTAGGGCAGCACAAAACTTAAGTACACCACTGGCTGTGCCTCACCTGCTCCCTATTCTCAGTCACCGGCTGCCACGTGTGTCACTTCTGCCTGGGGGTAGCGCCGCCCCCCTGACAAATGCTGCTGTAGGTAAATGCCTTGTGGTAAATACGCCGCTGGCTATAGGTGATTTATTGCTACCAGTTTTATTAGCAAGGTTGAAGTAATTGAATTTGCCAGTGTGTTCCTCTCCTTTGTTGCTCATCTTCACTGACATGTTTGTTTTGTTTGCAGAATATGGAGGCAGCAGCAGTGAGCAGGCAACACGCTACTCTTCTGTTCAACACTGCGCTGGAGCAAGGGAAGTGGGATCTCTGTAGGCATATGATCCGGTTTCTGAAAGCTATAGGCTCAGGGGAATGTGAAACACCTCCTGCTACTCCCACGTCACAGGTTACTATTACTGTTGGTATTCTTTTTGTAGCTTTATCTTAATGCTACACATCTGTATCTTCAGGGAATTATTTGTAAATGTATACTTGTATACCTTTTCTGCATGAATTCTTATGAGACATAGTCAGAATAATCGTAATTATTAGCAATCTTCATAAGGCAAGCCTCATAGAGGCACGTAATGCATGACATTCTATAGCTGTGTTACTCAGTGCACCGTAGGTGTATTGGCCTTCTTTATCTCATAGGACTCATGTCTATGGGCATTCTTTTTAAAGTGGCATGTGCTATTACAAAACAAATGTATGCATTTGAATGCCAGCCACACTGTTTAACAGCAAAAGGCCGTGTTTGACCACTTTGCCTGCAGTTCAAGCTCACTTCAGTAGAACATGCAGCATCCAAAGAAATGCAGCGCAGCACAAAGCAGGTCAAACGCAACCTTTGCTTCACTGTGTTTACTGCGCATTTAAAGTTTATAGGATTTTGCTGACCTGCATTTTGGATGTGTATTCCAAATGTGTGAAAAAAGCACTCTTTCAAATGAAATTTTACAGTAAGACCCTCACAAAATTGAAAGCCGAATTAACAGCTTTAACTTAAAAGAAAAAAAAGTATATACTTCTCTTTCCCACATTTTGCTGTGCCAAATTTATGAAAAAGAATTGATCCCCAACTCATGTGGTTCTTCCACCCATCTTCATGTCAGTACTTTGACCCGTAGCGAACATTTTTGTTGGTTTACATATCCCCCCCATATTAATATTTGCAGAACTTCTGTTTGCATATGGGTCTATAAGTCAGTAAAAATTCCATTCACAGCCAAGCCAGTATGTTAGACAGGCAGGCAAAATGTATATGACTTGAGTAGAAGCCTTTCACTTTTAGCTTCACCATTGGTACGGAATAGTCTGAAGACAAAGTAAAATGGAGTCATTTACATATAGAAGGTTTTTTGAATTTTCCATATATTCTGTATGGATTACCTAGATCACAGGTGTCAAACTGGCGGCCCTCCATCTGTTACAAAACTACAAGTCCCATGAGCCATTGCAAGATTGACAGTTATAAGCATGACTCCCATAGGCAGAGGCATGATGGGACTTGTAGTTTTGCAACAGCTGGAGGGCCACCAGTTTGACATCCCTGACCTAGATAGACTGAGGGACTGTGATGATGCATGTCTTGATGTCAGGATACCATATTTACTTTAATAATGATTGATAGAGATATGTAAAATATATGGTTAAGTATGGTTGAATATGATTAAACGTTGATGCTTGCTTTTCATACAGGAAACTGACCTTTATTTCCATTGCATACAGGAGCCCAGTTCTACTGGTGGGTTTGAATTCTTTAGAAATCGCAGCATAAGTTTGTCACAGTGTGCTGAGAATCTTCCTGTGGGAAAAATTAACCTCCAGAAAGCTCTGAGCATGCCATCTGGCCCGGCAGGCAAACGGTAAAGTCATCATAAAATTCACTCTGATAGAAAAAAAATGTTTTCATAACCATGAGACTGGCAAGCGTATAATTTCTTGGGTTTCTCAGGTAAAGCCACCAATGTCTTTTCTGTGGTCACATCCCAGTGGGGTCTCTAGGCTAACTGACAGCCATGTTGCTGTGAGCAGGGTTAGATGAATGACATACTGCTCATATCCATCTGCTTTTCCTAACTATATCTGGAAATAATTTAGAAGATGAGGGTTTTTGTCCTGGTTCAGATGAGCAGTTATTTTGAGGAAAAGTGACTACATGACAACAGGGAACATTTATCAAGCAAGTTAGTGGCACAACTAGCTCCTTTAACAAATTCTCTGCGACAGGTTTACCGACCTGTTTGTATTCCTGGGCAGCCAAGTGCAATAGTTCAAAGACAGATAAGACGGATTTCAGGGTCAGGTTTAATGCAGTCACAAGTGCAGTACTTTAAAGTGTTACTAAACCCAGGACCCTGCATTCACTATATCTGATCTCCCACAGTAAACAGAACATGGAAATGCAATTTTTAATTATTTTAATTATTTATTTAATTATTTTAGTAAATATAAACTGCTAAATACCTTTTCTCTTCAGCAGTATATAGCAGTCTAGTGACTTCTATCAGTGTTCAGCAGAGTACTGGTTAAAGCTTGTAGGAGGCGTTTTCCTTCTGCTATGCCTGTCCTATGAGGTTGTATAACCCCTGACCCTCTGTCTGGACAGTGCTGATCTCATGCACCCTCCCAAAGAAAAAGAAAACTCTCTAGCAGTACAGACTAAACTGAGCATGTGCAGAGTGACTCCTAGAGCACTGTACTATGAGCAGATGGATTGGGGACAGTAGGAGAAGGTAAGGATCAGAGAAGACAGGATCAAACAGCCTTTTTACACTGAGGATTAACCCCTTAGATTCCACAGTGATTATAAGAAGCATGCTTTACTGCATATACAGACTTGATTTTATTGTTGTGGGTTTAGTAACACTTTAAAGTAGCCAGAGGAGGAATTTGAGACTTAATCGAATTGTTTTCCTGAAAATTTGAGTTTGATAAACGGCTAAGCCAATATCTTTTATAATAAATTGTAACATTTATTTTTTTCAGGGCCTCTGCTTTCAGATAATATATAATGTTTGGGGTTCTTAGTAATTTTCTAGCAAAAAAAATTGTTTTTGAGGGGTGCAAAACATTAAATTGCCCCGGAGGCAAGTGGTTAAAGCAAAAGATGAGGTCTCTTCTTTAGGTCTGTTGTGGCTTGGTCTGTTTGTGTTACAGTCTGATTGTTCTTTGTTTAGGTTGAGTAAAGACAGTGACTGTGCAGAGAACATGTACATAGATATGATGCTGTGGCGGCATGCCCGGAGACTGCTGGAGGAGATCAGACTCAAAGACCTTGGCTGCTTTTCTGCTCAGCTGGGCTTTGAGTTAATAGGCTGGCTATGCAAAGAGCGAACACGTGCTGCACGGGTGGAAGACTTTGTCACTGCCTTGAAGAAACTTCACAAGGATTTCCTGTGGCCATTCCCAGTTATCCCAGCCTCATCTATCAGCTCTCCACTTAAAAATGGCAAGTTCCGGGCAGGTATGCACCCTGTGTGCCTTCTTGATCTACTGTGTCCTTCTGGATGTAATGGGAGCCTTTTGTAGTCCTCGATTTTAAAGTATTATCGTGTGTCTGTGCGCACTCACCAGCCACTTTATTAGGTACACCTGTTCATTTGCTTGGTAACACAAATTGCTAATCCGCCAATCACATGTCAGCAACTCAATGCATTTAGCATCTAAACGTGGTGAAGACAACTTGTTGAAGTTCAAACTGAGCATTAGAATGGGGAAGAAAGGGAATTTAAGTGACTTTGAATGTAGCATGGTTGTTGGTGCCAAATGGGCTGGTCTGAGTGTTTCAAAAACTTCTGAGCTACTGGGATTTTCACATACAACCATCTCTAGGGTTTACAGGGAATGGTCTGAAAAAGAGGAAATATCCAGTGAGGGGCAGTTTTGTGTGGACGAAAATGCCTTGTTGAAGTCAGAGGAGAATGGTCATTCGATTTCAGCTGTGACATTCAGACAGTAGAGTCAGAATTTGGTGTAAACAACACAAAAGCATGGCTCCATACTGCCTTGTATCAACGGTTCAGGCTGATGGTGGTGGTGTAATGGTATTGGGGATAGTTTCTTGGCACTATAGATATATATACACACACATTCAAAGTTGTATGCAAGTCTGTGATACAGTATTGGACTTAAAATGGAATACTGTGTGTGTTTGTGTCTGTGTGTGTTTTTATACGTATATATTGCGTTAAAATTTTTCTCATATGTGCTTAGTAACAAATGGTGTGTTGCTATTTTACGCAGTGATTGGAGATCAGTTCCTTAAGTCCCAATCTGCAGAAAACTTCTTAAACATGGACATGGACAGCGGTGGACCTAGTGCTCCTCAAAGTCACAGTTGGATGGGTAGTATTGGGACCACCCAGAGAGAGATGGACACGGCCTCTTCCCACAGCCCTCACACCCAGGACGCTTTCCTTTCTCCATTATTAAATAAAGGTCAGTGAACCTTTCAGATACTAGATAATTTTGTACTGTTGATAAACTATGGACACAAATGAACTAGAAAATACTTTTTATACGAGCATTTCCAGAATGTCAAATGTTTGATTTTGAAATGCTAGGAGCTCTCACATCTTTTGGGAGGAATTTTATTTGGTTTTTCCTTTATCTTTCCCACTCAGGTTTTACAGATGTATTATACACTGCTCAAAAAGTTAAAGGAACACTTTTTAATCAGAGTATAGCATCAAGTCAATTAAACTACTGGGATGTTGATCTGGTCAGTTAAATAGCAGAGGGGGTTGTTAATCAGTTTTGGCTGCTTTGGTGTTAATGAAATTAACAACAGGTACACTAAATGGGCAACAGTGAGACAACCCCCAAAACAGGAATGGTTTTACAGATGGTGGCCACTGACATTTTTTCCCTACTCATCTTTTCTGGCTGTTTATCACTAGTTTTTCACTTGGTTAGGGTCACTGTCACTACTGGTAGCATGAGTCAATACCTGGACCCTACAGAGGTTGCACAGGCAGCCCAACTCCTCCATGATGGCACATCAATATGTGCCATTGCCAGAAGGTTTGCTGTCTCTCCCAGCACAGTCTCAAGAGCATGGAGGAGATTCCAGAAGACAGGCAGTTAAGCAGTTACTCTAGGAGTGCTGGACAGAGCCATATAAGGTCCTTAAGGCATCAGCAGGACTGGTATCTGCTCCTTTGTGCAAGGAGGAACAGGATGAGCACTGTCAGAGCCCTACAAAATGACCTCCAGAAGGCCACTGGTGTGAATGTCTCTGACCAAACAATTAGAAACAGACTTCATGAGGGTGGCCTGAGGGCCCCATGTCCTTTTTAGTGGGCCCCGTGCTCACTGCCCAGCACCATAGAGTTTGATTGGCATTTGCCATTGAACACCAGAATTGGCAGGTCCACCACTGGCACCCTGTGCTTTTCACAGATGAGAGCGGGTTCACCCTGAGCACATGTGACAGATGTGAAAGGGTCTGGAGAAGCCGTTTAGAATGTTTTGCTGCCTGTAATATCATTTAACATGAACGTTTTGGTGGTGGGTCAGTGATAGTCTGGGCAGGCATATCCATGGAGGGATGTACAGACCTACAGGCTAGCCCAGGGGTGGGCAAACTGCGGCTCTCCAGCTGTTGTGGAACTACATTTCCCATGAGGCATTGCAACATTACAAAACTGACAGTTACGGCTATGACTTGCAGAGGCATGATGGAACTTGTAGTCCTGCAACAGCTGGAGAGCCGCAGTTTGCCCACCCCTGGGCTAGACAATAGCCTGGCTTCATGTGGTTAGAGTATGCAGGCAGTTCTTGGAGGATGAAGGAATTGATACCATTGAATGGCCTTCATGCTCGCCTGACCTAAATCCAATAGAACACCTCTGGGATATCATGTTTTGGTCCATCTTATGCCGCCAGGTTGCACCTCAGACTGTTCAGGAGCTCAGTGATGCCCTGGTCCAGATCTGGGAGGAAATACCCCAGTACGTCACCCGTTGTCTCATTAGGAGCATGACCCGACATTGTGTGGCATGCATACAAGCACATGGGGGCCATACAAACTACTGAGTACCATTCTGAGTTGCTGCAATAAAATTTCAGCAAAATGGACTAGCCTGCTGAATCATTTTTTCTCTTTGATTTTCAGGGTGTGTATGAATTCAGTCCTCTGTAGGTTGATCATTTTCATTTCATTATCAAACAATGGGGCATCCTTATCTTCCTAACCACATTACCCCGTCCATATCCATATAGATAATCGGCATGAGATTTTTCCCTATTAAGATCTGATGTGTTCCTTTAATTTTTTGTAGCAGTGTATATGAAGTTCATTACTCCCTGATTTCTACAGGATTTTCTTTTTTCTGCTTTCATTCATTCTTACTTGATCCCAGTGACATATGATTCTTTTTACACTGCCCTGAGTTCAATATCCCAGTTCTGGTTTTCTATTCTCAGTCTTCAGGCTGGTAAATTCTTCTTAAATTGTTTCTTTCCCAAATACCTTGTTCTTTTAGCATGTATTTCTGATTAGCATTGTCTTCGTCTTTTAGTGTTCCTCGATACCTCAAAGACACTCAAACGTTTGACACTTTTCAGTGAATTGAAAAAGCTATTCACTGAAACGTTAGTGTTAAATTATTTGGAGCCACTTGTTCTCTCCCTTTTACATCAGCAAATCTGCTCAAATACCTCAAAGGCTAAAAAAGGGGTATAGCTGTACTGTGGATGACAGCAACAAACACGGGGTACTTTGAACAAGCCTATACTGTGAAAGAATGAAGGATTGGGCCAAAGGCGAGGACATTTTGGAAGCTCTTGATCCATGCCCTAGATTAGAATGTGTCCATCATAAAAAGTATGAGTTAGCAGCATTGTTTAATTATCTGGTAGTTTATGGAAGTGATGGGCATCTCACTTTTTTCAGTGCATAGCTGCTACGCATTGTAAGAAACCAAGCATATCTGGTACTTTCGAATAAAGCTGAGAAGCTGTGATGTCTCAGCCTTGTATTTTCTTTTGTTAAGCTCACCACTGACAGAAGCAGAATTGCTATCAAGAATTCTTCTAGTAGAGTAGGAGTGAACACATGCGGTTTATCTGCTTCCCACAGCTGCAGGAGAGGATTTATCTGATACTGATCTCTGCTGTGAACATTTTGTCCTGTTAATGAATGTGTTTCGAAAGAAGATCATAAAAAAAAAAGTTATACTGAAAAATGTTCCGTTTGCATGGTGAATGCATTGCTAGCACTGCACCCCCCCTCCCCCTGGTCCTTTGAGGTTATGTTTTTGTTGTCCCTTTTTAGTGTTAGTTTGTTGATAAAGGTTATATACTTGTCCGATACATATTAAAATTGGTGGTTTTCCTTTTTATTGTCTGGTAATCAAAATCCATAAATCCCAGGATTATAGTGGACTTTAAATCTGTTAATATCAATATTCTGACCCAAATGTATGGTCTACAGGAGATGAATGTAGCATTGGATCTGCAACTGACCTGACTGAGACCAGCTCTATGGTGGACGGGGACTGGACCATGGTTGATGAGAACTTCTCCACCCTAAGTCTGACCCAGTCAGAGCTTGAACACATTTCAATGGAACTGGCCAATAAGGGACCTCACAAATCACAAGTTCAATTACGGTAAGCAGCAGCTTTGTATAACCTGGGCTAGGGGGCAAATTCACTCACAACTACACTTAGATTGTTCCAGAAGGAAGGAAAACACTAAGATAATGAATGTAATGTGAGTATTTCCTTCCCTTGGTGGATTCTCACCCAGAATTTACTTTCCTTTGGGAAAGTGTATTTGGAAATGACTGTATTTACGTCAACCCTCCAACACCAAAGGTACACCTAGGAAACTTAGTAGAGAGGAAGCCATATTTACCCTGGGAAGTAAAATAATGTTTTGCAGGATAAAATAAAACGATAATGAAACTACAAATGAGCAAATGGTCATTCTTATATTTTTATTTTCATATATACAATTCTTGGGATTATGAATACATAATATAATGCTTGTTTGCAGAGGTGTTAGGTTTTTTTTTTTTTGTACCAGAAAATGGGAGGGGGGTTGTACAAAACATTCTGCAAATAGTCACAACACAATTCTGGTTTGGGGAGCAAAATGTAGGTGCAAATCATGAAGTAACCGACAATGATATTAACTTGTATGAAAATTCTCGCGCAACAAAGGCAAATGTTCTTTCTTGGGTACGATCTCTATGTTCATTGCCACTTTCTTTCATTCTTTGCATCTGATCATGTGCATTTTTTTTCCTTTATTTCTATACGATTACTGTACACATTGAGTGAAAATCAGACGTACGATAAAAATGTTCTAGTCGGAATTGGCTGGTTTTCTTATCGTGTGTACCCAGCCTAATAGTAACTGCATTTGTATTGAGTGTTGGGTTTGTTTTTTAATGTACAAATTTTTGGTTCTGTGTTTATACAGATATTTGCTTCACGTGTTTATGGAAGCGGGATGCCTGGAGTGGTGTGTGGTCATTGGCCTTATACTGCGAGAGTCATCCATTATTAACCAGGTTTTAAATCTTATGCAATGCCCTGAAGTTGCAGAAGAAATGTTACAGGGTATACTAACCGGGCTTCAAGCAGTGGATACTTGGGCCACAACTGACTGGTGAGTATAAAGCTGTGGATTGTTGGCTGGAATGTGCACAGAATGCAGAATACATCTGACATCATCACAAGTCTTTTTACATGGTTCCACAATAAAATAGCTTTAACATTTTAAGTAGGTTTTTCTTTATTGTGAAATCATACCCCAAATTTCCCGATTTTTTTTTTCACAAATTTTTGTAAATGATTCTGTAATCAGCTATATCTCTAAGCCATATCTGAAAAAGAATGGTCTGTGCAGCCTATCGCAAACTGGTATTTTCTTTATTGTACATTTCAGGACACAGTGTATTTTCATTCATCCATTGCGATCTGTTATGCTGTCACTTTCAGGTAATTGGACACTGGCAAAAAATAGGCAGGAAGTCCCCTTCTAGGTGAAAACCTTTCCAGCTAGGCAAAGCTAGTGTTTTAGGTGATGGTATTGAACGTTCAGTCTCTGCACGAAAATCGCCAGCTTCTGAAAAGGATCTATCTGTGATTAGGAGACTGGCTTTACCAGATCCATTGGTAAAGAGAAACAAAAAGCTCAATGGCGCAGATAGAGAAAAGGAGGAGGTAAACCTCAAGGGTATTAAAGTAACTGTCAATATAAAAATTCTGAATATTAAAAGCCCACTGTCCAATGTTTGCAGCTCTTCCAGCAGAGTATTGGATGTTCTCTGTAGACTGAAAAGACAAGAAAACAAAAGGTGCCACCATCTAAGTGTATTAATTTATTAAAACCAGTAAAGAAAGAGTTAAAATGCACTAACAGGTGGGAGTTAACAAGCATCAATCAGTCCTTAGTCGCTTATAGAGTTCATCAAGAAGGCGGCTGGTGCATGCTAAATCTACAGTAGGTTTATAGACCAGGTTTCCAAAACTTACTCTGGGGCTGAAAGATTTAAGGAATTGTGCAAACAGGAGACATATTGGATTTTGTCCCTGAATACCTTGACTTCAGCATTGTTCAACTTGAAGGATGACATTCAACTTTCTCGTTTTAGGGGTCTGTACACATGCACAGGGTCTTATGGCTAAAGTGTTGGTCATTGGCGTTACCCTACAAGAAGCATGTGAAACATTTGCTTGATCCTGCTTTGGATGATTACATCCAGAATGTGATTGTGGGTAAAAGTGCAGTTACTGTTTAAAAAATGTGAAAGCCTACAGTTCAAAATCTGCCATTCATGCCTCCAAAAAATAGTCCTATCACCATTCTCAGGCCTTGGGCTTCAATCACAAACCGTAGTCCCAGTTCTTCAAGAAGACATGGACTCCAAAGTCCTCTAAGCCTGGGGACAAGTCCTACTTACAATGAAGTGGTGCCCCTACGCACTCTGGTGGGGAGATGTTTGAAGGCCTTCGTGGATATTTGGCAGGGGGAGACTGCGGATGAGTCTGTCTGGAACATAATGGCTTGAGGTTACTAACTAGAACTTCAGAGCCTTCCCCATTTGCGCTATGTTTATTTGAATCCATAAAAAATATTTGCTGTCTTTCAAGCTCTCAATCATCTTCTGTCTCAAGGAGTGATCATTCTGGTTAAGAGGGTGAAAGATTTTGCTGTTTGCTCAAACCTCTTCACAGTTCTGAACCGAATGACGATGTTCACCCCGTTCTGAATCGCAAGAGACTCAACAAGTTAGTGCAAACGTTCTGGATGCAGTTGGTGCAGTCTTTGAGCAGGGAGATTTCCTAGCATCAGTGGATATCAAGAATACCTGTTTGCACTTCCAGTCTTTCCACCTCACCAAAGGTTTCTGTGGTTTGCAGGTGGAGGACTGCCAATTTTAGTCTGTGACCCTGGCATTTAGCCTGTACACAGCTCCCAGAGTTCTGAGCAAGGTCCTGGCTCCAATCCTGGGGCTCCTGGGTATTCTTCTTATACGGTACCTGAACAGCTTCTCTTTGAAGGAGCAATCTGCTTTGCTACTGGAGACCAATGTATCTCACACGGTGCACACTCTGGTGAGGTTTGGATGGGCTCTGAATTTGCAGAAGTCGGTCTTGGTCCCAACTCAGAGGTTAGAATATTTAGGTTTGGCCCTGGATAACATCCGGATGAGAGTGATCCTGCCTCCCAACAAATGTCTTGTTCTGAAGGCTCACGTGAACATGCTCAAGACAGTGACAGATCCCTCAATACACTTTTTGCATAAGGGCTCTGGAAAGATGGTGCCCTTTGCTCAGTTTCATTCCAGGCACCTCCAACAGAATATCTTGGCAGCACGGGACAGGAGAACACAGTCACCGCACTCCCTAATGCTGCTACACCCCAGCACAAGACAGTCTCTAAACTAGTGAGTCTCCTCATGGATGCTAGATATGGGAAAAACTTTTCTCCCTTTATCCTGGAGGGTCCTAACGATGGACTGGAGTGGAGTTCTGGACAATCTCTCAGTCCAGGGGACTTGGTCATTGCAGAAGAGGTTGTTGTCCACCAACGTCCTGGAATTGAGTACATATTTGCCTTTCCCTGCTGCACTGGTTGATGCAACTGAAAGACTTCCCTGTAAGAGTTCAGTTTAGACAATGCCACAGCGGTGGCATACATAAATAATCAAGAAGGCACCAGAAATTGGGTTGCTCAGAAGTAAATTTCATCATGTCTTTGGTGGAACTTCATATTCCACACTGTTGTACACATTCCAGGCTTGGAAAATTGTCAGGTAGGTTTCCTAAGCCATCAACATCTGTCTTCGGTGAGTGGATTCTTCACCCAAAGGTGTTCAAGGAACTCTGTCCACAGTGGGGAACCCCAGATGTGGATGTTCTGGGGTCCATATTCAATGGAAAGCTGGACAAATTCATATCCAGGACCAGGGATCCTTAAGCGTTTGTGGTGGATGCTCTGGTGAGGCTCTGGGGCCAGTTCTTCCTAATTTATGCCTTCCTGGCATTACAGCTTCTACCTTATCTGCTTTACAGTATTCAAATGGAAGGAATCTGGTGAGTGAAATTTTCCGGGATTGCCCAAGCTTATCTGGGTGGGGATTATGCCTGTGATGGGACGTCCTATCGCGTTTTTTTTTTCCCTTTTGCCAGTGTCCAGTCAACCAAGGGTGGCAGCTTAATCTATTGTAATGGATATGAATATACCCCACGTCATGTGCATTGTACAGATAAACTCAAAATCCCATTTTCTTCTTTCCTTAGTGTTCTGAACTAAAGATGGCTTTTATGGACTACAGTGTTGTGAACTGTTTTTTTGTTTTTTGTCTTTTTTTTTTTTTTTTTTTTTTCTGAAGCCATTTTGTGTGTTTTAAGTATATTCATGATGGTTTAGAACAGTGGTTCTCAACCTTTCTAATGCCGCGACCCCTTAATACAGTTCCTCATGTTGTGGTGACCCCCAACCATAAAATTATTTTCGTTGCTACTTCATAACTGTAATTTTGCAGTAATAGTGCCCCATCATTGGTATCAGTGGGAGGAATAGTGCCCCATCATTGGTATCAGTGGGAGGAATAGTGCCCCATCATTGGTATCAGTGGGAGGAATAGTGCCCCATCATTGGTATCAGTGGGAGGAATAGTGCCCCATCATTGGTATCAGTGGGAGGAATAGTGCCCCATCATTGGTGTCAGTGGAAGGAATAGTGCCCCATCATTGGTGTCAGTGGGGGGAATACTGCCCCATCATTGGTGTCAGTGGGAGGAATAGTGTACAATCATTGGCGTCAGTGGGAGGAATAGTGCCCCATCATTGGCGTCAGTGGGAGGAATAGTGCCCCATCATTGGCGTCAGTGGGAGGAATAGTGTACAATCATTGGCGTCAGTGGGAGGAATAGTGCCCAATTATTGGCGTCAGTGGGAGGAATAGTGCCCCATTGTGGGTGTCAGTGGGAGGAATAGTGCCCCATTGTGGGTGTCAGTGGGAGGAATAGTGCCCCATTGTGGGTGTCAGCGGGAGGAATAGTGCCCCATTGTGGGTGTCAGTGGGAGGAATAGTGCCTCATTGTGGGTGTCATTGGGAGGAATAGTGCCTCATGATTGGTGTCAGTGGGAGGAATAGTGCCCCATCATTGGTGTCTGTGGGAGGAATAGTGCCCCATCATTGGTATCAGTGGGAGGAATAGTGCCCCATCATTGGTGTCAGTGGGAGGAATAGTGCCCCATTGTGGGTGTCAGTGGGAGGAATAGTGCCCCATTGTGGGTGTCATTGGGAGGAATAGTGCCTCATCATTGGTGTCAGTGGGAGGAATAGTGCCCCATCATTGGTGTCAGTGGGAGGAATAGTGCCCCATCATTGGTGTCAGTGGGAGGAATAGTGCCCCATCGTTGGTATCAGTGGGAGGAATAGTGCCCCATCGTTGGTGTCAGTGGGAGGAATAGTGCCCCATCGTTGGTGTCAGTGGGAGGAATAGTGCCCCATCGTTGGTGTCAGTGGGAGGAATAGTGCCCCATTGTGGGTGTCAGTGGGAGGAATAGTGCCCCATCGTGGGTGTCAGTGGGAGGAATAGTGCCCCATCGTGGGTGTCAGTGGGAGGAATAGTGCCCCATCGTGGGTGTTATTGGGAGGAATAGTGCCCCATCGTGGGTGTCATTGGGAGGAATAGTGCCCCATCGTGGGTGTCATTGGGAGGAATAGTGCCCCATCATTGGTGTCAGTGGGAGGAATAGTGCCCCATTGTGGGTGTCAGTGGGAGGAATAGTGCCCCATTGTGGGTGTCAGTGGGGGGAATAGTGCCCCATTGTGGGTGTCAGTGGGAGGAATAGTGCCCCATTGTGGGTGTCAGTGGGAGGAATAGTGCCCCATTGTGGGTGTCATTGGGAGGAATAGTGCCCCATCATTGGTGTCAGTGGGAGGAATAGTGTACAATCATTGGCGTCAGTGGGAGGAATAGTGCCCAATTATTGGCGTCAGTGAGAGGAATAGTGCCCAATCATTGGCGTCAGTGGGAGGAATAGTGTACAATCATTGGCGTCAGTGGGAGGAATAGTGCCCCATTGTGGGTGTCAGTGGGAGGAATAGTGCCCCATTGTGGGTGTCAGTGGGAGGAATAGTGCCCCATTGTGGGTGTCAGTGGGAGGAATAGTGCCCCATCATTGGTGTCAGTGGGAGGAATAGTGCCCCATCGTTGGTGTCAGTGGGAGGAATAGTGCCCCATCGTTGGTGTCAGTGGGAGGAATAGTGCCCCATCGTTGGTGTCAGTGTGAGGAATAGTGCCCCATCATTGGTGTCAGTGGGGGGAGGTATAGTGCCCCATCGTTGGTGTCAGTGGGGGGAGGTATAGTGCCCCATCGTTGGTGTCAGTGGGGGGAGGTATAGTGCCCCATCGTTGGTGTCAGTGGGGGGAGGTATAGTGCCCCATCGTTGGTGTCAGTGGGGGGAGGTATAGTGCCCCATCGTTGGTGTCAGTGGGGGGAGGAACAGTGCCCCATCGTTGGTGTCAGTGAGGGGAGGAACAGTGCCCCATCGTTGGTGTCAGTGGGGGGAGGAACAGTGCCCCATCGTTGGTGTCAGTGGGGGGAGGAACAGTGCCCCATCGTTGGTGTCAGTGGGGGGAGGAACAGTGCCCCATCGTTGGTGTCAGTGGGGGGAGGAATAGTGCCCCATCGTTGGTGTCAGTGGGGGGAGGAATAGTGCCCCATCGTTGGTGTCAGTGGGGGGAGGAATAGTGCCCCATCGTTGGTGTCAGTGGGGGGAGGAATAGTGCCCCATCGTTGGTGTCAGTGGGGGGAGGAATAGTGCCCCATCGTTGGTATTAGTGACACAAATGATGGGGCACTATCCCTCCCACTGACACCAGTGATACTTACCTTGCTGACCCCTGCTCCAGCCTGGGCTCTCTCTCTCCCTCACCCATCTACAGCCTGCATACCTGGCTGCAGCAGCAAAATTTGCACTTACCTGCCAGCTGTCTTCCTTCTCTGGCCGCTCTCTTCACTCGCTCCTGCAGCTCCCTCGATCTTCTTCGATCTCCGCGCGCTGCCGCTCGGCTCCTCCTCTCCAAGCTCCACCTCCTCGCCGGTGATTGGCCGCCTGTGTGCCTCTCCTGAGCTACAGTTCCGGTGGCCAATCAGCGGCGAGGAGGCGGAGCTGTTGCGTGATCCCGGAGGTGTGGCCAGGTGACAGGGGCAGCATATCATCCCGCCCACAGATCGCCTGAGACAGGAGCGGTGTCTCGGTTCCTAAGACCATCGGAAATATGTGTTTTCCGATGGTCTTAGGCGACCCCTGTGGAATGGTCGTTCGACCCCCAGGTTGAGAACCGCTGGTTTAGAACCTGTGCCAAGTTTTATTGCTGTATGTCATTGGACAATTTACCCTCTCTATTTGTACATCTGTCCAAGAGGGAATCTCCTTCACTTTGAAGAGATTTCCTCATATCCAGTTGTGTCTAGAGCACAGAAAGTAAAGGTAAATCTCTCAAATGGGACACAGATGGCTGAAAAAAACCTGACCGGTTTTGGTTATTTTATACATTTGTTTTTTTCTCGAATTGGGAAAAAAAAAAGTTTTGGCTTTATGTATGCCTTGAATTGACACTCATCAAGTACTCAAATCTACCCTAAAAATACTGAGGCAATGCATACCTATCCAGTGTGCAGTTTTTAAATCCTGTAATTGTACAAGGTATACCAAGGCACTAGACTATATAGCATCTACTAGTAAAGAAATTAAAGCTGGCCATACATGATCGAAATTCAACTGGTTCAGGAGGGACTTGCTGAATGTTGATTCATGAATGCGCACTGTGGTTGAACAGAAGTCAATCTCGACTTCTGTTCAATTTCCTCCTGATTAGTGCCGCAGGCTATAGTCTGATCAGTGTATTCTAATGGCAGAGAAGTCTACCCACTGTCAGAATACAAAGGCACAACAGAGAGGATTCCCCTATCCACTATAAATGTGTGGATGGTGAAATTGGGTCTTTCTTTCTTTTTTTTTTGGTTCAGCCCGCTGGTTGAACAAAAAAAAACTGACTTGTCTATGAGCTGCATTAGTTATGCATGCCTCTGCACCACCTTATTTTAATGTTGGAAGCCAATAGTCAGCCAGAAAATAATTTTTCACACCCAGGGTCATCTCCATTCTTCTGAAAGCACTGCTTTTGGGTAGGTTAATGTTCAACTTAGATGCCTGCAAAAAATTGTGTAAGATTTAAAATTGGATACATAGAAAGAAATTTTGGGGGTTTGTTGCAAAATTTCTTGTATGACAGTTAATTTCTATTAAGTAATTGTTGTTTGGAGTTGCTCTTTAACTTCTTTTATGAGGCCTTATTTTGTATACAGGCAAAACTCCTGGTGACAGAAAGGTTAAAGTGTTACTAAACCCAGGACCCTTCATTCACTATATCTGGTCTCCCACAGTACACACAACATGGAAATGCAATTCTATTTTATCAATGTTCAGCAGAGCACTGGTTAAAGCTTGTAGGAGGAGTTTTCTTTCTGCTCTAGGAGGATGCAAAACCCCTGACCTCTGTCTGGACAGTGCTGATTGGCCCTGTCCTGACCACATGCACTCTTCCAAGAAAAAAAAAACCTCACACTAAACTGAGCATGTGCAAATATCTACGGTTCAGTCTGCCTTATCAGGAGATAAGCTGTGGACAGTAGAAGGAGAGGATCAGAGAAGAAAGGATCAAACAGCCTTTTTACACAAGGCTGAAGATTATCCCCTTAGGTTCCACAGTGAGTATAACAAGCATGCTTTACTGCATATACAGACTGATTTTACTGTTGTGGGTTTAGTAACACTTTAAGTGCCATTCTTTGTGTATCTAACTTGACATAATGCACTTCTACTAGGAATCTGGTCCTTATGTTGTATATGTTTGTTCATTTTCAGCCCTGGATATAAGCCATTTTTAAATATCATAAAACCTCAGCTCCAGAAACTGAGCGAAGTAGCAGTGGAACAAGTGCAGCCTGAAGTGTTTCAGCCCACAGTCATCTCAAAGGTCACAGAACAATCTAGCCCCAGGGCAGAGGAGAGCCGCAGCTCAACCAGCCACAGTGCCAGCCCTCAGAGTGACCTGGGCAGCTGTAATGTCAGCAGACACGAGGAGAATGTGTCTAGACAGGAGCAAGAGGAGGCCTTTCAGGAAGGGAGCTACGATTGCATTATTTCTTAATAAGCAGCCAAGCTCTGCAGACTGAAATCACAGCAGTATTACCGACAGTCACAAGCGGCTGGTTACACAACTGACACTTCTAATGGGTGTGAGACGACTTGTTTTCAGTGGTTTCCAAGAAACCATCACTAAAATATTTGAAGCCTTACCTTTGTTTTTTCTTTATATACTTTTTTTTTCCAAATACATTTTTATTCTTATTAATGAGAACTCTTCCGTGTGTTTGTGGAATTAATGGAATCAAAGCCGAGCAGAGCTTGTATGCTTAAAATGATAAATATGCTTCAGATGTATTTGAAGCACAGCATAAAGGGCCTCTGCTACAAATCCGGATAACAAGTCCCCACCTGGTGTGAAAGTGAAATGATAATCCTTCCTTTGGGTGTGAATATTGTGGTGTTCAGCCTTTCAGTGATTAGGATTTCACAGCGGTAGCTTGTATCCAAGCGGTTCTACTCTACAGGCAAAAGAAAAGCAGTTCAGCCACCCACTTGTTTCAAGTTCTCCAATTTTACAATCTTAAGAGCCTTGATCGTTGGTTTGGCTGCCATATCAGCATTTGTATCGCAAGCAGGGCCACGTGACGGCTGTCAAAGCAGAGAGCCCAGTACTTCATTGTCAGCAAAGATCCAGATTACAGAAGCAGACTGAGGTTGCAGAGTATTTTGGGTGCTATGATTTTTCTGAAGAGGTTTGGTATTATAGTGTAAATAGCACTATGTATTTTTGTGAATATTTCTTTCTAAAGATGAGAAAAAAAAAATGTCCTCTCATATTTTGGATCTGTAAGATAATGTCGCAGGGCCATCCAATTCCGCATGCCTCAAACTGGAAAGCCATTTTTCTTTGCACTTTGCATTGGAGGCAACCTTCTCAAATTTTTGGTTCATCAGCTACACTGTTTATCTACAGAAATAACATTTTAACTACTGTGACTGAATGCTAAATGGCCCTTCTAGTGTTTTTTTTTTTCTTTTTTTTTTTTTTTTAAATAAGGTACAATAAGGTTCTATATACAATAAGGTTATTTATTGCCTTTGTACAATAATTCATCTGAACATAGGGTTTTTGTAAATAAAATTTGTAATCCTGTTTCATGATGCTATATGTAACAGTAATTTCATCTATAAGCAAAATGTATTTTTGACCATTTTTATAAAAACTGTATGATTTAGCCTTTATTTTAACTTCCATAGGACATACCTATTTGGACAGAAAGACACGAGAAACTAAATGTATGTTATGTCACAGATCATCTCTTGCAGATTCTTTATCATTTTCATAGACTGAAAATGAAAAAGAAGGTAAAAAAAAAAATCCTCACATGACAGTATTACGCTAAAGAAACTGGCCTGTTTGTATTGTGCAATTTGATCTAATAATAAAATGCTTATTTGTTATTTTATACATAACATACATGTTTATTTTTATAAGAAATATATTTGACTAATATGTGGACCAAATGTTTCTAGTAACCCATTGGAATGTGGTTAAAGACTGAATGGGGATCATTAAACACAGGTTTCAAAGAACAAATGTGGACTGAAGGAGGGATTGGGCTTGTTGTTGAGCAGAAGATGTGCAGCTTCAGTAGAGGATAGGTTGGTTTGACCCAAATTGTTCAGGCCTCCATCTCCTGAAACTTGGGACATAGGAGAAGAAATATGAAAGCTACCATTGCCAATCTCCTGAGAATGCTGGCTGTCTCTGTATTTGTTAATATCTCAGCTATAGACTCGGGGAAAACATGTCTCCAAGAAAGTCAAAAATCCTTATCTGAACTTGATTAAGGTAAGTGATTCAAAAAGTACAGAAGCCATTGGCAGGTAACTGGCATTTCCAGAATGAGAGGTCAAAACTGGCAGCCTCGTTTTTTTTGTTTTGTTTTTTTACAGTACAGGTTTCCTTTTAGAATGAAGTTGACACCCACTAAAACATACGTTTATTTGAAGATCCTTTGCATTGGATGTGATGAAATACAGGATCAGATTGTTGACATTTATATATGCTGCAGTTAGTTAACTTGCACCCAAGGCCAGATTAACCTTTAAGCACAATAGGCTTGTGTCTATAGGTGGCAGAGGCAAAGAAATAGCTTTTCCCTGCATAAGGCCTTCTTCACACCTGATCAGTACATTACATGTGTTTACATGCAGTATTTTGCTCAGTGCTGTGCTTTGCTATAGGACAGCCCATTCATTTTAAATAGGCTAACAAAGCACATGAAACCAGACATGTCATCATTTTTCAATGCATCCAACCACAATGTCCGGATGATTCACATGTGTGTGTTGCAATGTGCTAAAATGCACATGGGTTGGGGTGCGCCTTGGCAGGTGAAGGTGAGCGGCACTACAGCACAGATTGTACATTGCCATATATCATTGCAATACACAGTTATATGTTTTACCAGCCATAAACTCTGCACGTAGGTTTAAACCAATATAATTATTGACCACATTTTTTTTCCATCAGCCAAAAATAGTAATCTCATATACATTTATTTACATCTTTTTCTGGGTTAGGACCAAAAAAACTAGGCAAAGCCCGAAGTATCAGAGGTAATCTTATAAGAGGAGTGCTGCTTTGGGTGCCATATTTGTGAACCTATAGGCTTCTATAATGAAAATCCAACCCTGAAAGTTCCATTTTGCTCCTCAAGTAGTGTTTTGCTGTGTTTTAAAATACACATTACAGGCTTTGAATATTTTGTGAATATTTGGGGCTTTATAAAGGAAAGCTGCTATTTTAACCACTAGACGCCAATCGCATGCAAATATGCAGCCTCTCAGCGTCTGGGTCTTGACACCGAGCGGCTGCTTATTTGCGTACCATTTGAAAATACATATGCGCTGAGAGTGCGCCCCCTGTGCGCTCCCAGCACAAATGTCCGTGACTCACGGAAACGTCCCGTTCTCCCCTTGTGATTGGGACCTTTTCCAATCATGTGACTGCCATGACAGCGAATCACAGCAGTCACATGACCCTAAAACCCCACCCCATGATACTAAAACCCCACCCCGCCTCCCGCTTTCTGAAACTATTAAAGGGCCGGGAGGCGCTGGCGCAAAGGGGTTGAATAAATATCCACTCACATCACAATACACATGACATAATCTTAACTATTAATAAATATAAAAGATAAAACTGCATTGAATCAATCCAAAAATACATTTCGATACAAATTTAAGAATAAAAATAACAAAAAATATAAGTGAGCATTTACTACTTCCTCTAATGGGTGATTCTAAAGGCTCAAATATTTTTTTTAAATAACAAATATGTTATACTGTGCAATGATTTTGCTCAGAGCAGCCCCAATCCTCCATTTCTTGGGCCCCAGCAGCACCTCTGGCACACAACCCCCCCCCTCCCCCATATCGAGTGCCCCTATAAGCAAGCTGCTTGCTATGGGGGCACGCATGTGCTTGCTCCTAAGCCAACTCCGTGTGTCCTTATAACATACAGAGCATGGCTTGGCCCCACCCCTTGCTCCCTCCTCACTGGCTGCTGTTGTTGACTAAGAAAACTGCACTATACAGAGGGGCCTTGACAAGGCAGTTTGACTTCCACATGTATTTACATATGTTGTGCAATTAAAATCTGTTTTAAACCGCTTCCCGACCTCCCTATAGCAGAACTACGCAAAATCATGTATATATACGTGATTTTGTATTTCCAGGTAGAGGGCATGCGCATAGCAGAGCAATACAAAGCAGCATGCTTACACAGTAAAGCACAGCACACTGTAAAACACACAGCACACAGTAAACCCTTTGATCACCCCACATATTAACACCTTCCTGCCTAGTGTCATTAGTACAGTGTCAGTGCTTTTTATTAGCACTGATCACTGTATTGGTGTCACCACAGTCCTGCTATAAGTCGCTGATCGCCGCCATTACTAGTATAAAATAACAATTCCAGTATCGATGCCGCCATTTGTAGATGCTATAACTTTTACGTAAACCAATTAATTTACACGTATTGGGATTTTTTTTTTTTAGCAAAGACATGTAGCAGAATACATTTTGGCCTAAATTTATGATGAAATTTGATTTAAAATTTTTTTACTGGATACGTTTAATAGCAAAAATTCCCCAAAAATTTTTTTCAAAATTTTCCTTTTTTGTTTATAGCGCAAAAAATAAAAATGCACAGGCCATCAAATACCACTAAAAGAAAGCTAGATTTGTGGGGGGAAAAAGGACGTAAATTTCATTTGGGTGCAGTGTTGCGTAACCGCGCAATTGTCCGTTAAAGTAAAGCAGTGCCGTATCGCAAAAAATGGCCTGGTCAGGAAGGGGGGAGGGCAAGTGGTTAAGGCAAATTGCTAGATGGTGTAATTTGCTTATGGTGTTTTTTTTTTTTTTTTTTTTTTTTTTTTTACTGGCTAGCTGGTGTGTTTGGGGGAAAGCATTTTGTTTTGTGTGCAAAGCCCTTATGTCTGAACCCTACTGTAAATGCTAGTTATAAATGCTGCACACACCAAAACCTTTCTTTACCAGTATAGCCAGCAGGAACAAATGGTATTCTGACATGTTTTGGCACAGTGCTTTCTCAAACAGTGAACATCTATTGATACACCATTATATAAGACATTAATTGCAAGTAATAAGTTAAGGAAAGGCTGCACACCTGTAAATATTCAATCACAGTAGTATGAAAGCACCAAACAAGCAATAGCAGGGGAGGGGTGGATGGTTCATGCATTTCACACTAACACAGTGCTTTGTCAGACCCTCAGACACCATTTTACAGAAACATTCATTTAATGATTAAACCTTTCATTATTTAAACGCATTCAATTACAAAATAGATGTATATAATTGAAACAAAAAAATATTCCATTGTAAATTATCACAGCATCTACATTGGAATGTGTGTTGTGTTTCATCACAAAAAATGAAGAAAGAAAATGTAGCAAAAAAATCCTATGGCAGAACTGCTAAAACACAACCTGTGTTTTATCAGCTCCATCATTAATCTTCATTGCTGTTCTCAGAAGCTTCAAGGGTGTCTAGGTGGGAAGCATACAGCCCCTCCATGAGATATAAACTGCTGCCCTCCCCCTTCTTTCCACACTGTTGTCTGACAGGCAATGGCTCCTGCTGCTGTCACAGCCTACAGTGAGACCAGGAAAAGGAGAGATGAGCTGCAGCAGATGGACACAACTCTGGAGCGAGAATGACTTTAGGTAAGTGTTTTAAAGGGGGGGACTGGAGGGGGATCTGATACTGAAAGGCGTTTTATCTTAATACAATAATGCATTAATGTTAAAAACCTTACCTTTAGGTCCGCTTTACCTTAACCTCCTCTTTGAATAGGTAACACATGTAAAAGGCTGATTTTGGTAGTCTGCATTCAGTTTTATTGCTATAAAAAGTTACATTAAAGCAGTATAAAACCAAAAGTGTATTATATTACAGCTTACCGATCCTTAAAGTGAAACTAAAGTCCAACATACTTACCTTTCCTTCAATGGTCTGATGTCCCTTGCCAGCATCTTCTACCCGGCTTTTTCCAGGTGCTGAGCTGCGGCTGTCATCATTGGGCGGCACAGGATGATGTCACTCCTGCGTATGTGCAGGAGTTCAGTCATTCTGGCACACAGTATCTATGCCACAATGTAAACAGCTGTGCTTGTGCAGTTTAACCGCTTCTGCGCCGCCCTATAGAAGAAATACTGTTACAGGGTGGCATGGGTGCGCAAAATCATATGTATATATGTGAGTTTGCATCTCTAAGTATGGAGTACACACACCCTACCCGCACCACCTTTCACAGCCTCAGCTGTCAATCACCGGGTCCCAGCCAGTGATTCCACACCAACACCTGGCAAACTCCGAGTATTACTGATGGGGGAGAGACCTGTGTATAAACAACACAAACCTATCCCCTGTCAGCCCCTGCACACTGCATAGCAAAGCCATACAAAGCAGTGTGCTTACAGTGTAAAGCACACAGTAAAACAGCACACGGTTAACCCTTTCATCGCCCCACATGTTAACCCCTTCCTCCCCCGTGCCATTAGTACAGTATCAGTGCTTTTTATTAGCACTGATCACTGTATTGGTGTCACTGGGGATGTCAGTGACACCAAGTCTGTTCCCCCCCAGTGTCAGAATGCCTACAGCAGTCCCACTATAAGTCACAGGTCACCGCCATTACTAGTAAAAAAAATTCCAGTGTATATACCGCCATTTGTAAACGTTATCTTTCACATAAATCAATTAGTTTAAATGTATTGGGATTTTTTTTTTAGCAAAGACATTTTGGCAAAATTTTTTTTTACATTTTTTGCTGGACATGTTTAATAGCAAAGTCAAAATATAGTTTGTTTCTTTTATCAAAATTGTCCGTTTTTTAGTTTATAGCGCAAAAAATAAAACAAAAAAAAGCACAGGCAATCAAATACCACTGAAAGAAAGCTCTATTTCTGGGGAAAAAAAGGACATACATTTAATTTGGGTGCAGCGTTGCATGACCGCGCAATTGTCAATTAAAGTAACGCAGCGCTGTATCGCAAAAAATTGCCGGGGGGGGTTGTATATCCTCTGGAGGGCAAGTGGCTAATATACAATGCAAAGAAGGCTGCGAGCAGGAAGGTAGGTTTATTGCAGGAGAGACATGCAATGTCTCTTCTACAATGAAATAAAGGGTCTTTCTGCTTGCAGTCTTTAAATCTGAGACTTCTCCTTTAAATGCATTGGCTGCATTTGTTTTCTTTTCAGCTCCCCTTTATTTAAACCTGGTAATCCAGCCAGTAACACACTAGGCTTACAAAAAATGCTGCTTCTTAGAGGAGTTTAGTGGTTTGCCTGTAGAAGCAGCTCATTGTTATCCTGTGTGTCCATACACATTAGGACATTTAGGGGTTTATTTACTAAAGCTGGAGAGTCCAAAATCAGACTCCCTTCTGCATAGAAACCAATCAGCTTCTAACCTCAGCTTGTTCAATGAAGCTTTGGCAATGAAACCTGGAAGCTGATTGGTTTCTATGCAGAAGGGAGTCTGATTTTGGACTCTCCCGCTTTAGTAAATAAACCCCTTAGAGACATATTTTAAATCCTTCTGGTTTGTATTTCTGAGAGGAGTTTTTTGGCAAAAAAATACACAAATGCAGGCCATAGATGGGTCATTTATCGTCCAAATTTTCGTCCGCATGAAAAATCGGCCGATAATCACGCCATTAGTGGGGCCAGCCTATCAGCCGTTTTTTCGCAGATCCCCTCATTTATTTTTATTGGTCATGCTGGAAAATCTGCGAAAAACGGCCGTTTTTCGTGGACATAGGTGACAGCATCGGCAACGGGGCTGACCGATTTTTCGTTTATCGGCTGAAAATTCGGCCGATAAACGGCCCAGCTATGGCCTGCCTATACCCGTGCACAAAAACACTTCAGTGTTTTTTTCTGCCAAGGGAACTGGTGTTTGTGTACATAGTCCCTGAGGGTGACTCCTCTTTGGAGGAACAACGGAGCCACCCTTGCATGGCAGCTTTGTCAACCTGGAAAGCAGGTTGTATTAGATTTACATGGACTTGAATAACAAATTAAAAACCATACTTCAGCTCACATTTTTTAAGCAGTTGCGGCAAACAGGATTGTTTTTTTTTTTGTTTTTTTTTTACATAAATGTATGTATAAAAGCTGACTTGTGTAAGCACCCCTGTCAGTGTTAATTGGTTTCTTCCAACCACTTTTGCAGGACTTCTTTGAAAAATTACATACTGGCTGGATTACCAGGTGAAAATAAAGATGAAAAAGGAAATGAATGCAGCTACCAAAACTAAGAATTAGCTGCAATATATTACATTTTGACTTTGGGTTTACTACTGCTTTAAGATAATTGTTCCTCCTAATAAGTGAAATGTAAGAGGATGTTCACACCATTGCTTTCATGGATGTACTGTTGTGAATAAAGTTTGGCTAAACTGCTGGAACACATCGATGATTAATGAATCTAATGTAGCATTCTGATCTTTAGCAGCTCAATGTAAGCTAACTACAGATGCAAAGAAGATACATGTGATTACTGATCAAATTATATTGTTTTTACACCTACCACTACACCTTCTGTCAGGCCTGACAATTATTTCTAGGGTCAGAGTTTTGACAGTGATTTTGGAAATGTTTTATTTTTTTTAGCCTACATTTTTAGGAGCAACATATTCATATTAGCTGTAGTTAGATCGGGGTTGCTTCATGTCAATTCTTGTCCAGCTGTGAGGTTTGGACCTCAGTAATTGAATTAGTAAACCTGTGTTTTAATTTTCTCCCATCATGGACATATTCATTTTAAGTTTTCTTCTTCCAGATGTATTTCTTCTGCAGGCTTCTCTGTAAGAACAAACCTCTCTGATTTTGTTACAATGCCCAGTGATCAATTATGTCAGACACTAATGCAAATAAGTGCAATAAATTATTAAAGTAATAAAGCTATGAAAACATGTTTTTCTATACATTTGACTTATTGTGGTGTTTGCTAATTTGTAATGCAAAGATAACATTGTATAAGGCAATGCTAAAGGTGGTTATAGTTTTTTAGCAAGTGAAATATCTGCTTATTAAGGCTTTCTAAATGGACAATCATTAATCATGAAAAAGATCAACGTCAGTTTTTTTTTAATTTTGCCTTGCGGTTTTTTCTTAGAGCAAGAGCTTTCATGTTGCCAGGCTCTGCTACTGTCTATGGCTAGATTATTTGTGCACAAAAAAAAAATTAAAAACATGTTCAAGGGTTTATCTATAGCAAGACAACTATCTTCAACCTAAGTAACCATACAAGCTGTAAAAAAAAAACAAAAAAAAAAACTGCAAATATTTCACTAAACATGATAGTTAAGAATAATGTCCCTACTGAACCACTCCTGAGTCTGGGGTGATGTATAAATATGTATGCCCTGTTCACTGCATTTACAATATTACACAGACAGGATTTTGTCAAGAGGTAGTTAATTTGGGAATAGAGAAAACAAAAATACCAATTCCCATCATACAAGATCACAAAAATCTTTTCAAGCAAATGTATCTGATTGCCCAGATTCCAAGGCAAAATAGTTAGTTTCAAACAGCTGAGAGTGTACTTCACAGAGCTCCTTGTTTAAAGCAGCATTGAGGTGGGGGTAATAGATGCCCTCATGCCGGGGCATACTGAAATGTCAAGGACCCAATCAGGCCTATGGTTGGCTGTGGAGTTTTTGTGCTAGGGTTAAAGGTAATGTCATTCCATTTTAAGCAAGTTATATCCATCTGAAAAAGTGTATTACTTCAAATAAAACCAGGTGTTCTTATGAAGTCCTTAAGTCCTTCACAATGGTAGAAGCAGGATGTTAAATATGCCATCATTTGAATTTCTGAAACCTTAGATTGCCAAACGCCACGCCGAGGAGGTGGGGTTGGGGGGGGGGGGCGCGGCAGGCACGGGTTTACTGGTTTCTAGTTCAGTATGATGTAGGTATGAGTGAAATTCACTAGGTGACTAGAGTGGAGAGGAGCATTTGTATGCCTGGTTTGAAAGAAACCCTATACTGTCTGGAGACTATTTTAAAACCTGATTCCTGGATTTTACAGGATGCTGTATGAGCAAAATAGATAATTGTTTTTTTGGGTGGGTTTCGTTCTGCATCTGTGAAAAAAAATATCCCAACTTGGTTTTCCACTTTTGGATAGAAAAAGAGAAATCCAGAAGTAATAAGGAAAGAGTACTTCTTATAACCATACAATACATGACAATGTATTCATAGACCCTGGGTTTGTGATTGGACTCTGGCAAGCTTTTGAGCACACATCCACTTTGTGAGTCCTCAGTTATCTGCTAGTTTTCCTAAGTTGATGGACCTCTTCTTCACAGAAAGATCATTCCTAACCACTTTTTTTTATTTTTCATGATTTTGTCTTTGAATTCTTTTAACTCCTTGCTGTCTTCTAATGCCACAAAGAGAAGTAGTACATCTGGATCAGTGCAACCTTGGGAGCTGTACCCAGACCTTATGCTAAGGGGCTGCCCAACCTGTGGCCCTGGAAGCACTTGACTCTAAACCAGGGAAGCACACGTTGATTGTCCTGCGGGTTTGGTGCGCTTTCTGAAAGTACCACACCCGCAAGATATATTAGCAGTCTATGGCAAAGTGCAGCTAATGCGCAGGTGCACTGCGCTGCACCCATGTTGCGGGTAAACTGCAGCATACCAGTGTGAAAGCACACCCCCTACCGCTTGTGTAGCATTGGGGGGGGGTCGCTTCCTCATCTCATGCTCCAGGGGGCCCTGTACGGCCTTCCTGTCACATTCTGTTTTATACAGATAGGTGGGCAATATGTACAGGAACCAATCCTCTTTATTTTCCTTCTGCAACCGCTGAAACCTGGCTTCTCCTCCTCTCCCTCTTGATGGCTTTCAGCGACTGCAGGATGAAATTCTGTAAAATTCTGAACCCTTCCATTTCATTGTGGCACACAATTAGTTACCAAATCACTTAAAGTGGAGCTCCACCCAAAAGAGGAAGTCCCACTTTAAAGACTGGTCCTCTGCTCCCCATTAAGGATTGGTACCTTTGGGGAGCGGGTACCTGAAATTGACAGGTACCTACTCCCACTGCGATCGCCTAAGTTATCCTCCCTCCCCGAGGTCTTTTGGGACACGTGACGGGTCCCAGAAGACTGCAGGCCATTCATGAAGTGCAGCACTACTCGCGCATGCACAGTGGGCACCTGTCTGTGAAGCCACAAGCTGTCACAGCTGGGTGCCCACAATGAAGATGCTGGAGCCTGGAACACCAGACAGCTGGATGAAACTGGCTCCGAGGAGGACACTGCTGGACCGAGGGACAGGTGAGTGGCTGTTTTTTAAGTCAGCAGCTACAGTTTTTGTAGCTGCTGACTTTTATTTCTTTTTTTTTTTTTACAGTGTGAGTGGAACTCTGCTTTAAGTGGCCCTCCCTCTTTAAAAGGTTGAGCACCTCTGCCCTATATTGTGGGGATTGCCTGTAATATTGCTTCAGGCACTGGATTCAGCATCGTCGACCAGTAAGGCAGGGTCATCCTGTATGGTCCATGTTTCACAATGCTACTTTAACTGACAATTGTGCAACAATGTACCCAAATGAAGTGTATGTTTCTTTTCATATAAATAGAGATTTCTTTTGGTGGTTTTTGATCATCACTGGGTTTTTTATTTTTTTTTTAAAACATAAAAATTCCAAAACTGATGGGGAGAAAAAAAAAGCAATATTTTCTACTTTGTTCTACAACATTGGCAATAAAAAAAAAATATAGCAAATGCTGGTGTGCCCCTTTTCCCTCTTCATCCGAATCTAGCTCTATTTCACACACACAAGTGGCCTACCTGGCAAAAGTGAAATTTTCTACATCCATATCACCATTTCTAAGACAAATACCAACCATTTTTTAACAGGGTTTAAAAACATCTCTTCTACTCCAATTTCTTTACTAGAGTCAGAGCCTGATATTCCTGTCCTAGATCAGCGGTCTCCAACCTGCAGCCCGAGGGCTGGATATGGCCCTTTGCAAGCCTTTATCTGGCCCTTGGGGCACTATTCCTCCCAATAATATGAAGCAGTATTCCTCCCACTGCCACCAACAATGGGGCACTATTCCTTCCACTGATAACACTGATGTGGTACTATTCCTCCCATTAATACCAATTATGGGGTACTCTTCCTCCTACTGACCACCATCCCTGAGGCCATGTTTATTTCTCACTGATGCAGGGCCCAAAACATTTTTTATCCCCACTGGGCACACTCTGGCTCTCAAAGTCTGAAGTACCATGAACCAGCCCATTGTTTGCATCATCTAGGACAAGGGTCTCCAAACTTTTCAGACACAGAAGGGGGAATAAAGAGGACATAGAGCCAGTATTTGGGAAAGCTGCATACTTTTCTCCCCTAGAATGCCACTATATTGAGGAGGGAGCAACATGCTTGTTAACATGGAAAAAGCCTTGATTTTGTGCAGGTTGATTCTCCTCTGTCTTGCCATGCCCCTTTGGGTACAAAGAGTTCTAAAAAAAAAGCTTTCAAAATATTCCATTTATGTACAGATACAGGGGTTAGACAAAAAATTGAAGAACTACATGATTTGCAGGTGTGAAAGTGACACCATGTTTTGCATTGAAAGTGATTTAACATTTCTTTTTCTTCCGCTGTGTAATGAGACACCTAGTTAACAGGTGAGATGTCTCACTTTCATCATTCACTGCATGTGCTGCTAGTAATACAGTCATGTCAGAGCTTACCGAGCTTCAAAGAGGACAAATTGTTGGTGCCTGCTTAGCTGGTGCCTCTTGTGACTGAAGTTTCCAATGTATTTGCTGTGGTACAGAATCAAAGCTTATGGTGGTATATGCAGTTTCTGGGAAACCAGCATCTGATAAGCATAAGTGTGGTCAATATGGTCAACTGCCTGAAAGAGACGAAAGGACATTGCGACCCGGAATAAGAAAGCAACTGCTGCAAAAGTGACTGCAGAACTCAATTTCAGTCTCATGAAGTGTTGGCACATCAAGCTGAGCATATGGTAAAAGGATACATAAACTTTATACCTTTAGTGAAAACATGTCAAAAGCAATCAGTATAGGCAGAAACTGTGTTTTGACATGTATCTTGACTGTAACTTTTGTTCATGCATTATATACACAAAAATGACACATTGCTTTAATATGAAATAAAAACTTTATTTGGGACAGAGTACTCCAGTGGACCAACAATACAGCACTAAATGAAACCTGGGCAGTTTCCTTTTACTTCACACAGTTGTAATGCTGGCTACACATTTGAAGTATTTGACATAACACAAATGATTTGGATTACAGTGTGAACAGGTATAGACCACCAACATTTGCAGCACATGACCTCAGAAGACGATGAATGTTAGAGTGTTTACTGTAATTTAAGGCCTTGTTCACAATTCCTGCCCACAAATGCCTTCTCCGCATGGGCTTTAGCTCAATGTGTAGGACAAGTATTTGCAAAGTAGTTGTGAACTTTTTAGCAGGTTTCAAGCAGCTTCCTTGAAACCTTTAGGCCTCTTTTACACAGCTGAGTTGTAAGGCGCTTCAGCCCGTATAGCATGAATCAGCCTTTTGTTTATTCAACAGGTGAGGCCAACCCACGGCCCTGTGTGTGAACAGATATGCAGAGCAGCAGCTCAGGAGAGAATTTGCTTGGGTGCCCCCATAGCAAGCTACTTGCTGTGGGGGCAGAAGGGAGCCAGAAGAGCCAGCAGGAGACCCAAGAAGAGGATAATCGGGGTCGACGCTGTGCAAACCTACTCTACACCGCAGCTAAGTATAGACATGTTTGTTTGTTTTTGTTTTTTTTTAGTATTATTATTGCTTTTAATACACTTTAAACAGATCTTAACCACTTGCCCTCCTGAGGATTTACCTTCCACACCCCCCTCCCACCAAGGCCATTTTTTACATTATAGCACTGCGTTACTTTAACAATTTTGCGGTCATGCACCCAATACGTGTAAATTAATTGGTTTAAGTGAAAGTTATAGCGTTTACAAATGGCAGATACTGGAATTTTAGTTTTTACTAGTAATGGCGGCAATCAGTGACTAGCAGGGCTACGGCAGACATTCCGACATTGCGGGGAACTGACTTGGTGGCACTGACATCCCCAGTGACACCACTACAGTGATCAGTGCAAAAAAAGCATTGACACTGGCCAGGAAGGGGTAAACATGAGAAGCGATCACAAAGATAACTATGTGCTGGGAGTGTTTTACTAGTGGGCTGTGTCAGTGTGCTTCACTGTAATCACACTGCTCTGGATGGCTGTGCTGTGCACAGTCATCCAAAGCAGTGTGCCCGAGTTGACACGGAGAACTGTTAGTAAACAAGACAGTCTTCCCCGTCAGAGATCTTCAGAAATCACCGGGTGCCGGCGAGTAATTACCTTCCAGGACCCAGTGATTGACAGCCACAAATGGCAGAGCAGGTAGGGCGTGCGCCCCCTACCCTGAAACGCAAAATCATGTACATATACACGTGATTTTGCACACCCATGCCACCCTGTAGCAGTATTTCTGCTATAAGGTGGACAGGAAGCAGTTACTAAATAGTGCCCAGTACCACTTGCCAACCGCGCTATAGCCAAATGACGGTTACAGCGCGGTTGTCCAGTTCTATGATGTCCTCCCAGAACGAGCCCTACCGCGCCCCTGGAAATCTCCATGACACAGCTGATCACGTGATGTGGTAAAAGGCCAATCACACTGGCCTTGTACCACGTGATCAGCTGTAGCCAATGACACAGCAGATCACAGGTAAATGTAAGGAAAGTACTGCCGATAACCGGCAATTGTCAGAGGAAGGATCGGCAGCGATCATCAGGGCACTGAATCAGTGCCACCCACCAGTGCCTAGTAGTGCTGCCCATCAGTGCCAGCTCATCAGTACTGCCTATCCGTGCCACCTCATCAGTGCTGATAATCAGTGACGCCTATCCCTGCAGCCTCATCACCAAAGGAGAAAAATTACCTGTTTGCAAAATGTTATAATAGAAACAATGAAAAACCTTTTTTCAAATTTTTTGCTTTTTTTTGTTTATAGGCAAAAAATAAAACACCCAGCAGCTAGTAAATACCACCAAAAGAAAGCTCTATTTGTGTGGAAAAAAATTATAAAAATTTCATATAGGTACAGTGTCGCATGACCACGCAATTGTCATTCAAAGTCCAACAGCTGAAAATTGGCCTGGGCACAAAGGGGCGATAAGCGCCCAGTAGGCAAGTGGTTAAACAAGCTGCTAGCAGGCTTCCAATAAACTTCACGTAGTGGTGAAGGCTGCTGGTAGCTTGTTTAAACTGACAGAACTGCACTTAGGATCTGTAGCAGGGGCTGATCTATGTCGAAACATTTGTAAATCGCCCAAAAAAATTTCCCCTGCAAGGTAATGTCACAATGTGCTAGTAGGCATCACATAACAGCACATTATGAAAGACTTACCTTAAAATGGAGCCCTCCAGTGGCATGCTGTCACCGCTAACAGAGTTTACATCTTCCTTCTAGGTTTGCAGGCTCTGGTCGCTTGATTGGCTGATCCATGATAATGTCGCTCATGCACATGGGAGTTTAGGCCACGTCACAGGTATGCCATTCCTTCAGAGCGCATGTGCCAGTAACAGCATCAGCTGCAAGGGCACTGAATATCTCCTAAATGTGCATGTTTAGGAGATATTCCTTGTACCGACAGGTAAGCGGTTATTATAAGCTCACCTGTAGGTACAAGTGTCCAATAGGAGCTTACTTCCACTTTAAATACAACCAAGAGTCACACATGCACCAAATTATACATGATTGTGTCTGCTCTGAGACAGCATCTCAGTCCACTAGGTAGACAGTGACCCTGGCTGCCTGAACAAAGATGGCACTGTCAGAAGAACTATTTTGGTTTTTGGGAGAAGAAATAATTACCTGGAGTTGTGATGCTAGCACATTACTTAGCATGTATTTAAAGGTGGCAACAATGTTTCTGCAATGGTGTGCTGTACCTCCTGCTCTTCTACAGTTCAAAGCCCATGTGAATAAGGCCTTAGATTCACAGAACACATAATTCACTTTTAACTCTGTGGCTACAGCCGAGCTAAGCCAGCTCCATGTGATATGTCTTGAGGAGTAATGGGAAACTTGCCTGGCATACACCCAATATAGGTGACAAAGAATAAAGAGTTTCCCAGAAGACAGATAAAATTGTACTAAAGAAACAGACATATGCTAAAAGTAGTACAACCGGCTCACAGTTCGAAGAGAAATTATTAATGGCCTTATGTAAGCAATACAAACAGCAAAGCCTAAGTGCAGTGTGGATGCCTACTCAACTAACCAACATTTCAGGTTTCACTGTGCAGAAAACCAATGAGTGAATGCTGATTGGTCACCAGGGGTTACTGCACTTTACATTTTTCTCTCACCTTGCTGAATGAGCCTGCATGTAGACAAACCTTGTATCAGATCAGTGTACACTGAGATTTCTTTGGGGAGGGTTAACAAAAAAACATTGTAAAAAAATATAAAAAGGTAAGATTTAAGTATAAATATCAGTTAAAGAATAAAAAAAAAAAAAATCAGCTACGGTACACAGAAGGAAATATGATATTGTACATAAAGGAGTACCATAAATCAGGCACTGAAATAAAAGCAATCTGGAGAATTTCTGCTCACATTCCATCTAATTAGAATAATGTTGGGTTATGTAAAATCTGTGTCGTCAAACACATTCTAATATATGGTTTAGTGCATACCTGTCTACATGATGGGAGCACTCAAAATACTTTCATGTGCCTGCTTCACATAGGACTTGTTTTGGTGTGTGCAAACCAGTGCAATGCAGATTCATTAATGTGATAAAGGAATAGACTCAAGCTGCTTTCATAAAACACTAATAGGATAATTATTCAACAAGACATAGCATGAGGATTTGAAAAGCGATCACCTGCTAACTACCGGTACTTATCAAACCCATGGAGGCTCCCACTACTGAACTTTCACTCTAATATTATTGGGGCAATAATTGATAAGTATTCAGATAAGGAATTCTGACATTTGTCCAGTCTTACCAATCGTCATTCTTGATCTGGGTCACAAACTTTAGAATGATTCCAACCAGTTGGCCAGCAGCCTGTCAGATAGCATTCCAGTTACACAAGTATACACGACTGTGAATCTCTTCTGGAATCCACGGTTCTGGTAATCACTAAAATGTGAATGTTAGCCCTTTCAATTGTCTCAGTTCCAATAACAACCAGGCTGTTGTTAATGAGAGATGTACTTTTGGTGACCATTTTCAGCAGTCAACTTGACAGATTTATTCCACCTTTGAGCACAGTATTAGGTATATAGACATTTGTTGGAATATACTGCACTTGAGTATTACCTTCTCCTAAAAAAAAAATAAAAAGGATTGCACTTGCTCCTTTGGATAGTTTTGGGGACTGGTTATACAGAATTGTCACAGATAGATTTCCTGGGGGTTATGGACCGTTTACACCACTCTGCTTTTATCAAAAGGAAAAAACACATTTGAAGTATAAAACCAAATTACTGCTATGCGGCCAGCTAAGATCCTTTCAGAGGGGGAAGAAAAAAACCCCACACACACAGTAGTACAAGCAGTGTTATCCTGCATTGGACACATATTTCAGGCTTTTTGGATTGTATTACCATACTGTACACTAAACTGTATGATTTCCAAGATATACACTGCTGCACCCTATAGCAGTCTTTTTCAACCAGGGTGCCCAGGCACCCTGAGGTGCCTTCAGGTTTCTTCAGGTGTGCCTTAGCAAAATGACTAATAACTATTCACTTGCTGGCTTGTATACCATTATTGGACAAAGCCTGCCTTTTAATTACACAAAGGCCACAGCTTCTCATTGTACATTGTTCCAACCTTTCCATCCTCCTAACAACTAATGAGGATGACAGCATCCTTGTTTGCCCTTTCCTGCCCCTCTCCATCAGCACTGGCTGAATGAGGATAAGAAACTGAAGAGGAGAAACATTGTAATACTAGTCAGTACCTGTGGGCAAAGGTCGATTTGCTATGAAAGAATAAAATACCTCTAATATGAGGTGTCCTACATGTGTGGATGTTGCTGTGTAAGTAAAACAATTTGTTTAGTTTTCTGCATTTTAGAATGGGGTGCCTCAAAGGAGGACATACTTTTAAAGAATGCCTTGCCTGAAAAAACGTTGAGAAATACTGCCCTATAGTCATCATGTTGTAAATACAAGATGGTAGGATTAAAATGCAGTTTTAATCAACCAGATTTTAAACAACAGCTGCATTTGTTAATACAAAAGCCTAATGGTTTCAGAAAGCTTAGAACTGATATGGGGGAGGGGGTCAGTCATCTACATACGTAGTTCTCATTTTGATTTGGTAAGGGAGTCTACCTTGAGAATAAATTGCTCCTGAAATGTACTGTATTCAGGGCTGCTATAGATGGGTAGATCTATCAGAACACTTGGAGATCTGTTTATCATCAAAACAATAGTGCTGTGCTTGGGGTCGTTCCTCCAGACCTAGTACTGTGAAAAGATGGAATATTGTTTGAAACAGACCTTTCACTGACTTTACTCTAGGCATCAGTGCTTACCTTAAATACACAAACATACGATTTTGGCCAGAGCAGACCACGATACTCAGGTATATACAGACAAGACAGATTATTTTGGTAGATTGGTAAGGTTTCCTTGATATAAAGGTGAAGCTGGGGATGCATTGGCATTTGTGCTCTCCCTCCTCCATAGCCATAACTAATGCCCACTCAGAATATAATGTATACAAATTTATGGAAAGATCTTTAGGCAGTCAGCTTATGTTTATATACCTGATGTAAAAAATCTATTTTACACTGCTTTGACCGATATCCCATAAATACAATAAACATTATACTAGAGGCAGTAAAAGTAACAATAATGAAGACCACATTAACATTTTGTAAACAGGGATGTCCAGTGTGAAAACTCATAAGACTCCATGGATCACTATTAGTCTTTGTGCCTGATGTCTGAATACTTCGATACACACAGGATTCATTCCAAGATCATTTTTGCATAATTTTCTGTCCCAAAAAATGGTCTTTATAATCCAATCACCCTAGACCATCACCATGGATTAAGCAGCAGATCAAAGGACTGCCATGGACCACTTTTCTTCATTCTGATCTTTTCCCATAATTCCTCCCTCTGGTCACAGTGGTCACTGTACATGCACATACCATACTATGTTGATGATGATGAAAGACATCAATAGACAAACAGCTCATATGTGCTGACCCAGCTAGATGGGAAGCTCCAATCTGGGAATTTTTGAAGAAGAGCATCAAGCTGAGGAGAATGCTGATTGGATCCAAAGAAATAGTGAGATGCTGCAGCAACTGTAACCATCCCATCAGAATTATCATCTGAACCCTGAAATACACAGATACATATTATACATGTTCCAGGTCTAAGCACAGATTTTGTCACTCAGTTACCATATTCAGGGTGTAACATGTTCCGATCAGACCGCCTCCCGCTCCCTGCTTTGACAACTAGCGGGGGATCTTCTCCCCCTTTGCTAGCTGTCAAATTTTTAAAAAAGCTCTATACTGACAGATCTGCAGGAGACCTGCATGGAATCTGCTCATTGCCGGCACAATGCTCTACAGGTTCCTGCAGACAAAAATAATAAATGCACATTTTTTTACCTGAAAAAAAAAAGTACATTTATTATTTTTTACTAAAAGGTTAACTTATCCTTTTAAAGAAGCTGTGACAAAACAATGAGGTGCTTTTTAACATCAACGCATATAACTAATTTGTTCTGAATAGTTGATGCATTCCTCAAAATCTCTTTTCTGGAGAATTTTTTAGTGTTTGCAATCTATTTTCAAACCAGTCTCAAAAATAAGAACAGGCAGCTAATTTGTCTCTTGTTTATTCATCTCTCCTTTCACCACGCAAACAGGATTATTTATCAGATCATGGTGACCTGCTTTAAAAATCTGCATATTTACATAGGAGCTCACCATCATCCAGTGAACGTTCTTGTTTGTATGGTAAGAGAAGTGAGGGGAAACATGAGAAAAGGTAAAGTAGTTGTATGTCAGACCACTCTCAAAAACAAGCATTTCCAAAGTGCAGGTTAAAGAATCAAAAACGAATTGAGTGGTTGATGGGGCAATTGCCATATTCCTTTGAACCAATAAATACCATTTCTTATGTAAGAACCTAAATATTGGGTCAATTTATAATAAGAGTGCAGGCTTACCTAAAAAAATATACACTATTTGCTCCCTTGTTTAGTTTCATTTAGATCAGTGGTTTTTGTAAACTAGTACACTAAACCCTGCAATGAGAACATCCTGCATGTAGTGCTTTCTCATTGCAAGCTGAGAGTAGGGGACCACTAAGTAGCAGTGGGTGCCAAGTAAGCAAAAGCATTCTAGCACCTGGCAGTTTAACACAGGCAGAATAGGATGAAGAGATCTCCTGCTCAATGCTGCCTGCATAGTCCCAGCCGTGACGTCACTACAAGGAATGGTACATGGAGTCTTCAAGGGAAGTGCCCCTGATCATGACCACTGATCACTGGATGTTGGGGCGTTTATTACTCCTACTGACCACTGACACCGGGGCATTTATTACTCTTACTGACCAGTTATGTGAGGAAATTTATTACTACCTCTAATGCAAGGGCATTTATCACTCCACTGAAATCTGATTCCTGGGAATTTATCATTTCTAATGAACCTAGGGAATTTTTTTACTCCTGCTGAAAGGAGTGTTATTTTGCACTCTCACTGATGCTAGAGCATTTATTACTCCTACTGACCTCCAACACCTGGGACTTTATTACTTGCTGGGGCATTATTTTACTTCAGTTCAGTCCAGCTTCCAAACTGTGAACTGACTCTTCGTTAAACATTTTGGAGACCCCTGGTTTAGATTGTCTGACCCTGACAATACTTATTGTCATGCTGATAACATACACTATATTGCCAAAAGTATTGGGACATCTGCCTTTACATGAACATTAAATTTAATGGTATCCCAGTCTTATTCTGTAAGGTTCAATATTGAGTTGGCCCACCCCTTGTAGCTATAACATCTTCAACTCTTCTGGGAAGGCTGTCCACAAGGTTTAGGAGTGTGTCTATAGAAATGTTTGACCATTCTTCCAGAGGCGCATTTGTGAGGTCAGGCACTTGTGTCAGATGAGAAGGCCTGGCTCACAGTCTCAGTTTGAATTCATCCCAAAGGTGTTTTATTAGGTTGAGATCAGGACTCTGGGGTGGAGGAACTTGACTGGCCTGCACAAACTTGCTCATCCATGTCTTTATGAACCTTGCTTTGTGCACTGGTATTTAGTCATGTTGGAACAGGAAGGGCCATCCCAAAAAGTTGGGAGCTTGAAATTGTCCAAAATGTCTTGGTATGCTGACGCCTTAAGAGTTCCCTTCATTGGAACTAGGGGGCCAAACCCAACCCCTGAAAAACAACCCCACACCATAATCCCCCCTCCACCAAACTTTACACTTGGCACAATACAGTCAGGCAAGTACTGTTCTCCTGGCAACCCCCAAACCCAGACACGCCCATCAGATTGCTAGACAGAGAAGCATGATTCGTCACTCCAGAGAACACGTCTCCACTGCTCTAAAGTCCAGTGGCAGCATGCTTTACAGCACTGCATCTGATGCTTTGCATTGCGCTTGGTGATGTAAGGCTTGGATGTAGCTGCTCGGCCATAGAACCCCATTCCATGAAGTTTTCTATGCACTGTTGTTGTGCTAATCTGAAGGCCACACCAAGTTTGGAGGTCTTTAGCTATTGACTCTGAAGACAGTTGGCGACGTCTGCGCACTGTGTGCCTCAGCATGTGCTGACCCTGCTCTGTCATTTTACATGGCTTACCACTTTGTGGCTGAGTCGCTGTTGTTCCCAGTTGCTTCAACTTTGTTATAATACCACTAACAGTTGACCGTGGGATATTTAGTAGCAGGGAGATTTCACGTATGGACTTATTGCACAGGTGGCAACCTATCACAGTTCCATACTTGAATTCATTGAGCTCCTGAGAGCAACCCGTTCTTTCACAAATGTTTGTAGAAGTAGTCTGCATGCCTAGGTGTTTGCTTTTATACACCTGTGGCCATAGAGATGATTGGAACAGCTGAATCCAATGATTTGGAGGGCTGGCCCAATACTTTTGGCAATATAGTCTATGTGTGAGCTTGAAACTAGTGGACAGCAACAATCTATCAGGTGACCTAATACACCTGATATGCAGAGCTTAGAGTTAAGCTCAGACAAGTTACATAAAGCTAAACACACAGGCAAATATAAATATTTTGTTGATAATCTGCTCAATTCTAATTAATAAATATTCAGATTCTTACTTAAGCCCAGTCCAGACTGGTTCCCTTAAAGATGCAATGCTGAACACAGACTTTTGCTTTTCTGTTTAACACCACAAAAGCTTATTTCTACATTACAAAAGGACAGTGCCACAGTGCCAGTGTCTTTTGGAAATGTTGACCCTTCAAGGGTTGTTCCTTGTGCTCACCTTCAGTTCAATCCAAAATTTCCATACTGGAGCCTGCAGGCCATGAGAGTAATATACAAAGTAGTCTCCGCCATTGCTTGGCACTGGTAACCCATCACCCAGAGACCAGCTAGACAGCACAAAATGGTCATGTGAGCGCACATATATTGTCATGTGACTTGGTCCTAGGGTGAAAAAAAAAAAAGATGAGAAAACATTGCAGTGTTCTGTTTTTGATAAGTTACTGCTCTTTCCACTACAATGTTTCCATGTACGATATACAGTACTGTGCAAAAGTCTTAGGCAGATTACAGTCATAGTTTATTTTTTATCAATTGACAAAATGGACAGTAAACAAACAAAATGGCATTTTTTTTTTGCTGGCTGATAGCTAAAAAGAGTGGGAAATTTGAGTGGAGAGTGAAAAAGTTTTACTTTTGACTGCTGGTTATTGTAGTTGTTTTATTTTCTTCTTTGGGTCTTGCTAAAAGCTTTTACTTTTTTAAATCACTTTTTCTTGTCACTTTTTAAATAGCATTTTATTTTCTTCCTTCAGTCTGCTAATTAAGGGGAAGGGTTAATTTGTCACAGGTGATACATATATAAATTGCTGAAGCGCTCACACTGAGCTTACTCATTCTTGAGCTTGCCTGTATTTTGCTTGCTGGATCTTTGACCAAGTGGACATTTGATAAATTGAGTTAAAAAACTGGAATTGGAAACAGTAGATTATAACAGGAGACTACTAACCTGTAAGTGACAACTGATATTTTCTAATAATATTGTAACTGGGATAATGTGTGTTAGCAGGGCTGAAGGTTTTGTGCAGTGCACAGTGTGCAGCATGTATGCAACAATGGAACAACAGCTCCAGGATGGATACCGCTGTGACAGATGGGAGTGGGTTGGCCTTCTGGAAACTCGCATTAGAGATCTGGAGAAGCAGGTTTCAACACTGGGCAGAACCGACAACCTTGAATGGGGTCTTCTGCTCTCTGAGGAGGCAGCTGATGGAATTTATGTGGACAGCGGAGGGGCTAATCAGGATTATCAGTTAGGAAGATGGGTTACTGTAATGAAAGGGAGTGGTAGGGGCTCACAGAAAAGGAAGGCCGGCCTGTGTTTATGCACCCAAACAGATTTGCCAAGTTGGGTGAAGATGTGGGGGTGGCAGCCCTGGATGTCACTGCTATCCCTAACAGCCGGGAGGGCAGACCATCTGAGAGGGGTGGTGAGGGTAGTGCAGGAAAGTCTAGACAGCTAGTGGTAGTAGGGGATTCTATAATCAGAAGGACTGATAATTTGTCACCAGGATCACCTCAACCGAATGGTTTGCAGTCTCCCTGGTGCCAGGGTTCGGCATGTGGTGGACCGAGTTGCTAAATGACTGGGAGGGGCTGGGCATGACACAGCTGTCTTGGTTCACGTTGGAACCAATAACAGAATACATGGAAGGTGGCGGCTCCTTAAGAATCAATTTAAATAACCAGGCTGCAAGTTGAAGGGAAGGACCTCTAAGGTGATATTCTCTGAAATATTACCTGTGCCATGCGCAACTCAGGAAAGAGAGGGGCAAGACTAGAGAACTCAATGCATGGCTAAAGACCTGGTGTAAGAGGGAAGGATTTGAGTTTCTAGAGCACTGGGCTGGCTTTTCATTGGAGCACATCCTATATGCTAGAGATGGTCTGCACCTAAATGGAAGGGGGTCTGCTGTGCTGGAGGAGAGGTTTATGGGAAGGTAGGAGGAGTATTTAAACTAGGATCGAGGGGGGATGGAAAATTGGATTATAATGGGGTAGTTAGATCAAACAGGGCCAGTACTTATTGATGGGTGGAATGGGGAAAGATGGGGAGAGGGCTATGGCAGATGATAAGAAGGTTCCCATGTTACAAACAACCAGTGGAATTGGTACCATTTGTATGAAAATATAAAATATGCAAAATACGTGTACACAAGGTGTCAATGGATTAAAGTGTTTGTTCACCAATGCCAGATGTCTGCCAAGCAAAATAGGTGAGTTGGAAGCTTTGGTGCATGAAGAGAACTATGATTTAATTGGTATTGCTGAATCTTGGCTTCATTCTTCACATGACTGGGCCATTAATATTCCTGGATATGTTCTCTTTCAGAGAGACAAGGGAAATAGGAAAGGTGGTGGTGTCTGCCTCTATGTGAGAAGAGATCTCAGAGTGAGTGTGAAAGAGGACCTAGTTGATGGAGAGTGTGATGAGGCTGAAGCATTACAGGTGGAACTGCACATGGCGGTGCGTACTATAAAAAGGTAATCATTGGAGTTTGTTATAGGCCTCCCAGTGTTAATGAGGAGGTGGAGACTCCGCTCCATGCACAAATCGAAAGGGCTGCAAGGGCTGGGACAGTGATAATAATGGATAACTATCCGGAAATTGACTGGAGTAATGGTACTGCAGGAACAGTTAAAAGGGCAAAAACACCTACTACAAGACAATTTTATGGTATGGTTTATAGAAGCCCCAACTAGGAATGATGCTCTGCTGGACCTGGTAATCTCAAACCATGCAGAGCTTATTACGAATGTCCATATAAAAGAACATCTGGGTAGCAATGACTATAACATGATTTCATTTATTGTTAGCTGTAAACAGCAAGCACATACGGGAAAAATAAAAACATTCAATTTTAAGAGAGCTAATTCTCCAAGGCTGAGACATGCTCTACAAGACTTAGACTGGTAGGGAATATTGGCATCAATGAAAACACAGAAATGGGAGTTCTTCAAAAAGACTGTATGTGAACACACTGCAAAATATATTCCCATGGACAACAAGTTTAAAAGGCTACAAATCAAACCTATGTGGCTTACGGCCAAAGTTTGGGCAAGACAGTGTTCTTAGAGTCTGCAGTTTCCTAGCAGGTGGTTTGCTGATCACAGGTGCAATGCTTTACAGGCAGCAGAGTATGAAAATAATAAATGCACATCTTTCTTTTTTTTTTTGGGCAAAACAAAGTTGCAAGAATTCATCCACAGGGCTCAGTAATCCATTTGAGCAAACCATTGTGAACAGGGTTCAGTAGAAGATTGGGTGGAGTGTAAAAATAGTTCACTGCAGAGACACAGAGGAAGTTAAGATTCTTGTTCACAGTAAAGCTCAGCCATTCTTCTGATAATGCCTTTTATTGCACTCTAAGATCAATGCACAGTTTACATAAAGTCATTTTACAGTAAAATATATACTTTTCCACAGAAAAATATATGGAGAAATTTACTAACCTTTAACCTCAAAGTTCATTCGAGTAGAACCCCATGGCATCTCCTCCCTGGATACAAGTTTAAACTCTATGTTCTCAGAGACAGGAGGAGGGGGTGCTGGGAGATACCAGTTTTTCCTGTTATAAAAAAGTAAAAGGTGCATCTTGAGTAAAGCAAGCAAACAGTCACAAAACAGTGTATCTAAAACAATATTCAAGTCAAGTCCTCAGTGATTTGATACATTACAAGCTATTGAAATGTAGTCCACTTATACCCTTAAAGGGTATGGATAAATTAAAAACGCTTCCCAAACACCTGTCTGCCGCTTGCAAATAAGGCTAGTGTAAACGTAGCCTAAGGTCCAGGAAAAAGATTTTGTGGAGTAAAATCTATAAGACAGTCATTCTTCACTAGGTTTGTCCCAGTCATGAAGAAAACTGATCTTCCTTCATTCCAAAGTAGAAGAATGTACCTTACAGCGTTACATGCCTTAAGCACAATCTAAAGGAAAAAAAAACAAACATTTCTATCCCAGAAGGCAGACCTTGGCAAATTGCAGCCCCAGGACCACATTGGTCCCTTTGCTGTCCCTCAATGCCTTCACTGTCAGCATTCACCTGTGAGCCTATCAACTATCTCCCTGAGAAAACTGAAAGGCTCAGAGGCAAGCTGCCAGATATCTGTGTGTAGAGTTGCAAGAAATGGAGGCAAAGAGCCTGAGGAGCTAATGGGTACAGAGGGGAGTCAAACTTCTGCTGCAAAAGTGTAGCCTAGGAGACATCCCGATGCTCTGCCGCCACTCTGATACCTGGCCAAGTTCTTCCTGTGTTAGCTCCTGCAGACTGCAAACCCCAGGAGCCATGCACCTGTTCTTCAGTCCAGATCAGGATCTGCAGAAATCCCTGCTTTACAGATCTCAGGATCTCTCCTTCCAGTCACAGTCCTTTTCAGAGCACATGACAGGCAGTGAGGAGGTGTTTTATCACCTTATCTGTTATTTTACAATTTGGGTGGGCAGTCAGGGGGTGGTAAAACTGCCCATTCTTCCTGACAAAATGCTTCCAGGTCATGCAAAGTCTTTGGTTGTCTTGCATGAACCTCACGTTTGAAATCTCCCCAGAGTGGTTCGCTGATATCAAGGTAAGGAGACTGATGACCATTTCAGAACCTTAACCTTTTTCTGCTGTAACCACCGAAGGATCAACTTGTGCTTAGGGTCTTGCACTGGAAAATCCAAGAGCGTCCTGTGTGCAGCTTTTGTGCAAAAGAATGCAAATTGTATGCCAGTATTTTATGATAACATGCTGCATTCATCTTACCATCATTTTTCACAAGTCAGTGAGCCACCACTAAGCTTCACAGTTGGGATGTTATTCTTTTCACTATAGGACTTGTTGACCCCTTTCCAAACATAGCGCTTATGGCTGTGACCATAAAGCTCTATTTTGGTCTTGTCAATCCAGATTATTGTGCCAGAAGCTGTGAAGCATGTCAAGGTGTTGTCAGGCATATTGTAACCAGGTTCTTTTGTGGCACTGGCATAGTAAAGGCTTCTTTCTGGCAACTCAACCATGCAGCTCATTTTTGTTTAGGTATGATCATATTGTGCTCCTTAAAACAACCACACAGTCTTTTACCAAAGGAGCCTGTATTTCATCTGAGATTACCTGTGGGTTTTTCTTTTTAATAAATGGCTTCAAATTACCACTGTCCTTAAATAAAAGACCACTTTTTTGGCATGATCAGTCATATTTTCAATATCAATGCAAAATGTCAAGATTTCTGACAGGGTATGCAAATGTTTCAGCACAACTGTAGGTGTGATAACGTAATCTTCAGTCTTCATTCTACTGGCTTCAGAAGATTAACAACTGAATAAAGAAAATATAGACCAGAAGGTCCCCTGTGTCCACCTTCAACAGACAGCTTGTTTATTCACTCGGTGCTCCCAACACCTTTCACCAACAACATGCACCAACAGCACCTTTCACCAACTAACATGGACCAGGCTGCCCTTCATAACACTGTATGGCCATATAGTTATCTGCAGTTTCTTTCTTGCTAATTTAGTCCCATGATCCCTTACAGAAAAGAAAATGTAAATCAGGATGACAGTAGGAAAGGCAATACTAGCCCATGAAAGAAGGGGTGGGTGGGCACAGGAAATGGATGCAAAATCATAACTGTAGTCTCTTGTCTCCAGTTACTATACTTTATACTCTGCTGTTGGGTGTTGAAGCTTTTCAATTAACAAACCAAAGAAAGGAAAAAAAAAAAAAACAGTATCCCCTTTCTCCAGTGATTAAAGTTTCATATTACATGCCTTGCTGATGGGCATTGCAGGTTTTTTATATAGCTTAAATCAAGCAGACTTCAAGCTTCTATTAAGAGCCGAGATCTCTAACACATTATTGTGAGAGTTGCAGCCCTCGGCAGTGATACTGGCAGATCAGAAAAAAATATATACAGGTACAGGTAGGCAGAGCTACTGAAGGGTTCTATGAAGTAATTATATATAACTATGTTAGGTGGGTTCACATGCTTGATAATCTCGTGTTTATTGCACATTTTGATTGAGTTTCTTTTATTGAAACATCACCCTAGTGCAGCACTCTTTTCTACAAATGTTCACTGTGTGTACAGAAAGCAAAAAAAAAATAAAAATTAAATGGAACAATTATTTGTAATAATACCTATTAAATGCAGTTCCTAGAACTGTAAGAGGAGTACTTGTAAAATACAGGGTAAAATATTACTACCTCACAAACACAATCAAAATTTGCAATAAAAACACAAGCTCATCAAGCAGTAGCTAGATAGCTGGGTGAAACAAACCCATATACTGCAGATTACCAGAGCTAAGACTTGGTTCACAACTATGCAGTTTGCTCTTTAATCCATTTCTGCAGTACTTTTTGCACGTGTTTTGATGCTTTTATCACACTTTTTTTATGCTTTTTTTATACTTTATTTTTGGCCGATTTGTTGCTGGGCAGATTAAAAAAATGCAAAACGCAAAATGCATCCAAATCGCACTACATGCCTTTCTGTAGCATGTCCACTGAACCAAAACCGCACCATTTTGTGTATAAAAAAAGTCCCTGACCCTTTCCAAAAACAGAGCAGCTGAAAAAAGCATAGATGTGCACGTGTCCCTTAGGAAGCTATGTTAAATGGTTCACACCAAAAACACATAGGTGGGAACAAGGCCTAAGGTATGGTGACTCCATTTAGTTTTCGTTTTTCAGCTAAGAACTTTTTCAGCAAGTGCAGAAAATACCTCTTAATCTTGCAAGAAATGCTGTGTCCTTGTCAATTTCTGTGAGCTGACGTGGAAGCGTAAGACAATACTAAATTATTGGTGTAAAGTACTAATCCTATCATGCCCAGGTAATGGAGATAAACAATGGCAGACATTGTTAAGTACAGCTTGTGTGACAACCATAGCTCCCTTCATAGCTACAGTGGAGAAAGAAGTGTAGACATGAAGGGACAGGAAATATGTTTTTCACAGGATCAAGTGAAAATAAAGGGTAAAAAAGCCTGAAACAAAGAAAACTATAATGTAGTCAAAGCATTGGGAAACTGCAGTATATGTTACATTTTTATTTTTGGGTTTAGATATAACTAAAGAAAGAAAATGGCAGGAGTGGCTCCCTAACTCTTAAAATAATTAAACATAGTACCAATGCTAAAGTTTTCTGAGCACCTTGAATGAATAATAAAAAATATATTAACTGCAATTTTCCAGGCACTGCTGGATCAGAAAAGTGCTTGTAACAGAAAAAGTTCAGTTAAGATGGCCATATGTGCTGATTTTTAGAAAATTTCAAACCACTTCGAGACCACTGGAATCACAAATACCACCACCAAATAATTACTGAAATAAAGCATTCTACTGCCCATGGGCTCAATCAACCACCAAAATTCAGTTGTTTGGACTTTTCCACTAAATTATAAGCAATTATATTCCTTGGGTTTGTTAGAGACCATTATTTTAGGTCTTCAATTGCTTTGCACTTGTAACATAAAAGTTCAGTCACTTAAGTTGCCATGTGTATGGCAAGATTTTAGTTTAATTTGTTCCATTATTGAAGTTTATTATACTGCTACTTTTTTACTGCTTTGAGACAGTCCTGCAGATGACAAGAATATATATATTATGCCACTAACCTGAGCAAAAAATGAACAGGAAAAAACCAGGGGTATCCGCAGAATGGAGCATCTTCACAAGGGGCTCTGACGGTGTCGTTTAATTCAGGTATGTGAGGAGTTACGTGAAATAATCCACTGTAGTCAAAGCCATTTATCCATATACCAGAATCTGTCTTAACCACTTCCCCATTCAAATTGTGAAAAGTCCGTGTTGTATGCTTAACAGAGAAAGGAACATGGTAGAGATGAAAAAAAACATATTGAATACATCTTTGGAATACATGTACATTTTCCCATGTTTTACCCCTTTAAACATGCTGCAAGTACAGAAAAATAACTGCTGATGTGCCAGAAATATAGAATGCTCCTACCTTCTGCTTTCAATTGAAAACACAGCTCTGAATTCTTAAACATGTGTTGTCAATATCTTGCCTACTTCATTTCGGATGGATTACAGAAAACACATATCTGGGGTCTCCATCCATGATCGTCCCATTAAACCTTTGTTATTTGTAGAGGACATACTCCAACACTTACAAAACCTCTAACTACCTCCTGAGCTTACATGCCTGCTTTAAAGCATTTGTGTCCCTATCAGGCTATAAGTTTAATTACTCTAAATCTGAAGCCCTGCCTATCAATTTTAAGCTCCCAGACTCTTGAATCATTTTTCTCCCCCTATCAGTACTCCTGGAATTTTTGGAAATTCTAGGCATAAATTTGATACTTTCCCATCAAAACTTTTATGAGGCCAATTATTCAAGTCTTTTCCATGAAATGAAGTAAATCCTACATCGTTGGACCTCACAGCACATATTTTGGATCAGCGGAACTGCATCCATAACTATCCAATATTACTTTATTATTTCTAAACACTTCCAGTGAGAATGCCTGTCTCACCTTAAATTTGCTGCAACAGATCTATAATTTATTTGGCAAAAATATACACATCAGAGTTGCTAAGATTGTTCTTATGTCCCTTAAAACACCAGGGGGAGTTTGCATTCCCTGATATTATATACTACGACTGCGCATCTCACCTTTGACCGTAATACTCTGGTTTACTTTGTACTCTTACAATCTTTTTCCGAGATGAAAAAAATTGTTGTTAGCCCCCATCTATTATAACTCTTGCTGCAATTAAATTTACAAAGGGAATTTGTACTACGCACATCCAATTTACATTTTTTCCACAACTCCTCTGCTCTCTTTTCTCTATACTCCAGCTATACTGGACAAAGTATTGCTGTGGAAAACTTAAATCTCTTTTGCAAACTGATAATACCTTGTATGGACCAAAAATTCTTCTTCCTTTTGCTACTCTACAAGAGTGGCATGAACTACCATCTAGACTGCTTTTTATTTACCTTCAAATAAAACATTTTGTGCAAGTTATTGCACCTAGCGACCTTCTCTTTCCCCACACCCTTTGAAAAACTCTGCATTGCAGAGACATGTCAAGGACTCATTTACAAGGGTTTGACGGCACCAAATACTGACACACCCATAGTGTACTACATATATGACAAAATGGAAATGCATCCTAAATAGACTTTAGGACAGAGGATTGGGGCAGAATTTTGGAGGCTGCACACAAAATGTCAATTTGCACAGTCTATAAAAGTGAAACAATTTAAAACCTTTTCTCATTGCTACCACATTACTGCATTTCTCCATACCCTTAACGCTAACATTTCAGACTGCTGTTAGAGGTGTCTGGGCCACTAAGGGACACTGTTCCATACTGGACTTGCCCCAAGATGCACTCCTTTTGGCAGGAAGTGGAAACTCTCCTACAGTTAAACAACCCACATACTGTACCTGCTTGGTCTCCTACCATTCCATGCATTCAAAAATGCTAGAAGGTTGATCCTGAATATATTAATGGCCACATGGTGTTTAACTGTCTCTCACTGGTGGGGTTGCATGGGCTGACCACACTTGACCTGCATTCTCATATTTGGGAGGTGAAACCTATAGAAAGCCTCACAGTTAAAAGGAATACCAAACTCAAAACTTACCAGTGAGTGTGGGACCCTTGAATCGGCTTTGATACTCCTATTTGAAGCGTCCCTACAAGACCCTTTCCATAATGACACCATGTCGCTGTTCTTCTCTCTCCCATCCCCCTACTTCCTCTCTCTTTCTTATTGATTCTCAAATGTCTCTAAACTCACTCCAATGCAAAAACACTTTCCTTTCTCCAGTCCTATTCAATCTACTCTATTTATTGTCATTTAGTCTGCCGTGAAGCTTGCCATTTAAGGTTATGTCTATACTAACTCATTTCTATAAGGATGTGGATCATTGTTTGGGCATTTTTTTTCTCTCAGGTGGACAAGCCGAAATTCCAGGTCTACTGAACCCCTCATTCTTAAAATAAAAACATATAAAAAGAAAATTAAAAAAAAAAGAAAAGGAAGAATAAAAGAACAAGGGAAAAGTAAAGAAACAAACAAAAAAAAACAAAACATTGAACTCCCTTCATCTCCTTCCTTACTCATCTTGGTAACCCCAACTTGTACACAGACAGAAAGCACAGGAAATTAACAGTTCACAGCATTTCTGGAAAAGTCAACAGGCAAAACTGCACAGATATAAGTAAACACTTTTGATGGCATATTTAACAGAACAAAAGGGAGCACAACAAATAAGGCAAGTAAATTGATAAGGGTTAAGTACACTTTAACCATTGGATAGGGTGTATTGTAGCTGTGCTGCGACAGAGACAGCAGATGAATAAAACAAGGATAATGCAATGTAGAGAAGAAGCATGACTATTTTTTGAAAATGAGCAGCACTGGCCATTTTGTTTTTGCTTCAAGAATACTCCTATATAGCAGAGGTTTGTGACATGCCTACAATGCATAATAGAGAAACTAAAATAAAAGAAACAGGCAAATAAAAAGAAAGTCTAGCACACAGCAATCAGATATAGAATAACAAATGTATCTATTGGATTTTCCCCTGCTAACACATCACACACTGCAAGGGAGAATCCTTTAATTATTCTGCAGTGCATACAACATACAGTAGAAAAGGATTACCTGCAGGAAGATCCTCTTTGGCTTGGGACTATCCATACTGCCACTATATGGAAAGAACAGGCCACTACAAACAAGGACGAACATCATACCAGACACAAATGCCAAACACATCATTAACTTTTTGGTGCTCTTCACTAGATAAATAAACTTGATCTAAGACAAGGAGGAAAATGTAAAGTAAATCATGTATGTATGTTTACTAACTGCTTTTGTAATAATAGTACACACCTGTTGGGTTTACTAAACATTCAATGGAGAGACATACTATTAAAGAATCTTACTCAGGGATACTACAATATTTTGTCTTGTATATTTAATAACTGCCAGGTAATTATTTCCAGAACATTTCTTATCACCATGTTGCTAAAGTGCACCTACATGGGCTAGTTAATCTGGTATCTTAATTTCACGTATGCTGCAAAAATGATTCCTGTGGGTGACGACATATATGTGCATCGGAAGTGGTTATAGCCACACTTATTTTGCTGAATGGTTGAGTTCCACGGGTTTTTAAAGAGACTGGATTACTGCTGCATGCACAAATTAGATTGGCCCATGTAAATAAAGTGTGACTTACAAGTATGTGAGACTGTTATGAGGAAAGCTTTTACTGCATAAGCTTGACACAGTAGTTCATTATAGTAAGCACTGACTGATTCCTTTGCAGGAAAAAGTGTGAAATCTGGTAATTAAATGTATTTTTAGAATAAGATGTGTAAGAATTTACATTACCAACCCCACTACTCACAGTTTTCAGCCCAGCTAATTTAATGATTTAAAGTGTGTGGCCACACCAAAAAAAAAAAAAAAGGACACTGCAAATCAAGTACATTATCTTGAGGAATAAATGGAATGTATGATTGAAAGAAATATCAAGACTGCATTGCTAGTACTGTCATAAGCCTTACAGAATTCTACAGTGACAACAGAGTTTATCCTACTACTGGAATACACACCCTGTGTTTGAAGTAACTAATATATGTACTTACAAAGTAAGATAAAAGAATAACTGTACAAACAACCAATAAAGTGGCCATCACCACATCAGGTGGGATTTCTGTACCGCTGCGTCCAAGGATAGGCGTGAACATCTCAAACACTGCCCACACATGATACATGGTGTGTAGACAAGGATAAAATAATCCCAACAGGTATATGGCAATGTATTTATAGGATGAACCTATGAGAACAAAAAACAAGAAGCAAAATTTTACTGTGCATTTGGAAGGCTTAATATATGCAAATCAAGAACCACTGTTTTCAATGCAAAGTTTGCTATAAATTTATTATGGTATATAGCAGTGTGCACAGTTATATGGACTGTAGAAAAATGAAAAAAAAACCAACAACTGTATACTCCCCACAAAATCTCTAGAGGGCATAGCATTTCTGCATTGCACGCACTCTAGTTGATATTTTACAGAAACATACTGCGAACTCTACAGCAGCCTTTTTCAACCAGGGTGTCTTTAGGTTTCTTCAGGGGTGCAAAATGCCTAAAAATTGCACAAAATGTATATACAAGTCAGCGGGTGGATCAAGCCTGCCTTTTAGTTACACAAAGTCACCGGTTTCCATTGTGCAGCATTACAACTTTCTAGCCACCGGAATCCTAACAACCAATGGCATCACTGGTTGATAAGAAGGATGTTCAGCATCTGCACAGTACTGCACTTTCCTTGTTTGCCTCTCCTCTGCTCCTGTCCATCAGCACTGGGGTCACATTAGCTGTGTGAGGGAGAGAAACTGAGGGAGAAGAGAAACATTGGATCACTAGTCAGTACCGGTGTGCAAGGGTGTATTTGATTTGTAAAAATAAATTACCTCTATCATTGGGTGTCCTACGTGTGTGGATGTTGCTACGTTATGTAAAACGATTAGTTTTTTTTTTTTCGTTTTAGAATGGGGAGCCTTAAGATTGTGCAATATTTTAAGGGGTGCCTTAAGATTGTGCATCATTTTAAAGGGTGCCTTGACTGAAAAAGTTTGAGAAACCCTGTTCTACATTATACTCTGCTCTACAGCAAATGTCAATAGAATAGCAACTAAAAAACAAAAAAATAAACAAAAAAAAAACAAAAAACACATGCAAAGACTAAACCAGTTTAACTGGGATTGAACCCTGTTAAAATCCATGCAATACAGAAAAGTCTATGTTGATTTGAAAACATTCTAATATTACCATTTTTACTTAAAAGGTGTCCCTAAAATCTTTTTTTTTTTTTTTTTTTGGATACAGTAGTGAGGGATTAGAACAAATAAGGGGATTAACCCTCTTATTTGTCATGTTTATAATTATCATCATAACTGTCACCAGAACAGGAATAGAGAATAAATCTTCTAATGGGGACACTAGTTTTGGTGACCTTGGTGACAAGGGATTGCCTCAGTTTGAAGGGATCTCTTTTTTTTGTTTCTGGTTTTGGCTATGGGACAGAAAGTGAATTGAAATCCCCCCAATGGGACACAAATGACAAAAAAAAATTCTGACAGGGATTATACCCCTCATTTACTCTATTCACACACTAAAAATGTTTGCCCTTGATTCTACTTTAAGGTGTACCTACAGTAATGCAGCGGTAGGAAACCTTTGAGAGGTGGAGAGCTGCCTGAACAACATGAAAGGAATCAAAGTTCGCTGGGGGTTGGCGCCCTTAAACAGTAAGGATCCTGGACTCGACTGTCTGATCTATTTTTAGATCCTGGGCTCAACCATTCGATCCATTTTTAAATCTTGGGCTCAACTGTTCATTGTGTTTTCCGAACCTGGGTTCAACTGTTTTATCTATTTTTAAATCCTGGTTTCAACTGTTCATATTATTTTTAGATCCTGGGCTCAACTGTTCAATCTATTTTTAAATCCTTAGCTCAACTGTTTGATCTATTTTTAAGTCCTGGGCTCAACTTTCCAATCTATTTTTAGATTCTGGGCTCAACTGTGCGATCTATTTTTAGACCCTGGGCTCAACTCTTCGATCTAACTCTTGGACTGCTGTTTTGGTGCTCTCACTGAACTATATCCATTTGTGGATTCTCACTCTAAGGAACCATTCACACTAAACCACAGCCTGGAATGCTACTGCCTGCATACTAAACCAGTGTTTGGGCATCAGCTTTAAGCTGCAGACCAAAAAAACAAATGTCACTGTAAAATATAAGCCTACCTTAAAAGTGGAGTGTCAGCAGGGCAGTGGACGGTGTGTGGACAGTGTCAATAGAGCAATGGAAGGTGTGTGGACAGTGTCAGTATGGCAGTGTTAGTTTTTTTTTTAAATTATTATTTTATCTTTTAATTATTTTTAGCAATTTTTTTTTTTTTTTTACAGTTTTCTAGCAGCCTTGTTGGGGGCTTTGGTGATATATCAGGGGTCTAAACAGACCCCTGATTACTCACTTTTAAGACACATAAGGGACTGAGGACAGTCTTCTTCTCTGCAGCCTCAGCTGCACTGGAGAGTAAATTAATGGGAAGCAGTCTGTACTGAGCAGTTCCCTGTTCATTCACAAACTGAAGCATAGTAAACACTGTTTACAATTCTCCAGTTATGAATGAACATAGTGGGTGATCGGTATCAATCACTCACTGTGTTCATTGAGAAAAGGCTGGGGTCATTAAATTACATATTTACCGGCCCTAATCCCCCTCTCCATCCTGAAACAATCCCCCGCCGCAGTTGGCAAGAGAGGAGAGGAGTTGGCAGCACTGCAGGGGAGCACACAGTGGACAGGTCAGCAGAAGGAAGGGAAACCTGGAAAGGAGGGGTGGCATTTAATAGTACTGGTTCCCTGTATTTTCCTCTTGGAGCAGCTGAATGCCAGCAGGAGGGAGAAGCTGGCTTCCAGCTGCTGCAGGTGGAAAATATAGGGGATCGATTTCAGCAAATGCCACTCCCACTGCCCCTCCTGTCTTGGGTCCAGGGGTTGACAAGGAAAGGACGCAACCTACCTGTCACTTGTCCGCAATTGACAGGTAGACTGCAATCGATGGATTTCTGACCACCACATTAATGAATATGAGGCAGCCCAACATAGCAGTGTCAGTATGCAATTCTCATACAACTGCTTGTATTGCCCCCAGACTACAAGATATTTAATTATCGGGGCAGCCAGACGCATGACAGGAACATTAGCATGGAAATTATTCAAAAAAGTTATACCTAAGTTACTTTAGCTGCTACATTGTCATATATTACTAACCATACCTTAAAACAAACATACCTTGATAAATAAATTCTTGCCGAAGAAACACTTTTGTGATCAACGGAAAAATCACCCACATGGCGAAGAAATAAGCAGAGCACAAGCCTTTATTAGTAAAGAGCACCATGGGTATGCCCCATGAAAGCAAGGACACATCAAAGAAGAGGTCTCCAAGGTACTGTTTGTTTGTGTTCTGGAGAACCAAAGAAGAAAATACAGATCTGCGTCAAATGGAAGTCAAATCTTAGTACAACATCTAGCATACTAAATATTCTGCCATATTGTTCAGGAAATTGGCATAAGAAGGAGGCCAGTCTACTATAGCAGCAAAGTAAAGAGTGAGGTTCCTACACCAGCAACTTTCACTTGAGCTAAGAGGTTCCATCTACTGTCCTGTCTAAATACTGCAAAAAGCAACTGGAAATAGGACTTTATAAAACTAGAGAGGATTCTCTAATTCTAACTTAGAAAACAATGTATGGCTTTGACCTTGAAAAGAGGCACTAACCTTTGCCCATTCAGGGTCACTAGAACACAACATATACTCCCTCTGTAGCAAAATCCCCTTTGATTCCACAGCCAGTAATTGGGAGTGACCTCCTCCCAGGATGCAGAACTGCCAGGCCCAAAAAGGGGTGAGGTCAACACAACTGTCTAAGCTCTGACACAATCCAGTGTAGAGCTTGAATAGGGGAAATGCAGCAAGGTATCCTTGGAGTAAGTAAAATGCTTCCTTCTACCAAGAAGCACCAGGTACTTCTAAAGGACAGGATATTAAGCTGAAGGGGGAGTATAGGTCGGTAGGGAGATGGACTTTCAACAGACTCTGAATGGGCAAAGTGACAGAGTTTAAGCCACATCAAAACTGATAATTGCTAGACACTGCAGAAACCATTTGGCTATTAATGGATGTTGATCACCCATGGTAGTTCTTTGGTCAATTTGGTCTCTTTCATCAAGAGTGAGAAGATCTTAGACAAAAGATAAAATTCAAGAATGACATGAGAGTACATTTAATATGTTTGCAATGCCACAGAAAAAAAAGGCAATACATTGGATAAGCAATGTGGACAGTCAACATTGTGTACTGGCTTTAAAACCTAGTAAGGCCAGATCCTGTGGGAACAGTAAATTCTGCTACATACACTCCTCTGTGTGGTAATGAAGCGGCCATGAGAAGCTGTGCACAATATCATGCTTCCCACTTTCACTTATCTAAAAAGAAAAAACGGCAAGTAGGGACAAGGGATAGTCAAAATGTCAATTGTTGGTTTAGATCCACTTTAAAGGCATTATTTTTTTTGTAGTTCCCTATAATGTGCGTGAAATCTATGAAATATGAATATATAAAACAAAAAACAAATATATGAGAACACTTACAGCAAAATAGAACTGTTTAGCCAGTGAGTGCATTAATAGGAGCTTAGCTAGAGCCGCAGCACCATACAGAGCCACAGACACATAGAAATGTGTATACCATGAGAGGGCACCACCACTCAAAGTAACCAGCACGGCCATGATAAGAACAGTTACTAGAGCCGAGATCCAGCTTGTCACTGTGATGAATAGTCCAACCATGAGATCACGAGCATAGTTCATACCTGCACAGAATAAATATAATCACAATAAAATACACCTACATTATCGATTGCAGAAATAGTTTAAAAACAGCTGCATTCCTTTCCCACCCCTCTTTTTCTCCTCTCCTCTTCTGTTGCCTGCTACTTTGTCTGGTATAAACCACCCAGATTTGACCATCTGAATTGTAGGGCATCATGATTACTGTTTTGTGCTTATAGCAATATCTTTACTGTTGTTCAGTTGCATGCCACATGTAATAATAAAGCAATAAACAGCTTCTATAATATATTATACTTAATATGCAAGTCTAAACTCAAAAAGAGGCACCTGGAAACTAAGCACTGAAAGAAATGCATTGATTTCATTCTGAATTGAGGCATGGAAATCTTATTAAGAACAGTAATTGTACTGCATGTAAAAACACAGAGTATCCTAAACATTGTTTTAGATGTTCCTGAGTATTTTATAAAGCTGAACTGCATCAGCAAGAAATCTTTCAACAAATGCTGGCCATAGATGGTTATTTTTGTTCAGCCAGAGTGCTGAATGAAGAAAAACAATAGATTACTCTATCGCACATGCGGTGGACAGAGGAATCCCCCCACCAGGAAGTTGTGTTTTGACATTGGCATCGCTGCTGTCAAACTGCACCGATTAGCAACTGCAGTCACTGATTGAAAAAAAAGTTTTACAGCTTCTCCTTTGCTGTTTGATCGGCTTCTCAAAAGCAAGGAAGGCCAGAGACTGATCAAAATTTTGATCAGTGTATGGCGAGCTTAAGTGTGGCTCTAAATTTCTACCATAAAGACACTGTAAATTTTACAGCTCACCCTAATAAATACAGACGATCCAAACAGCGGATATGAAAATAAAATTACAATGTTATTAAAGTGGAATATCAGTTTCTACCCAAGCAGACTTTAAACTGTCCCCTCCTAACACCTATGCTAACTAACTAGCGTAACAAAGATGTAAATACTTACCTAATTTTCAGGCTTCTCTGGTTCGGTCATCTGATCCGGCTCCCTTGTGTCAGCCAGCACAGTTTCAAAAGACAGGAGAGAGCGCCAATTATGGATAGGCCACTGAAGCCTATGGGTGATGTCTCTGACCAGGCTTTACTAGCCATTGTCGGAGCACTCTCTCCTCTGCCTTGCAGCTGCTGCTGGCTGATACAGGGGAGACCATGTGACTGGACTGGAGCAGTCTGAAAATAGCAAAGTACGAAATGGTATCAAAAAGTTTTGAGATTAGTTTTGTAACACACCAACAGATGGCAGCACAAGGCTGCATGCACAGTCACAGGGAGCACTGACCTTCATAAGTCAGTGTACCAAAAGACATAGTCCTGTGTACATCAGGAGTTTTGCAACTGCTGCTATTCTGACCACGTACATTACCAAGTCTGCCATTTCCTCACGGACAGCAAGTTAGAACAAAAAGCAAATGTGAAATTCTGCATGAAACTGGGCAAATCTGCCACAGAAACGTTTGACATGATTTGGTAAGTTTACGGACATGCTGCAATGAGTCGTTTGAGGTTTTTGGAGTGGCACGCGAGCTTCAAGAGCAGAAGAACATCACTGGAAGACGACGAGAGATCAGGAAGACCTTCAGTGAGCTGAACAGGCTTTAGGAGGGGGGCAGTTTTAAGGCTCGTTAGGTGTAAGCTGGGATTCTACTTTGAGGTTTTTAACCATTACTGATACATACAATAGCTTACCTGCTCTCTTGTATTTAATGGTGTTTTTGCTTAAATAAAACAAAGTAACTGTGCCAATGATGTAATTTACGATGGTACCAATGCGAGCTGGATAGCACAGAACAAAGAAGCCGCACACATCAAAGAAAACCAAGTTCCCATGACGATATTCTGAGGCGTCAGCAAGAAGATGTGAAGATGCCAAGTATTTCAATACCCCCATTATATTGTCACCTGGGTGAAAAAATATTTACATTAAAATAGAATACATACAATGTGTACAGTATGGAAAATGATAAATGTATGAGACTCTTTCGAGTTTGCTTTCTATGCTTATTTCTTCATATAGTAATATTTTATGCAAAGTCTCTGCTGTACGTCCTTTGTACCCAAAGGCTATGTTGCACCTGAATCCACAGTCAAACTCTGCTACATTCACAGTCCACTGTTGCACCAACTGTCTCGGTTGCACTTTGGCTGCACCTACAGCTTCCCTTATGCCCCTGACAACACCATTTTTTGATACAGCTATGCAGGTACCTATGTCAGGTACCTATGTCCCCTAGCAGATGGAAGCACAGGAAACATCAATGTACTATGAAAATGTTCCTTGTGCTCTTCTCCTCTAGCAAGTTAGCCAGCCCTGCAGTCTTCAGTGCCAAAAAGATGTTACAAAAAAACTGTAGCTGCTGACTTTTAAAAAACAGCCACTTACCTGTCTCTCGGTCCCGCAGTGTGTCCCCCGCAGCTCGTTTCACCGGCCATCCTGTATTCCAGGAGGCCGGCATCTTCAGTGTGGGCACCAGGCTGTGATAGCTTGCGGCTTAACAGCCAGGTACCCACTGCGCATGCTTGAGTAGCGTTGCGCTTCGTGAATGGTCCTGTAGTCTTCTGGGACCTGTTGTCACGTGTCCCAAAAGAGGGAGGACACCTTCCGTTTCCGATCGCCTAGAAGTGGGAGCACCCCCCCCCCCCCCCGCTCCATAAAGGTGCCAATCCTTAATAGGGAGCAGGGAAGCAGTCCTTAAAGCGGAACTTCCCCTTTAGGGTGGAGCTCCACTTTAAGATATATGCATAGAGTTTCCCTTGTCAAGGATTTCCTAGTCAGCCGATATAGCTTGTATTGAATTTTTTTTTTCTTGCACAGAAGGAACAGTGTTTTTCTGCCATTCCATTATGTCTCATTTGCAGCAATAATTTAGACAAAGATTAATACCAACCTGCTCTTTGGATGGAGTCTGTGTGAATTCTATCTGCGGTGTCATATTTTGTATGGTAAATGTAACCATTCTCAATGAAGGCCAGGTCAATACCTAAATAACAACAGGGATTACTGTGGTTCAAAAATAGGTAAACACAGCAAAAAAACATCTCAGGGCAGTTAAAATTTGATTTGTTAATGCTAAGCAAATTAAAAACGAGACAACTTAAGCATGCTGTACACCTTTCAGACATACCAAAAACAAGAACATCCTAGTCATTGGAATTTAAATGTGTTGGCTGTGTACATTCATATTCATCCACTTCTCAACAGGGCAAACTTCATAAAACACAATGAGGGTCACCATCAAATTGCAGAATCACGTTACAAATCCATACATACAACATTGTGCACAAGAATACAAGAAACAAGCATTTATGTGGACAAGCTTTTAAAAACCGTCACAGCAGTTAAATGTGGGTAACCTAAAGTTAAAATCTAGATGGACACAAATATACACACACACACGCATATACATAAAGTGGGTATAGAAAAGAATTGCCACCCCTCCCCCCTTAAAATAATCACATTGTTGTTTTGCAGTCTGAAATGAAGACAGACACTGTTTTTGTTTTATCCAGCTGGATTTATTCAGTGCAACTTACAACATCCAAGTGAAAGATAGAAACACCAACATGTCAAACAAAACAAAACGTCAAAAACAGAAACACGGAGTTGTAAAAAGGATCACCCCTTGTGTCAGTACTTTGTTGAACCACCTTTTCCTTTAATTACAACTTTAGTCTGTTGGGATATGTCTCTACTAACTTTGCAAAATTTGCCAACTCTTCTTTGCAGAACTGCTCAAGATTTGAAAATGCTATGCATTTGAAATGCTACAGGAGAGCTCTTTTCATGTTGAGCTAATCAAGAAGACCACAGCTGAACGTCAAATGGCTGTGTGTGCCATTGAGAAGGTGGTTAGCTATACCTGGTTTAGTTTACAAGTTTTAGAAGGGAGGGGGATCCTTTTTCCAACTCCGTTATTCTGTTTTTTATTTTTTTCCTGACATGTTGGTGTTATATTCACACTTGGATGTTGACAATTGCACTGAGTAAATACAGCTGGATAAAACAAAACTGCGTCTGTCTTCATTTCAGGCTGCAAAGCAAAAAATGTGATTTTAAAGGGGGGTGATTATTTTCTATACGTGCAACTCAAATTGGCACTCAGTTTGTATGCCCCCACATGCTTGTATGCATGCCTGACAACGTCGGGGCATGCTCCTAATGAGACAACAGATGGTGTCCTGGGGAACTTCGTCCCAGATCTGTACCACTGAGCTCCTGGACAGTCTGAGGTGCAACCTGGCGGTGTCTGATGGACCAAAACAGAATATCCCAGAGGTGTTTTATTGGATTTAGGTCATGCAAGCGTGGGGGCCATTCAATGGTGTCAATTCCTTCATCCTCCAGGAACTGCCTGCATACTCTCGCCACATGAGGCCATGCATTGTAATGCCCCAGGAGGAACCAAAGAACCACTGCACCAGTGTAGAGTCTGACAATGAGTCCAACGATTTCATCCCAATACCTAATGGCAGTCAGGGTGCCATTGTCCAGTCTGTAGAGGTCCGTGTGTCCCTCCATGGATATGTCTCCCTAAACCATCACTGACCCACCACCAAAATGGTCATGCTGAACGATGCTGCAGGCAGCATAATATTCTCCACGGCTTCTCCAGACGTTGTCACATCTGTCACATGTGCTTAGGGTGAACCTGCTCTCATCTGTAAAAAGCACAGGGTTCCAGTGACAGACCTGCCATTTCTGGTGTTCAATTACAAATGCCAATCAAGCTCTATGGTGCCGCGCAGTGAGCACAGGGCCCACTAGAGGACGTCGGGCCCTCAGGCCACCCTCATGAAGTCTGTTTGGTCAGAGACATTCACACCAGTGGTCTGCTGGAGGTCATTTTGTAGGGCTCTGGCAGTGCTCATCCTGTTCCTCCTTGCAGAAAGGAGCAGATACCGGTCCTGCTGATGGGTTAAGGACCTGCTAGGGCCCTGTCAAGCTCTTAACTGCCTGTCTCCTGGAATCTCCTCCATGCTCTTGAGACTGTGCTGGGAGACACAACAAACCTTCTGGCAATGGCACATATTGATGTGCCATCCTGGAGGAGTTGGACTGCCTGTGCAACCTCTGTAGGGTCCAAGAATTGCCTCATGCTACCAGTAGTGACACTGACCCTAACCAAATGCAAAACTAGTGAAAAAAACAGTCAAAAATGTTTTTTTTAGTGGCCCCCCCCACCTGTAATACCATTCCTGTTTTGGGGGTCATCTCACTGTTGCCCATCTAGTGCACCTGTTAATTTCATGGACACCAAAGCAGCTAAAACTGAATGACAACCCCCTCTGCTACTTAACTGACCAGATCAACATCCCAGTAGTTTAACTGACTTGATGCTATACCCTGATTAAAAGGTGTAGGTGTGTGTTTTACACACACACACACACACACGCACACACACACAGTTTGGCTCGTTACTCCCCATTTAAGATAAAGAACGAAGCAACCTTCCAAGATTCCCTTCATCCCTCTCAGTACATCTGACAACAAAACAAACATGCAAGACAAAATGCACCTAGGCTGTCCTTCAGTCACACCAATATAAAACAAAGGTCTATTTCACAACAGAGAGATCTGGAAAATATATTATAAACAAAATAAAAAAAAAAAAAAAAAGGAGAAGGGGTAAGAAAATTTGTAAATAAAAAAGTTCATAATCCAGAAAAAGTATAGAAGGTACAGAAAATATTATTAGCTATAATATTAAGACAAACCTGGAATATGGCCAAAGTCTCTGTAAATGCGGAAATCTGTATCTGAAGGGATAACACCACTCTGGAATATCTCTTGGGCCACCACTGAAGCAAAAGGGTGGACAGCAGCCTCTGCATATGCTTGTACAAGCCATGGGTTTTCAGGGCCTGTCAAAACCATTATAAAAAGAACACACAACTATAGATAAGCCAGTTACTAAGAATAATATCCATACTCCGGTATTTGAGATGGTATTAAACCCAAAAACAAACATTTATTATATTGCAGCTTACCAATTCTTACACGTGATAACTGCATTTGCTTCCTTTTTTAGGCTCTCTTCTACTTTCATCTGGTGATACACCCAGCAACTCTTCTGTTAATTTAAGGGCTCGTTCACACTTGACTGTTTTACCAACGCCCCTATAGCGTTTGGTAAGCATTGGTCCGGCGTTTGCGGAGCGGTTTTTAACTCTCGGCAAACGTTCCGCAAACGCGGTTTAGCGGCGGTTGCTAGAGTTTGTCGAGCGTTAAAACGCTCCGCAAACAGCTATAATGAAGTATAAATGGTGTTACTGCTCCACAAACACCCCCCAACTGCATCGCAACCGCGCCTCAAATGCCGGCTGGGCATTTGCGGAGCGGCACCATAGACTAGAATAGGAGGCTTCAACGCCTCCTGACTCAACCAGAGGCGTCCGTTTTGCCACGACGCTAACGCTCCCGTTAGAACAGCACCATGTGCTGCAATGTGCAGAATTGTCAGAGGCGTTTGGGAAGCGGTAAAAACGCTTCCCAAACACCTCTCTGCCGCCTGCACACAACACTAGTGTGAACGTGGCCTAAAGCACAAACTCTCCAGCAGAATAGTTTACATGGATGAGAGAAATCACTTAACACTGACAGGGGTGAAAATAATCATCAGCTTTTATTTATTAATGCAAAACCTTTCCAAAAAGGAAAAACAAACTGTTTGCTGTAACTGATTATAAAGTGTGAGGTGGAGTTTGGTTTCAATTTGTTTAGTGTATATAAATCTGCAATTAATCTGCATCTACATTTAACATTCCACTACCCCAGATTGACAATGCTGCTCTCTGCTGTGCCTCCTGTGCTCATTTAGTGTTGTGTCTCACCAGTACAGGAGGAGTGTTACTGGCTAGATCACCAGGAGAAAACAGAGGGCAAAAAGCCAAAGAAAAGAAAACTGGTATAGCCACCACATATAATGACTGGTAAGCTGCAAAATATAACATTTTTGGTTTAAAGTGTTACTAAACCTACAACAGTAAAATCAGTCTGTATATGCAGTAAATCATGCTTGTTATACTCACTGTGGAACCTAAGGGGTTAATCCTCTGCACTGTGTAAAAAGGCTGATCGATCCTTTCTTCTCTGTTCCTCCCCTTTTTCAAGTGACCACCTTTTATCTCCAGACTGAACCGTAGGCATACACATGCTCAGTTTGGTGTGTATTGCTAGAAAGGTTTTATTTTTTTCTTGGAAAAGTGCATGTGATTAGCACAGGGCCAATCAGCACTGTCCAAACAGTGGTCAAGGGATTTCCATCCTCCTAGAGCAGAAAGGAAACTCCTCCTACAAGCTTTAGCTAGTGGCGAGCTGGACACAGATAGAAGTCACAAGACTGCTCTAACTGCTGATGAGAAAGTATTTAGCAGTTTATAATTACTAAAATAATTGCACTTCCATGTTCTGTGTACTGTGGGAGACTGGATATAGTGAATGCAGGGTCCTGGGTCTAGTAACACTTTAATCGATGGTGAAGCATGGTGGTGGAAGCATCATGCTGTGGGGATGTTTTCAGCGGCAGGAACTGGGAGACTATTCAGGATCGAAGGAAAGATGAATGCAGCAATGTACAGAGACATCCTTGATGAAAACCTGTTCCAGAGCTCTCTGGACCTTAGACTGGGGCGATGGTTCATCTTTCAACAGGACAACGACCCTAAGCACACAACCCATATAACAAAGGAGTGGCTACGGGCCAACTCTGCGATTGTCCTGGAGTGGCCCAGCCAGAGCCCAGACTTGAACCCAATTGAACATCTCTGGAGAGATCTGAAAATGGCTGTGCACCGACACTCCCCATCCAACCTGATGGAGCTTGAGAGGTACTGCAAAGAATGGGAGAAATTTCCCAAGAATAGGTGTGTCAAGCTTGTAGCATCATACTCAGAATGACTTGAGGCTAAAAGGTGCTTCAACAAAGTATTGAGCAAAGGCTGTACATGTGGATTGTTTTTTATTTTTAATAAATTGCAAAGATTTCAAAACGAACTTCTTTCACAATAAGTTGGAATTGGAATAAGGCTGTAACATAACAAAATGTGGCAAAAGTTAAGATCTGCAAATACTTTCTGGATGCAGTTGTGTTCAAAATAATAGTCAGACATCACTAACCTGATCAATCACTGTTTTTGGTAGAAATGATATTTCTACATGGCAAATAATTTACTAGCAGGTGTAGTAGAGTAATAGAAATCCAACAGACCCAACAGTCATGACATGCATGCTGCTGATTCTGTGTAATTGAATCACTAATTGAAAGGGGCATGTTCAAAATAATAGCAGTGTGGAGTTCTATTAGTGAGGTCATTCATTCTTTGAAAAACAGGTGGCAATTATTGCCCTTATTTAAGGAAGGCAGCAAATGTTGTACATGCTGGTTACAGTGCATTTCTCTCTGAAATTCTGAGGAAAATGGGTCGTTCCAGACATTGTTAAGAAGAACAGCGTACCTTGATTAAAAAGTTGGTTGGAGAGGGGAAAACATATAAAGAAGTGCAGAAAATGATAGGCTGCTCAGCTAAAATGATGGCAAATGCTTTAAAATGGCAACCAAAACCTGAAAGACGTGGAAGAAAGCTAAAAACTACCATTCGAATGGATAGAAGAATAGCCAAAATGGCAAGGACTCAGCCAACAATCAGCTCCAGGAAGATCAAAGAAGGTCTAAAGTTACCTGTGAGTACTGTTACAATTAGAAGACGCCTATGTGAAGCCAAGCTATCTGCAAGAAGCCCCCGCAAAGTCCCACTGTTGAAAAAAAGGCATGTGCTGAAGAGGTTACAATTTGCCAAAGAGCACATTGACTGGCCTAAAGAGAAATGGCGCAACATTTTGTGGACTGATGAAAGTAAGATTGTTCTTTTTGGGTCTAGTGGCCGGAGACAGTTTGTCAGACGACCCCCAAACACTGAATTCAAGCCACAGTATACTGTGAAGACAGTGAAGCATGGTTGCGCAAGCATCATGATATGGGGATGTTTCTCAAACTACGGTGTTGGGCCTATTTATCGCATACCAGGGATCATGGATCAGTTTGAATACATCAGAATACACACCAGTAAACGTGCAACATCTTGGTTCCAGACCAACAAGATTGACGTTATGGAGTGGCCAGCCCAATCCCCGGATCTTAATCCAATAGAAAGCTTGTGGGGTGACATCAAAAATGCAGTTTCTGAGGCAAAACCAAGAAATATAGAAGAACTGTGAAATGTAGTCCAATCATCCTGGGCTGGAATACCTGTTCACAGGTGCCAGAAATTGGTTGACTCCATACAACACAGATGTACAGCAGTTCTCAGAAACAGTGCTTATACAACTAAATATTCATTAAGTGATTCAAAGGAAAGCAAAATCTTCAAACATTTTTCAGTTTATATAGTGAATGTTTGAGTTTGTAAAGAAGAATACAAACACTGCTATTTTTTTGAACAATCTAATATTCACTTTTCTTCAATTTTTGTAGAGGAACAACAAAAATGTGATACATTTTTCTTCATGTTTTGATTTGGAATAGAATGTGTAGTGTTCCCAATGCATTTGTGTGTATGGAAATAAAAGCTATTAGAAGGATTTTGATTTTTGATTTACTTTTTTCAACACACTGCTATTATTTTGAACACAACTATACACACATATACATACACACAAAAGTAATTACACTCCTCACATTTTTTTCAATATTTTATTATATCTTTTCATGCGACAACACTGAATAAATGACACTTTGCTACAATGTGACGTAGTGAGTGTACAGCTTGTCTAACAGTGTAAATTTGCTGTCCCCTCAAAATAACAACGCACAGCCATTAATGTCTAAGCCGCTGAAAACAAAAGTGAGTACACCCCTAAGTGAACATGTCCAAATTGGGCCCAATTAGCCATTTTCCCTTTCCAGTGTCATGTGACCTGTCAGTGTTAAAAGGTCTTAAGTGTGAATGGGGAGCAGGTGTGTTAAATTTGGTGTTATCGCTCTCACACCCTCATGGTCACTGGAAGTTCAACATGGCACCTCATGACAAGGAACTCTCTGAGGATATGAAAAAAAGAATTGCTGCTCTACATAAAGATGGCCTAGGCTATAAGAAGATTGCCAAGACCCTGAAATTGAGTTGCAGCACGGTGGCAAAGACCATACAGTGGTTTAACAGGACAGGTTCCACTCAGAACAGGCCTCGCTATGGTCAACCAAAGGAGATGAGTGCACTTGCTCAGAGTCATATCCAGAGGCTGTCTTTGGGAAATAGACGTATGAGTGCTGCCAGCATTTCTGCAGAGGTTGAAGGGGTGGGGAGGGTGTCAGCCTGTCAGTGCTCAGACCATACGCTACACACTGTATCAAATTGGTCTGCATGGCTGTCTTCCCAGAAGGAAGTGTCTTCTACAGATGATGCACAGGATAAGGATTACTGGAACCATGTCCTGTGGTATGATGAGACCAAGATAAACTTATTTGGTTCAGATGGTGTCAAGCATGTGGTGGAAACCAGGTGAGGAGTACAAAGACAAGTGTGTTTTGCCTACAGTCAAGCATGGTGGTGGAAGTGTCATGGTCTGGGGCTGCATGAGTGCTGCCGGCACTGGGGAGCTACAGTTCATTGAGGGAATCATGCTGAAGCAGAGCATGATCCCCTCTCTTCAGAGACTGGGCGGCAGGGCAGTATTCCAACATGATAACGACCCCAAACACACCTCCAAGATGACCACTGCCTTGCTAAAGAAGCTGAAGGTAAAGGTGATGGACTGGCCAAGCATGTCTCCAGACCTAAAAACTCTATTGAACATCTGTGGGGCATCCTCAAACGGGTGGTGGAGGAGCGCAAGGTCTCTAATATCCACCAGCTCTGTGATATCGTCGTGGAGGAGTGGAAGATGACTCCAGTGGAAACCTGTGAAGCTCTGGTGAACTCCATGCCCAAGAGGGTTAAGGCAGTGCTGGAAAATAATGGTGATCACACAAAATATTGACACTTTGGGCCCAATTTTGACATGTTCACTTAGGAGTGTACTCATTTTTGTTGTACAAGCTGTACACTCACTACTTTACATTGTAGTAAAGTGTCATTTCCTCAGTGTTGTCACATGAAAAGATAGAATAAAATATTTACAAAAATGTGAGGGGTGTACTCACTTCTGGGAGATACTGTAGATATATATACATACATATATATATATATATATATATATATACATATACACACACATATACATATACATATATACATATACACACATACACACATACATACACACACTCATACACTTACACATATATACATACACACACTGTTCATTAAACAATTTTCTCTTATATTAATAAGATCTTCAATAGTTTTAAGACAAAATGAAGTAGGACAAACATTTCTGACTAACATACATACAGTATATTTCTTACTTGGTTGTGTAAAAATTCAACAGTGCACTCCTTCTGTTATACCTAGTGTCATGCACATATACCCAGATCAACATATAGGCTAATCAACCAAACCTGCCTTATATCTTAAATATTCAGATTATACTTTACTTAAATAAAGACAGATTTACAATTAAAATGGTCTAAAGACTAAGCAGTTTCACTGAAACATGGATGATTACATACCTGTCTGAAATACCAGCTCCTTTCCACCAACACCAGCAGCCTCCAAATTGATAAAAGCACGAACAAGCTTGGCCCATGGGTGTTGTGTAATGAAACCATGGCTACCCTGAGGAGGACACAAAGTACATATATTTTGCATTCATAGTGTATAATCTAAGCAAATGTATGTTTTCTGTTAGTGTAGGCATGCAGTGATACTTGCACATTTACTGAGAGAGCTCTGAAACTCACATACCAGCCATCATTAGGAAGCTTAAACTTTCCTACCCATACAATGGGTAGTTTCACTAAGAAATGTGAGGTGTGGGGGGTACAGGGCCACATGCTAACATCTCGTTGGAAGCTTGTGTTTCCATATAAACCAGTGTTTGTGCGCTCCCAGACACTCTGGAAAATAACTGGGTACCAGGTTTCTAAGTCCTAAAACAGCTGCATTTTTGTTAGTGGAAGACCCAGTTACCCTGGTTTTCCACCACCTTCCCAAAATCCACAAGTCGGGTGACTCAGCACAGGGTCACCCAATAATGACTGGAATTGGCTCACCCTGAGCGTTAGAAGAGTGGATCGATCTACAGCCACTAGTAATAAGATTCCAGGATACCTTAACAATACGGGTACACTTTTGTCAGTTATCAGATTTATGCTGAGCCACCATTATTTAAAGTGTTACTAAACCCACAACAGTGAAATCAGTCTGCATATGCTGTAAAGCATGCTTGTTATACTCACTGTGAAACCTAAGGGGTTATTCCTCTGCAATATGTAAAAATAATGTTTGTCCTGTCTTCTCTGATCCTCCCAGTCTTCCAGTGCACCCTTCTTATCTCCAGATAAGACATATCGTGTGGAGACACTGCACATGCTCAGTTTGGTGTGTATTGCTAAAGAGGTTTTTGTTTTTTGGGAGAGTGCATGTGATCACCACAGGGCCAATCAGCACTGTCCAGAGGTCAGGGGTTCTGCATCCTCCTAGAAAAAAAAACTCTTTCTACAAGCTTTAACCAGTGCTCGGCTGGACACTGATAGAAGTCACAAGACTGCTCTAACTGCTGATGAGAAAAGGCATTTAGCAGTTTATATTTAAAATAATTGCATTTCCATGTTCTGTGTACTGTGGGAGACCACATATAGTGAATGCAGGGTCCTGGGTTTAGTAACACTTTAAGGAAATACAGTTCCAACTCTGGGGAGCTTTAAGAATTTCTGTTCTTCGCACTTTGTTATCTCACAACTTCTTGTTTTGACAAATATTATTTGCACTTGTGTGGAACATAAATAGCTGCCAGGTTCATGGCAAACATCTATATCAAGTGGTGGGAGGAATCCTGTGTTTTTACCCATCAAAACCTGTTTAGCAACAATATACACTGGAATACCAGGTATATTGATGACCTGCTCTTATTGTGTGATGCCACGTGCAGCAATTTCTGCACTTGATGCAGACAATGGGTTAAAATGTACCTATGAGCATAATAGATATCAATTTTTTGGATGATACCTTAGAGGGAAACTCTGACAGGTGAGATCATTACTAGAACGTACTAGGACCGTAAAATATTTGCTAAGCTAATAGTCATCATAAGCACACTATTAAATCTAGCGCCATAGAAGAGTTCACTTAACTTGGAAATTGCTCTACAAAAGATACTTTCCATACAGACTGTAATATCATGAAGAGACTCAAACAGAGGGGATACCTAATTTGACGTATACATGGGGCTCAGATATCACATCTGCCACACGGAGGTCTGATTTATTGTATAATCAGATGATTGTGTAATGAGAGATTCTGTAAACAATCATAAATGAAGGAGTGGGAGCCAATGGGTTACCTTTGTGACTACTTTTTTAAAGGAATATGACCAAATTACTATAAAATACAAACTACTTCACTCTGTTCTGAGCAATGTATGCAGTTTTTCTAGACCACAAAGCTCCAACCCTAGGTTCTATACTCTCCTCTAGTTATTTAAGTTCAAAGGATAGCTCTAAAACTTGGTTGTCTAATCCAGGATCTTATCAGTGTGGAACGAATACATGTAGATATTGTCATTTATATGTGATCAGCAAAACTATCAATTCATTTGCTACTGGAGTTTTAATAGCAGACATTATTTTTGTGGTTCTAATTATATAATTTGTTAGAAACAGTGCAAAACATGCACCTTTCAACATGTGGGGTGCACTACACCCCACATAAAATCATATTGGTGAACAGTGTTGCAATGCCACCAACTTTAATGCAAAACAAATGGGGGGAATCGGTATCAGAATCATCTTGGATGTGAGGTGTGGTCAATTTATAACTTGCCAAAAGACCTTAATTTGTAAATTAACCGCTTCCGCACAACCCTATAGCAGAAATACTGCTACAGGGCGGCACGGGTGCGCAAAATCATATATATATATATATATATATATATATATATATATATATACACACACACACACACACACATACACACACATAATTTTGCAGTGTCAGGTAGGGGGTGCCCCGTGCGCTGCTATTCGCCGCCTAGGCTGTCCATCACCGAGTCCCAGCCGGTAATTTACGCGCAGGCACCTGGCAATCTCCGAGGATTTCTGACAGGGGAGAGACCTGTATGTAAACGATACAGATCTCTCCAGTCAGCTCCTGCACACTGCTTTGTATGGCTTTGCATAGCAGAGCCATACAAAGCAGTGTGCTTACAGTGAAACACAGCCTCATAGTACAACAGCATACAGTTAACCCTTTGATTGCCCCACGTTAACTCCTTCCTGCCCAGTGCCATTAGTACAGAGTCAGTGCTTTTTATTAGTACTGATCATTGTATTGGTGTCACTGAGGATGTTAGTGACACCAAGTCAGTTCCCCCCAGTTTCAGAATGCCGCTGCAATCCTGCTATAAGTTGCTGATCGCCGCCATTACTAGTAAAAAAAAAAACCTCAAAATTCCAGTATATATACTGCCACTTGTAACTGCTATAACTTTCTCATAAACTAATTAATTTACACATATTGTTTTTTTTTTTTAGCAAAAGGCATGTAGCAGAATACATTTTGGCATAAATTTATGCTGAAATTTGTTTTACATTTTTTTACTGGACATGTTTAAATAGCAAAAAGTCAATAATAGTTTTTTTTTCAAAATTGTCGGTATTTTTTTTGTTTATAATGCAAAGAGAAAAAAAAAACTGCACAGGCAATTAAATACCACCGTAGGAAAGCTCTATTTGTGGGAAAAAGGACATAAATTTAATTTGGGTGCAGCACTGCATGACCGCGCAATTGCCAGTTAAAGTAATGCAGCGCCGTATCACAAACAATGGCCTGGTCAGGAAGGGGGGTAAATCCTCTGGAGGGCAAGTGGTTAAGCTTTTGGGGGTACTGTAAACAAAGCCTTAGAAAAATCTAAATACACTACCCCACCGATCTTTCTATCCAAGTTACAGTTTACCATCTCATAGGAAAAAGTTAAAAGGTTGGTCTGGCAAACAACTATGTTGGTTACTACTTATGACACTATTCTCACCAGCAATTTCTTGGATATGGTCCCTTATTTCTTTCAAAAGTTTACAGTTGGCATTAGACTGACTGGTCTGTGGTTTCCAGGTATACATCTTTGTCCTTTTTAAATAATGATTTCACATTTGCTTTTCGCCAACCAGCTGGAACAGTTCCAGTCAGTAAGCGGTCCTTAAAAAACTAATGCAATGGTCTGGCTATGACATGACCAATTTCTTTGAGAGCGCTCAGGTCTGGTCCTGGTGATTTATTTATATTAAGTTTTTCTAGTCTTTTTTTAAACACTGATCTCTATCACATTGTAAGTAATATAATATATAGTAAAGTATGAAATGTTCAATCCAAACCCATTCAAAGCTGCAATATTACCTACAAAATATTATAAAAATGTGCAGGCTAGGAAATGCAAACTGTTGAAAAGTAAAAAACTAAGCAAACTGTATAACAGAGGTGTGATGGGAGTAACTTTTGGGGGTGGGGGGACCCCTGTATCATCTCCTCATGTTCCTCTTATGTGCAAGCCACCCTGTGCCTGTTAGGGGTACAGGGTGGAATGTCCATTGTTCACTGCCACGCGCTGCATGTCTTGCACGTGTGTCTTGCTGGCCAGCAAACTATTATGGGATGTAGGTGTTCCTGTATTGTCTACTGCCATGTGGTTATCCCTTTGTTCTATTGCGTGTCTTGGTTTGGTGGGGGGTGTTACCAGCAGCCCTCCCCCTGATGGGATGGCCTGCTGATGTGTTTCCTGTTCCTGGTTGTATATCCCTGCCCTGTGTATATATCTTGTGTTTGTGTTAAAATAAAGCAGTTGACTTCCTGTCTTAAGACAGAGTCTGGTGCTGTCTATTTCCTGCATGATCAGCGGTGGGGTCCATGGATTTGTGTTTTCGGACAGGGAAGCTGGAGTATAACGGAAATACCCAATACTGAAAGCTGTAAAACAGCTTTCAGTTGAAAATATTCAGCACACGATGGAATTTTCGTCTAACAGTGTTGGTCTTAAGAGTTGCTAACATATTCCAGACACAAGTTAGAGTCTAATTACTAAGTGTCTATAAGTATAAAGATTGGAGGACTAGATGGATACCTGTAGAATATTTTCTTCCGCACCATTGAACAGGAATATAATTGCATGTTTCAAAGAAAGTGGCGTACTTGACAGTGATCCTAGGATTTCAAGTAGTACTGCACAGCTTACAGCATCATCACTGGCACCTGCAGAAAGCCAACAGGCATGCAGCAATTAATATGTTCATTCTTAATGTTCATGACAAGTATTTCAGAAAGATACTACTTGATTTTCTGAGAAGTCATTGAGTACATATTTCTTTACAATAATTAAATGGAAATCATTTTCCTTCATTTACTTTACATTGTTCACTTTGCTTGCTACTTTAGTGTGTACACATTAACCTGCAATAAAGGATTTATCAGCTGCCAATCTATTATTCATTATTTAGATAGTCAGAGTAAGGACAGGGAAGCTTTGTACAAGCAAGAGTTGAAGCTGTGAATTGCCTTAAGTGTCACTGGTGGTGAACTTTGACATGTATAACTTTGTTTCACCTGTCATTATTCTTTATCTAGTAAAGACTAGAGGTAACTTTACTGAAAACAGCAAAGAGTTTAAAGGAAATGATTACGGTTTCTAGACAAACTAGCCAATGATCTCCTTACCTGGGGTGTTGGCAACTGAATCAAAGTGACAGTTTGCAAGTACAGCATGCTGTGCTCCCCGTGCTGGTTCCAACTTCACAGCTATATTAGTTATGTTATCATAGTAACTGGTGAAACCTCCAAGAAAGTTGATGCTGAATGACCCAGTAGGTCTTTGTATATCTACGGTTATCTTGTGGACCTTGTTTTTCTGCTTCTGAATGTCTTTGATCCTCTCCAATATATAGTTGACTGCAAGGATTTCATTTGCAGGGCTCCCCACTGTCCTAGAATCAATAGCTGTGATCTCCTCCAGATACGTCCTAAAGCAAACAGCATGACATGAATACACTAGCTTTTACCACAAGATCATAAACATTTGAAAACTGCTGAAATAGTTGATAACTTCCTGAGGATGTGCAAAAAATGTCAGATAGGGGTGGATATAGATAAATAAAGGGAGAAAAACAAACAAACACAAAAACATCTCATTATATATTTGGTATGCTCCATTTGTTAAAAAAACAAAACAAAAAACAAAATCAGATTCAAGGTATTGATTAAAGACAACTTTAATTTATTAGTGCAGGTTTGAAATCATATATACAGTATGTGTAGTGTAAATATTTTCATATTCCTATTGTATTCAATCATTTAAAGACAAAGTAGAAAGAAAAGCTCATTGGAGTCTGCCTGGGATTACATGAAAGAATGACAAAATCTAAGTCTGCACAGGGAGGGAATGATTTGATAACATCTGTGCTTATGCTTGATGAAGAGAATGATGAATCACACTACATGCATACAAATGTAACCAGTTTTACTCCAGAGATTAATTCAACTAGAATTACATTTAGTAGATTAATTTCTACAGGGCAATTTAAAAACAACTGGTTCTGCAATGATGACACAGGATCCCACAACAGAGACATAACCTGTTCAGGTGTTTAATAGAGTCCCTGTTAATTATATTAAAAAATGCACACACCCAAACAAAAGCACTAGCGTCTACTACACTGCTTATTGGCTGATCACCTCAACTATATCTAAGTTTAAACAATCAATGACAGATAAAGAACAAGACCCTACCTGTTCTGCAGCAGTTGCTCAATTCTCAACTTTTTCCTCCCACCCTTCCAATTCCAAACAAGCCCTGTTGGCATCCATTATTGGACAAGCCTTAAAAAGTGTTACTAAACCCAAAACAGTAAAACCAGTCTGTATATGCAGTAAAGCATGCTTGTTATGCTCATTGTGGAACCAAAGGAATTAATCTTCCGCATTGTGTAAAAAGGCTGTTTGATCCTGTCTTTTCTGATCCCCCCCTTCTTCCAGTGCACCCTCTTAACTCCTGATAAGACATATCGCGTGGAGTCACTCTGCACATGCTCAGTTCGGTGTGTATTGCTGGAGAGGTTTTTTACTTGGGAGAGGGCATATTATCAGTACAGGGCCAAACAGCACTGTCCAGATAGAAGTCAGGGGTCCTGCATCCTCCTAGAGCAGAATGCTGCTGGGCACTGATAGAAGTCACAAGACTACTATATACTGCTGAAGAGAAAAGTTATTTAGCAGTATATATTTTCTAAAATAATTTTATTTCCATGTACTGTGGGAGAGCAGATTCAGTGAATGCAGGGTCCTGGGTTTTTTAACATTTTCTCTCTTCTTCCTCAGCTGACCACCAGTTTCATAGTCTGTTGCTATTGACTACCAAATTCTCATCCAAACTGCAATCTATTTTTATTTAAAAGGCACTGCTCTAGCATGGCTCACTACATTTCTGACCATACCATATGTTTCTTAAAATTTTTCTGCTCCAAGTCAGATACACCCCTAGTCAACCTAGTTGGGTGACTACGGTCCAGCAGTCATCCAGAGGCCTGTCCACCTTCCCACTAAATATCCCATTGTTCCCTGAACCAAGCGACCATTAGCCTTAGAATTTACAATTCATAGTAGCACTGGCAGGAATGTAGGAAGTGCCATTACAGCAACATCACCCCAGGTACTTACCTAGTTCTAAGTCTTACCTGGTTTCCGCCTAAGCACTCTGCATGACACAGATTGTAATATATGCTCTACAGGCAAAAAAATCAGCAAGGATCTGAGGCACAGACCCTTTCGCTGCCAGAGCCATTTTTGGCACACGTTTAAAAATCAATTTTAGTCCTGAAAACTCCCCAAAAAATGATATATTTTCTAAAAGTAGACACCCTAGACCAGTGGTGGGCAACCTTTTTTTTCAACTGAGCCAAATCTCGCCAAAACCACGATTGAAATTTATTTTGAGAGCCACATTTTTAAAACTGAAAATATATCTCCCATATAGTAATTCATCTCCCATATAGTAATTCATCCCCCATATAGTAATTAATTCATGGTTCACATCAGACAGTGCTTCTTGAAACCAGTAAACCCAAAACAGGTGTGATTTTTTTAAGGGCAGGACAGCTGTCAGCAACACATCCAATATCATCACACTGATTGGAGTCAAGGTTGGCTCACTCCTGGCTCCAATTAGCTCTTGGAGAAGTCATTAAGCTAGGACCTCACATACTTTTTCCTCCCTGCACTGTGAATGTTTACATGTTATGTGCAATTAAACCATGGCAACATCTAATGTTTGTGTAGTATTATGTTCAGCAGACTGTGTTCTTCTATTGTTGTGACTTAGATGACGTTCAGAGCACATTTTATGCCCAATTCATGCAAAACTCCACGTATTCCCAAGGGGTTCACATACTTTTTCTTGCAACTGTAGGTCATCAGTTTACTGTTACTAATGAGTGCTGGTGCTAGAACTATTACTCTCACTCTGGACGATAGGTAACCTGTGTATTGCAATCAACATACGCGTCCCCGATGTGTGCAGTTATGTTCGGATGTGCATATATGTGGGGGTGGGCCTCACATTTTTGGGAGGGGATTTTATATGTTTGGGTGCAACTTTAATGTTTTACAATTAAAAAATTTTTTTTTTTTTACTTTTTTTATTTCATCACATAGGAGACAAAAAGTGATGATTTACAATGTTGATGTTACAAAATGAAAGTGTATGCTATGACTACACAACTCCTTTAACCAGGAGCAGATTAATAAATAATGTGTGTATCCAGGATCCATAAAGTACTCACACAAATATATATCATTTTGTAAATTGCCAGTTACAATGTATATACACAGCGATAGGAAGTGTTTTACAATATTTTATGTAAATTGAAATTAAAAGGAAAGTAGAGATAAGTAACGTTCTTTTTAGCATGTCAAGCCACAACTTTCATCCATTAGCACCCAATAGAACAGTGTTCATCATCTATATTAAAGTATAGCTTTTATTAAAGCCAGGGTTTACCAAGTACCACCAAGTCTTTCATGTATCCCCTGGCCTGTGGCTACTTCCAAGTATTCCCTCCTTGTTTTTAAAAGTAAAATCCTTATGCTTTTAGATAACCAAACAAAACTACTTTACTTGCATATCCGTTATGCATGATTTATTATTTCCTAGAGCTCCAGGCTATTACATGGAATTTAATTTAGGAACAGAAGTACCCCCTGAGGTTCATGTACTGCTGGTTGAGAACTTGTGCAGTAGTATGCAGTCACCAACACAAACAGGTCCTTCTTTACAGCAGTCTGCATTCTATCAATCAATATAGCTGAAATTACACTTTTGTTATTACAATACTGACCAATTTTCTCTGCTAGAATCCCTGCTTAAAGCTGATATTTCTCCAACCATGCTGTAACCAGCAGATACCCTAATCACATACTGATTGTTCTGAATTAACCTCTATCTTGGTATGCATAAGGCAGCTGCTATTACCATTGTAGGTGAGGTGTTCACCAACGGTCTGTTTAAACACTTACCAATCATCTTTCATTTTTCCTGGCTTGCTTACTGTTACCATTATGCTGAATGGGGGGCAACCTGAGTGAGAATGAGCCGTTTTAAATGGTTGATAGCCACAAAAATATCTGTATTTTGACAACAGTTCGCGCCTTCAGCCATATAAATCAAAGGATTAATACTTTCCTGACAACAGGAAGAACATTATGTATCTAGAAAAGGGTGGTTCCACAGCTTTCACATCTCCCATTCTGTTCTTGAGCAATCAATCTCTGCCTTTCCATTGTGACGGGTTAAAGTAGAATTATGGGCAAAACTGTTTTTTAAAATTTTGAATAGAGTGAGGGTTATAACCCGGCAGTTTATTTTTTGCCATCTGTGTCCCATTGGGGAGATTTTCCTTCACTTTCTGTCCCATAGCCCAAATAGGAAGTGAGAGGAAATCCCTGCAAATTAAGGGAATTCCTTGGGGACCCCCAGGTCACCAGAACTAGTGTCCCCAATGGAAGATTTTCCCTCTACTACTTTTCTGGGTGCACAGACAACAATAAAAATTATTAGTGTTCTAATCCATCTCCACTGTCCAAAACTAAAAAACAAGTTTTGCCTTTAGTTGTACTTTAACCATTTGCAGACCGCCCCAGTCAAATATATGATGGCAGGGCGGTCGCTCTGCGCTGGATCACGTACCTACTATACGATCTGCCGCCTCAGCTGTGCTGTTATTCGGCACAACACAAGCTGATCAGGGGGTCCCAGCCAATGATTGGTGGCTGGAATCTGCTGATCGGCTCAGCGAATCACAGAACAGTGCCAAGTGTTGATAAACAATACTGGGACTGTACAATGAGAAGCAATATTGCTGTTTCTTTTTTCCCAGCAAAGCAGGAAGAAAACAACAAGATTACTTAGTAAAAGCAGCACACATTACACATTGTTAGGCACAGAGTTAACCCCTTGATGACCCCTAGATGTTAACCCCTTCCCAGCCAATATCATTAGTACAGTGACAGTGTATAGTATTAGCACTGATCACTGTATGAGTGTCACTACTGATGTCAGTCAGTCAGTGTACCCCGCAGCCAGCGTCAGCTAGTGTTAGATTGCCAGCCACACTATTACAATCCCACTATCAGCTGGAGATCGCCAATATTACTTGTATAAAATAAATAAAAACTGCAGTATATATCCCATAGGTTGTAGGCGCTACAACTCTCACACAAACCAAATTAATATACACTTATTGGCATTTTTCTTTACCAAAGACATGTAGCAGAATATATTTTGGCATTAAACTGATGAAGAAATTTGATTTTTTTTTTTGCATATAATTTATAGCAGAAAGTAAAAAAAAAATATTTTTTTCCAAATGTTTAAACCTTTTTTCATTTACATAATAAAAAAAACCAGTGGTGAGGACATACCACCAAAAGAAATCTCTATTTGTGGGGAAAAAATTATAAACATTTAATTTGGGTACAGTAGTGCATGACCTGTGTGGATATAATGTGTGAGGTATTTTCCTGATGCTCATTAGGGTACAGTTACACTTGCAAACATACCCAAAGATTACATGCGAGAACCTCAAGGGGGGGGTTCCAGATGGCTAGTTGTAGGAGGCAGCCCCTATTGAATGCAATAGGAGGCTGCCAATTCCTGCAGATAATTGCATCCACTCACATTTGATTGCTTGTGCAATCAGTTGCAAGTGATCACTACATGAGTAATCACATGCATGTGGCTGCAATTAGCTCTGAAAGCTGGCAGCCTCGCATTGCTTTCAATGGAGCTGCCCGTTAGCTAATTACCGGGAATTCTTGCAGGGGTTCTCGCATGTAATCATTGTCAGGTATATTCGCAAGTGCGAATGTACCATTAATACTGAAGAAGCTTCCACTCATTAACCTTCCATTTCCTATGCACTACTTGCAACCTTCTGCTCCATAAGCACTACTTCGCAATCTTCCACTACCTAAGTACTAATCCACAACCTTCCATTATGAAACTACTTCACAATTTTCCACTCCCCAAGTACAATTTTGCAGTACTAGGTACAACCTTTCACTTCACAAGCATTACCCTGCAACCTTCTACTCTCTGAGCATTACTCCCCAGCACTAATGGCTGCCTTCAACTCCCTAAGGAACAAATCGGCGCTGGGAGGGGACCAAACTGGAAAGTAAATTAATAAAATATAGTGGATCTTAGCAGGTCTGAAGAAGAAGAAACTGCTTCAAAATGCGTCAACTGACATTTCCCTGCTCTGCCATTGGTCACCTGCCGAGTCCCTGTCTTCGATGCCATTTTCAAACTCTCTGCACTACTGACAGCTGATGGCTCCATCCCCGTTCATCCTGAACGATCAGGACCCTCATCGCTGGTGGACTTACGGCTTACCAAAGGATTACCTTATGCTCCTTTACTCCTGATGTTTGTGAGCAGTTTTAATACCCTATGTTATTAATAAATCAATAACCCTCTACACTCAGATTGGTGCCCCCTTCTGTCCGTTTTCAGCTCCCTAAGCACTACCCCATAGAGCTATTAACAACCTTCCACTCACCAAGCACTACTACTCATAACTTTCCACTGCCTACTCCTCATCACTACTCACAACCTACTCTGCGGTGTGCACATTCAATTAGTTAGTCCTACAGAAAACTGTGGATATTGCCTTCCACCCAGCATACTGCAGAGTAAAGATTAGGTAGCAGGAAATTGTACATGAATCTGTGCATCAAATCTATGGAGTGAAGTATCTTCTGTCCATTTGTAGCTCTACAAGAGAGCGAGGATAAATCACCAGTAGTTGGTATTCCGTGCATTAATATGTGCTGCGTTGAAGCAGTCTATTAATTTTGAACAGGCTGCAATAACACCACAACAGGCATTTTAACAACTGCAGTTTCCTTTTTTTTTTAAGCAGTACACTTTTTTCTTTTTGTTAAAGAATAAATCAAGGCAACAGAGAGCACAGATGGTTCCATTTTGTTTGTTGCTGTAAAGTGTGTACATGTGTGTGTGATAGAAGTATCAAGTTTATTACACCACAAGAAATCGTGTTACTTGCGTTAACATGTGTTGCACAGGTCTGAATCCAGCCTAAGGCTGGCCATAGAGAAGTAATTACTCAATTCCCCCATCCACACACACTATCTGGATGGGGGAATCCCTAAAACTATGCTACTGTAATCTGACAGTGGGGAGATGTCCCTGCTGTCAGAATGCATTGTTTAGTGCAGCTGTAAAATGAAAATCAATGGAAGGACATCTGAAAAACAATTTCCAAAATGTCCTATTCACACCATAACATTGAGTTGTGTTGCGCTAAAATGCAAAAATGTAAGTCAATTGACGTTAAAATGCATGTCAACAGACGTCAGTGCGCGTTAAAATGCAACTAAAATGGCTGGAAATGCACATGCATTTTAGCACCAGGCAGTGTGAATTAGCCCTAAAAGAAGACTGATGAGCTCAAATCTCTGTCTCTTTTACTGTTAGCTTGTGCTGCTTATCTCTTCCTCTCTCTGAGTTCTACTGTACAATAGACTGTAAGAAACTGACAACAATCCAAACAAACACTCATGCTGCATTAAAAATTCAAATAAAAAATATAGTAAAATACTAAAGCATTAATTTGTGCTTTTTTATATCTGAATAGAGTTCACGTTTAACCACTTGCCCTCCAGAGGATTTACCCCCCTTCCAGAGCAGGCCATTTTTTGCGATACTAGTAATGATGGTGACCAGCGATAGCGGGACTGCGGTGGGCATTCTGATAGTGGGTGGGAACTAACTGCCACTGACATCCCCAGTGACACTAATACAGTGATCAATGCTAATAAAAAGCACTGACACTGTACTAATGACACTGGGCAGGAAGGGGTTAACATCTGGAGTGATCAACGGGTTAACTGTGTGCGTTTTACTTTGGAGACATGCTGCTGTGCAGAGAGATACAAAACAGCATGTCCATACTAACAGGACACAGACGTGTTGTTTACACACAGGTCTCTCCACTTTCAGCTTTCCCCAATGATTGTGGGTGTTGGTGGGGACTCGCCGGCTGGGACCCAGTGATTGACATCCCTAGCCACCAATGGCAGCGCAGGTAGGGTGGTGCACACGTGCCCCCTATCCTGAAATGCAAATCACACATATATACGTGATTTTGTGCAGCCCTACAGCATTATTTCTGCTATAGGGAGTTGGGCTAGTGGTCAAAGCAGAACACCTGGAAATTTTTTTGAACAGGGTTTGGGAAACCCACACAAAACACGGGTTTCCCACACTGCGTTCTTATGTGCACTGACCCATACATCATATTACCTCTGACTATCTCCCCTTTGGTTAGGTCTGTAAACCTTTTCCATTTTTCCCCCAGTCCTGGGCAAATTTGAAAGTAGCCGGATGAAAACAGGTGCATACCTATTAACATCCACCTGCCCATAAACATATATGGAACTTCCAATCAGGTCTGTTGGAAAAACTAAAAGGTGACTGTAATATCTTAAGCCAAAATGTTTGTTTTTGTTTTGGATAGAGTGTGGAAGTGTGGAAACTCCTGTTAGATTTTTATACCCTCTAAAATTGTCCTGCTCACTTAGACAGTGAGGAAAAATCTAAAATAACTTGAACAGAGGAGAAATCTTTTGTTGGGGACACTTTTTCTTCTGACAACTGATTAAGAGTGGATTACCCCTCACTTTGGAGAGACTTCCTGTCCTGTCAATAAGATTATAGGTTTGCATGGTGAAATCAGAGATATAATTGATAACTTGCAATCCTATCTTCCAACTATCAATTGATATCCAATTCCCCATGGGTGGCAAATCAATTGAATAGGTTGTACTACTGACCGATGATTCCTATTGATCGGAAAAAGAATTGATCATTTATCAAAATGTGAATGGCCACTAGAGTTAAGCTCAGGTGTTCCCTGAACTCAGTTCTCTACTCAAACTCAAACTCTTTTTAGAATCCAATGAGCCGAGTCATTCTAATCCTGCTTCCTTGTTAACATGAGCTGCAAAGGCAGTAATCACCCGGCCTGCAGGTCATTGCAATAAAAAAAAATAAATAAATAAAAAAAAATAAAAAAAGAAGGAGTACAAGTTCAAAGTTGAGGTAGAGATGAATTTCAGAGGACGCCTGAGCTCACCTCTAATGGCCATCATTAGACCTTCCAACAACTATGTGGAGAACCTGCCTAAGACCCCATTCACACCTGCGTACTCTGGCAACATGTGCAAAAACTCTAGTTTCTACACACATTCCCAGGATGTGTGAAAAACGCGATTGCAGTGTCATTAATTCTTTATGGCATCCCAAACGCGGCTAGCAGATATGCATTTTGTCAAGACAAAAGGTGTGGTAAAACAAACAGTAAAAAATGCAGGTAGCTCGCCTCTCTAAAAGGTGCAGGGACCTCATTGGCACAACTGGGCTGTCCTATACGTAAAAAATGTGCACAAAAATTACTTCCCACTATTTCTAGCATGAATGGGGCCTAATAGGGATGAGCTCAGGCGTGTTTGGATGCTAGTCTAAACCCATGTGACCGCACCCACCAGGAAGCGGACACTGTACTGGACCAATCATCTGTGACTTGGTCCTCCCCCACCCTGCAGTCAGTCCCTTCTTACAACAAGCGTGTACATATGCGACTGCCAGGCAGCAAAATGCCTCTGCAGATGATTGGCTCAGTGTGTATATGTACTACATGCAGATTCATAAAACAAAATCCCAATATCTGCGTCTGCGGATATACGTATACACCTATGCCAGATGCAGGTATTGGGGAAAAAAAAAATAAAAAAAAAAACAGGACAATTTTACGCAAGTATTTACTGATCATTACACAAGAACATTTGTGCTAGAAAAAAAAAAACCATGCGTAATAAGATCAGTAACAGGCTTCATTCACAGGGTTGTAAAAATTGTACTGATGTTATAATGCAGGTGTTTTCCAGGAGAAAAGCTCCTGCATATGAATCAGTAAAATACTTGCGTATAGATGTGTTTAAACGCGTAAAGATGCGTATGTGTACATAACTTGTTTTTATGATGAATTTCCCTTTTAGCATTAATTTACGTGTGCGCAAATGCATATGCATGTGTATGCATGTAAAGCTCGTTCTTAGATGCAGAGTCATTTATTCCGTGTTATGGATCTGCAAGCAGCTCATGTTTATGTGTGTGGGTTTTTTTTAATGGCCATGTGAATGAAGCCTTATGCCCATGTGAATGTAACCTAGTCTTCATTCACATGGTTGTAAAAATGTTACTGTTATTACTAAAAGTTTCTGTGTAATGATCAGTAAAATACTTCTGTATAGATGCAATTAGACATGTAAAGATGTGTATGCACAGATAATGATCATTTATTTTTCCATTTGTTTAGGCTTCACTCACATGGCAGTAAACATTTTACTGATCTTTTAAAAGCGTAAAGATGAATATGTGTGTATAACAATTTCTTTTTTCCCCTTTGTTTCGACTTAAAAGTGTTTGTAAACCTAAAAATAAAAATCCCTGGCACTGTATCTTTAAAGTTTTTGATTACTATTTCATTAGTGCCACTGTTCTTCTGCATTACCTGGTTGGTCCTGCCTGTGGTCCTTCTGATAGCAAACTGACCACATTAAACATGGCAGACTATCCATTCTAGTGTGGTCAGTTTATGTCCTGTGTCATTCCGCACTTAGATACAGGCATGCTGTGTAATCATACAGCATGCCTGTATCTTTTCGGAGTCAGGGCAAAACATTCCCCCCCCCCCCCCGTCCATCCCTCTGGCATTGCCCTACAGCTGCTCCTCCTCCTCCTCTCCACTTTGTGAAGCTGCCTCCCAGACATGTCAGGCATGTGTTCCCCGCTCTATACACACCCACTGGCAGGTCATGTGATCACTGTTGATTCACAGCTGTGTAAAGAGTGGGGCAGACATGTCTGACATTGCAGAGAGGAGGAATGTCTGGAGCTGCTCTATACACCCACCAGTAGGTCCATAAATCGCTCAGGAATCAGCAACGATCAAGGGACCTGCACTTTATAAGACAAAAAATATATTAAAGGCAAGCGTTTTTAAAAATGTATCCTTGGGAAGAATAAAGGGGTATATTTAGCTAAATAAAGTGTTATTTAACCCAGGACCCTGCATTCACTATATCTGGTCTCCCACAGTACACAAAACGTGGAAATGCAATTATTTTAGTAAATATAAACTGCTAAATACCTTATCTCATCAGCAGTATGCAACAGTCTTGTAACTTCTATCAGTGTCCAGCTGAGTACTGGTTAAAGCTTGTAGGAGGAGTTCTCATTCTCCCGATTGTCCTTTGAGGCTGCATAACCCCTGACCCTCTGTCATGACAGCACTGATTGTCCCTGTGCTGATCACGTGCACCCTCCCAAGAATACACATGTGCAGCCTGCCCCCAAGGCTCTGTTCTATCAGGAGATGGACTGGGGACAGTAGAAGGGGAGGATCAGAGAAGACAGGATCAAATATCCTGTTTACACAATGCAGATGATTAACCCCTTAGGTTCCCCAGTGAGTATAACAAGCATGCTTTACAGCATATACAGACTGATTTTAGTAACACTTTGAAAATGCTTTTACGATCACTAAAATTTACAACTGCTTTAATTTACTCATTTACAAATGCATATACAGGCATTTATATGCGGAGGGTCCCTTTTCCTAGACACAAATGTTTGGATACTCTGTTATGGATCTGAAAGCAGCTCAGGTTTATGCACCTGTGTGAATGACTCCATTGAAAACAATGCAGCTATGTTCAGATCTGTAAATAACCCCTTCCCATTGCAGCCTTTTGGGTCTTTAGGCCTAGTTCACACTGGCATTGAAAGCAGGCATGTCAGGGGTGTTTTTAACACTCCTCAAATGCCTATGCAAATGAGAACATGGAGAGCACACAGTGCTGTTCACATTATCAAAACATGAAGCTTTAGTGTTGCTTCGCTTCAAAACTGAAGCTTCATGTTGAGTCTGAGCCCTGGCTCCCACTGATGCAGTGTGGAATTTGCAGTGGTTTCTGTGCGAATTCTGCACAGCATCGGAATCGCACCCTGTTCATGCAAACTGCTGCGGGTGTGTATGTTAACAACACCCCAAAAGCAGTCCACAAAACGCAGTGTGATGTGCAGAATCGGATCGCATAGGTGTGAATACCCATTCGATCCGATTCTAGTGCGGACCCAAAAAAGGGTCCTGCACGTTTTTGGTGCGGGTGCGGTGCGATTAGAGCCATACAAAATGTATGGCTCCAATCGCACCGCACACAAATCGCATGTGATTTGTACAGGAAGGTTCCTGTGCGAATCACATGTGATATACTGCACCGCATATATGTGAACCCTCACTGAACGTCTACCCTTAAAGTCTATGAAAACATTCCGCAAACAGGCTTGGCAGGAGTTTGTGGTGCAGTTGTGGCGCGTGAATAACATTACAGTGTATTATAGGCGTTTGTGGTACGGTTGTCACATGCCATTAACGCATGTGAAGTGCGCCAAAAATAAATACAGGCGTTTGGGAAGTGTTTTTAGCATGCGTTAAATGTGAGTCAAACGCACCTATTAACACGCATTCTATATGTGTGTTTGTTAAAAGCTATCATTTTGAGTCAACTGTGAACAAGTCCTTAAGAGGTTCTAAATGCAGGGAGGCAGAAGCAGGCATTTCAATCATGTAACCGCTGTGACTGGCAGTCACATAGGCAAAAAGCTCCCGATTGCAAGTATGCATCAAAAGCTTCCAGGTACCCATTGGTAACTGTGCTTGAAGCATGCAGGGAGTGCAGGAAGATGTTTACATTCAGCCACATAGAGCATTAAAACCCACATAAAGTACGAATGACACCTTACAGATCTGAACACAGAGCATGTTTATGCACCTGTGTCAATGTCTTCATTGAAAACAATGCATCTGTGATCCGATCCGTAATTAAAACAACACACATATATGCGTTTTTTTTATGGCCATGCAAAACCTTATGGATCTAAACACAGCGCATGCTTACGCACCAGTGTGAATGGCTCCACTGAAAAGAATGCAGATGCGTTCTTATACGTCAGTGTTTCTCAACTCCAGTCCTCATGGACCCCCAACAGGTCATGTTTTCAGGATTTCCATTATTTTGCACAGGTGATTTGATCAGTTTCACTGCCTTAGTAATTACCACAGCTGTTTCATCTGAGGGAAATCCTGAAAACATGACCTGCTGGGGGTCCATGAGGACTGGAGTTGAGAAACACTTATACGTAATGAAAAAAACATTTGTATATGCGGGTTTCTTTTACAGCTGTGTGAATGAATCCTTGTGAATCTGAACACAGCGCATGTTTAAGCACCTGTCTGAATGTCTCCATTGAAAAGAATGCAGCTGCGTTCCAATCCATAATGAAAACACACACGTATATGCGTTTTTTTCTACAGCCATGTGAATGAAACCTTACAGATCTGAATGCAGCGCAAGTTTATGCACTTGTGTGAATGTCTGCACTGAAAACAATGCATCTATGTTCCGATCCGTAATGAAAAAACGGACGTATATGCGGGTTTTTTTTTTTTACAGCTGTGTGAATGAAACCTTGTGAATCTGAACACAGCGCATGTTTATGCACCTGTGTGAATGTCTTCATTGAAAACAATGCATCTGCGATCTGATCCGTAATTAAAACAACACACATATATGCGTTTTTTTTATGGCCATGCAAAACCTTATGGATCTGAACACAGTGCATGTTTACGCACCAGTGTGAATGGCTCCACTGAAAAGAATGCAGCTGCATTCTTATACGTTATGAAAAAAACATTTGTATATGCATTTTTTTTAAAGCTGTGTGAATGAAACCTTGTGGATCTGAACACAGCGCACGTTCATGCACCTGTGTGAATGTCTGCATTGAAAGGAATGCAGCTGCGTTCTGATCTGTAAAGAACAAAAACAGGTATATGTTTTTGTTACAGCTGTTTGAATGAAACCTTGTGGATCTGAACACAACGCAAGTTTATACACCTGTGTGAATGTCTGCACTGAAAACAATACATCTATGTTCTGATCCGTAATGAAAACACACACGTATATGCGTTTTTTTTAAAGCTGTGTGAATGAAACCTTGTGGATCTGAACGCAGCGCATGTTTATGCACCTGTGTGAATGTCTCCATTGAAAAGAATGCAGCTGCATTCCGATCCGTAATGAAAAAAAAACACTCGCACATGCGGTTTTTTCTACGGCCCTGTGAATGAAACCTTACAGATCTGAATGCAGCGCAAGTTTATGCACCTGTGTGAATGTCTGCACTGAAAACAATGCATCTATGTTCCAATCCGTAAAGAAAAAACACACGTATATGCGTTTTTTTTTTACAGCTGTGTGAATTAAACCTTGTGGATCTGAACACAGCGCACGTTTATGCACCTGTGTGAATGTCTCCATTGAAAAGAATGCAGCTGCGTTCCGATCCGTAATGAAAAAAAAACACTCGTACATGCGTTTTTTTCTACAGCCCTGTGAATGAAACCTTACAGATCTGAATGCAGTGCAAGTTTATGCACCTGTGTGAATGTCTCCATTGAAAACAATGCATTTGCGATCCGATATGAAAACACACGTGTTTTTTTAAGGCCATGCAAAACCTTAAGGATCCGAACACAGCGCATGTTTACGCACCTGTGTGAATGGCTCCACTAAAAAGAATGCAGCTTCGTTCTGATACGTAATGAAAAATACACTTGTATGTGCGTTTTTTTAAAGCTGTGTGAATGAAACCTTACAGATCTGAACACAGTGTATGTTTACGCACCTGTGTGAATGTCTCCATTAAAAAGAATGCAGCTTTGTTTCGATCCGTAATGAAAAAATCTTGTATATGCGTTTTTTTTTACAGCCCTGTGAATGAAACCTTACAGATCTGAATGCAGCGTACGTTTATGCGCCTGCGTGAATGTCTCCACTGAAAACAATGCATCTATGTCCTGATCCCTAATGAAAAAACACACGTATATGCAGTTTTGTTTTACAGATGTGTGAATGAAACCTTGTGGATCTGAACGCAGCGCATGTTTATACACCTGTGTGAATGTCTCCATTGAAACGAATGCAGCTGCGTTCCGATCCGTAATGACACGTATATGCGTTTTCTTACAGCCTTGTGAATGAAGTATAAATTGGATCCACCTGTCTTTTGGATCAGGCTACAAACGAGTGAAGGGTTGTCACCCAGTGCACATAAAAAAGAAACCCTGTCAGTGGTAAATGGTTACAGTTATTACAAAGTTGTTACAAGCTGAAAAGAGATACAAAATGCTATGTAAAGGGCTGCCAGGTGACAGTGAAGCTGCTTCCTTCTCCATTCATGATCCTACCATAGTGTACACAGCCCTCCCCGGTCAGGCCGCTTTACGGTGCTGAATATATGTGGAAGGTCAGCCGTGTAATGAATGGAGCCCAGGACTAGCAGGAAATCAATGTGAAGCGTCCCTGCCTACAGGAAACCCAGAGGAAGTCCTCCATAATGCACAGGCTGGCCCTGTCACTCCCCACAGAGGTGACTGACCCCGGAGCTCCCCTCACCTGGCAGTGGTACCGTTGAAGTGCCCGGTGCGGGCGCCCGGGGTGACCAGTTGTCGCAGTGAGAGGTGCACCAGTCCTCTTATCCCGAGCACATAGAGGAAGAGCACGACAGGCACCCCCGCTCCGAACACCAACCCCCGGCTCCGCGTCTTCCGCTCATTACCACTGTTCTCCTCCCGCCGGTTCCCGTGACCCGAAGCCACCACATTGTGCCGGGACCTCCGAACAGCCAACCCCGACCCTGCCTGCCGCTCCATGCCTGGAATACACAAGCCCCGCCTCTGCCTACCATGACAACCGCCAGCCAATCCTACAGCGCCCGCCGTTGATCTGGCCAATGCGGAAGCCGTGAGGGGGCCGCTGACAGGCAGAGAATGGTCAGGTTGTCCTTGCCGGCGAATGACAGGTTGCTTAGCGGGTCACACTAAGATATTACTAGAGGGTTCATTCATTGGCTGTGGTGTACATGGAGTGTGTACAATACATAACCGCCGGTGCCTACAGGCTGTGGTGGGACCACAGGGGCTAGCCTACAATAGGACCCATTCACCTCTGTAATGTGGAGCTACAAAACGAGCCACTTCAAGACCAAGCCGGTTCTGACACTTCTCTCCTACATGGAAAAATCAGGGCTTTCTTATTGTTTGCTAGAACATTACATGGGACCAGGGGCAGACTGACCATTTTGAAACTCGGGCACTGCCTGAGGGCCCGGGGTCAGTAGGGGGCCCCATGAGATACTCCTGGTACCTTTTTCATAGGCTTTTTTGAGTTTGGGCCAGGACACAGGGGCCCCATGGTCCCCTATTGCCCGGGGGCCCCATGAGTTGTCAGTCCGACCCTGCATAGGACCCCCAAACATGATATATTTTTAAGCAGAGGCCCTAGAGAATAAAATGGTGTTACAATATGTAATGTCAAAACAACTCCTCCCTCCTCGTTGGCTTACCTATGAATGCTGCTGCAAGATTCATCCTCCTTATGCAGGCCATACATGGGTCAAATTCCCAACAATTTTTCGTTCGAAAACGTCATTTGCTCGGTAATGCGATGGTGCCATCAATGATTTCGAAAATCGGCCGACCAAGTCATAACGTTCACCCCATATAACAGGCGAAACGTCTGTTCCTTTTAGGTCATGGCTCATGCGCATATTCTTTTCAGAAAAACAATCGTACGATTTGACCATCGAGTCGAAAATCAGTAGTTTTTCATGAATTTTCCAACGTGCTCGATCACCATAAAAGGGGAGGAACCACGAAAATCGGCCGGTGCCATTGACCCACTAACAGAGCAAAAATCGAGCAATTATTCTTAAAAATCGGACAAATTTTGACCCATGTATGGCCAGCATTAGGCTTCATTCACACGTGAGCATTTTGTAGCTTGAGCCCTGGTTTACACTGATGCGGTGCGGAATTTGCAGCGTTTTCAGTGCGAATTCCGCACTGCATCAGGATCGGACCCCGTTCATGTGAACCGCTGCGGGTGTGTATGTTAAGTTACACCCTGAAAGTGGTCCAGAAAATGCTGTGAGATGTGCAGAATCAGATCGCATAGGTGTGAATACCCATGCAATCCGATTCTAGTGCGGACCGAAAAAAGGGTCCTGCACATTTTTGGTGCGGGTGCTGTGTGATTAGAGCCATATAAAATGTATGGTTCTAATTGCACCACACACAAATCGAATGTGATTTGCACAGGAATGCGGTGGGTTTCCTGTGCGAATCACATGCAATTTACCGCACCGCATATATGTGAACCCAGGCTGAAGCTCCAAAAAAAGCTCAAACTTAAAGCGGAGTTCCACCCAAAGGGGCAAGTTCCTCCTTAATGCTTTGTCCTCCGCTCCCCATTAAGGAATGGCACCTTTGGGGAGCGGGTACCCAAATTTGACAGGTACCCTCTCCCACTTCCACTGTGTTCGCCTAAGGTAATCGGTAGCGGGAGATGTCTTCCCTCCCCATAGTCTGCTGGAACACATGACAGGTCCCAGAAGACTACGGGGCCATTCACAATTTGCAGCGCTTCTCGTGCCGGTTGTGAAGCTGCAAGCTGTCACAGCCGGGTGTCCACACTGAAGGTGCCGGCACCTGGGAGAGAAGACGGCCGCTGAAACCAGCAGTGGTGAGGACAATGCTGGACCAAGGGACAGGTACAGTGGGGATCGAAAGTTTGGGCACCCCAGCTAAAAATTTGTATTAATGTGCATAAAGAAGCCAAGGAAAGATGGAAAAATCTCCAAAAGGCATCAAATTACAGATTAGACATTCTTATAATATGTCAACAAAAGTTAGATTTTATTTCCATCATTTACACTTTCAAAATAACAGAAAACAAAAAAATGGCGTCTGCAAAAGTTTGGGCACCCTGCAGAGTTAATATCTTGTACTGCCCCCTTTGCAAAGCTGAGACCTGCCAGTGTCATGGATTGTTCTCAATCATCGTCTGGGAAGACCAGATGATGTCAATCTCAAAGGTTTTAAATGCCCAGACTCATCTGACCTTGCCCCAACAATCAGCGCCATGGATTCTTCTAAGCAGTTGTCTAGAAAACTGAAACTGAAAATAGTTGACGCTCACAAAGCTGGAGAAGGCTATAAGAAGATAGCAAAGCGTTTTCAGATGTCAATATCCTCTGTTCGGAATGTAATTAGGAAATGGCAGTCATCAGGAACAGTGGAAGTTAAAGCAAGATCTGGAAGACCAAGAAAAATATCAGACAGAACAGCTCACAGGATTGTGAGAAACTATTCAAAGCCCACGTTTGACTGCACGATCCCTCCAGAAAGATCTGGCAGACACTGGAGTTGTGGTACACTATTCCACTATAAAGAGATACTTGTACAAATATGGTCTTCATGGAAGAGTCATCAGAAGAAAACCTCTTCTATGTCCTCACCACAAAAATCATCGTTTGAACTTTGCAAATGAACATTTAGACAAGCCTGATGCATTTTGGAAACAAGTTCTGTGGACCGATGAGGTTAAAATTGAACTTTTTGGCCCGAATAAGCAAAGGTACGTTTGGAGAAGAAGGGGCACAGAATTTAATGAAAAGAACCTCTGTCCAACTGTTAAGCATGGGGTTGGATCAATCATGCTTTGGGGTTGTGTTGCAGCCAGTGGCACAGGGAACATCTCACGAGTAGAAGGAAAAATGGATTCAATAAAATTTCAGCAAATTTTGGATGGTAACTTGATGCCATCTGTGAAAAAGCTGAAGTTAAAGAGGGGATGGCTTCTACAAATGGATAATGATCCTAAACACACCTCAAAATCCTCGGGGGATTACATCTAGAGGCGTAAACTGAAGGTTTTGCCATGGCCTTCACAATCTCCTGACCTCAACATAATTGAAAATCTATGGATAGACCTTAAAAGAGCAGTGCGTGACAGACAGCCCAGAAATCTCAAAGAACTGGAAGACTTTTGTAAGGAAGAATGGGCAAAGATACCTCAAACAAGAATTGAAAGACTCTTGGCTGGCTACAAAAAGCGTTTACAAGCTGTGATACTTGCCAAAGGGGGCAGTACAAGATATTAACTCTGCAGGGTGCCCAAACTTTTGCAGACGCCATTTTTTCATTTTCTGTTATTTTGAAAGTGTAAATGATGGAAATAAAATCTAACTTTTGTTGACATATTATAAGAATGTCTAATCTGTAATTTGATGCCTTTTGGAGATTTTTCCATCTTTCCTTGGCTTCTTTATGCACATTAATACAAATTTTTAGCTGGGGTGCCCAAACTTTCAATCCCCACTGTAAGTGTCTGTATTTTAAAAGTCAGCAGCTACAGTTTTTGTAGCTGCTGACTTTTATTTTTTTCAGCTGCAACTCCGCTGTAAAAAAAAATCAGTTGTTCTCTATGGTGCCTGTTGGCGTGATTGGGTGGGAACAGGCACCATAGAGAACAATTGGATTTTTAAGTTTGAGATTTTTTTGAAGCTACAAAACGCTCAAGTGTCAATGCAGCCTTACCAACCGTTCAGTGTCTGCTACCCCTCTCTGCCAATCCCTTCACTGGCTTCTGCTCACCCAACAAATTAAATTCAAATTACTAACAACAACTTACAAAGCCATCCACAACTCAGCCTCCAGCTACATCACTACCCTGGTCTCAAAATATCATTCAAATCGTTCTCTTTATTCCTCCCAAGACCTCCTGCTCTCTAGCTCCCTTGTCACCTCCTCCCATGCTCACCTCCAGGACTCCTCCCGAGTCTCTCCCATCCTATGGAATTCCCTCCCCTAATCTGTCTGTTTCCTGCTCTGTCTACATTTAGTCTCGCTTAACAATATTGAAAAGTTGTGCAACTTGCAGTGCGGCTTTGCCAGGAGACTTCCTGGAGACGAGTACTATTTTGATGTGACTTGATGCGACTTTGAAGTGACTTGCAGAGAATGCCTGGGTAATCTTCCTGTAATGTCAGATCCAAATCACATCACTATAGATGAGGATCCAACTTGGAGGTGACTTCCATTTAAGTCTATAGGCACAAGTCGGATAGAAGTCACCTTGAAGTAGTACAAGAACCTTTTCTAAATTCGGAGCAACTTCAGTAGTGCTATTTAACCACTTGCCGTCCGCCTGCTGTTTATAAATGGCAGGGCGGTGTAACTCCAGGGGCGGGTTGCCATTCATAAACGGCACCCGCCTTTTCTAGCTGTGCGCGCTCCCTGGGAGCACGCAGCACCGCGATCCGGTGCCCGCTGTGTCCTCTGGACACAGTGAAACACCGATCGTCGGACGGGACCTCTGTACGAGGTCCCGATCATGTGATCACTGATTGGCCAATCAGTGATCACATGCAAAGTAGTAAGCAAGATGTCACTTGTGACATCATTGCTTACTACGTGTGAAATCTGTGAATGATCACAGAGGTCACATGGTACAAGGCTATTCACAACAGCCTTGTACCATGTGACAAGCTTTGACCAATCACAGCTCACTCAGTACTTCTCAATGACTGCAAGAATGCAGACAGACAGAAAGATAAATGATTGCTTTTACATCCTATATGGGTGTAAAAGCAATCAGTGTAAAAAAAAATCTTCATCACCCCCCACAAGTAGTACAGTGTCACCATGGTGACACTGTACTGCTAGGGTGACAGTATGTAAAAAAAAAAAATAATAATATTAAAAAAAAAAAAAAATTTTTAAATTTTTTTTAAAATTATAATTTTTGGTTATAAACTAATTTGGATTTTTTTTTTACTAAAAAAATAACGGAATAAATTTTGGCCAAGATTTATGGTGAAATATTATTTATTTGCAAAATTTTATTTAAAAAAAACACTTTTTTTCAAAATTTTTGGGCTTTTTCATTTACATAGTAAAAAAAATTAAAATCCCAGCGGTGAATAAATACCACCAAAATAAAGCTTTATCTGTCTCAAAAAAATGGTAAAAAATTCATATGGGTACAGTAATGCATGACCGCGCAATTGTCATTCAAAGTGTGATAGCGCTGAAAGCTGAAAATTGCCCTGGACAGGAAGGGGGTAAAAGTGTCCGGACAGGAAGTGGTTAAGACAGCTCTCATTCACTAACATGGGATTTCACATGTCATGCGACTTGGGGTCTCACAAGTCGGATCCCAAGTCACAGCAGTGTGAACTGAGCCTTAGATGATCCCTGAAAACCCTTCTCTTCAGACAAGCCTTTCCCGCCCCTAACTTATATCTGTACTTTATTTCCTCCATCAGCTCATACCTCACAGTTATTTCCTTTTGTATCAGCTGACCCTCCCTTTTAGATTGTAAGCTCTAATGAGCAGGGCCCTCTGTTTCCTACTGTATTGAATTGTATTGTAATTGTACTGTCTTGCCTCATGTTGTAAAGTGCTGCACAAACTGCTGGCGCTATATAAATCCTGTATAATAATAATATTAACAGTATTTGCACAGTGGTTTTTCAAACACGGGTTTTTTTTATAAATAAACTTTATTAATATAAATGCAGAAAAACACAATATAATACCCAATTCTTTGGAAAAATATAAAAGATGATGTGTAAATAGATACCACTTCCCAACCGCCTGCCCACAATGTACTGTGGACGGGAGGCAGCTACAGGCAAAGCGACATACGGGTACGTCGCTCTGGCTGTACTAACACAGGGGGGCACTGCTCCCCACCCGTGACTGCTGTGCCTGGCGGACACAGCAGAATGAAGATCCTGGTGAACAAGACCCAATGATCATGTGATCACTATAGAATTTTTCACTGATCACTGTATTACTGCCACTAGCGACATCAGATAGCATCAGGGTAAGTTAGTGCCCCTCCCAGCCAGGGTCAGCTAACGTTAGATTGCGTGTACACTATTACACTCACACTATAGGTCGCTGATCAACGCCATTACTAGTATAGTGTTTGCACGAATCAAGATATTGATCATGAATAGAACTATACTAGTGCCTCCTTTGTATAGTGTCCCCTAAAACACAGTGTTAGCAGGATCAGCCCCATTCGCAGCCAGCACTAGCGTTTAGCCCCTCCACTGTTTTTCATGGAAGATTTGTACCAATTGATTGTGGGCCAAGGCAATTTATATGCACAAAAATACATGGCCGCCCACCCAAATTAAACTCTTGCCAGACAATTCACATGGAAACCTATCACAGTTTCTGAATTTAAAACTTTTTTGGGCCTTACCCTCAACATAAACATTACAAAAAAGAATGAATTGCGGTGATATTGGTCCACAGACCCAATTCATCGTATGCCCATGTTCTCTGCTGTTACATATATGCCCAATATGGACCAGCAATGCACTGGTACGTCACTGGACTTTGAGTGGTTATACCAGGATGATGCCTGCAGCTACAGGCATCATCCTGGTATCGTTTTTTTGTCAGCTGCTTTCATGTAAAAGCAATCCTAGTGGCCAATTAGCTGCTGGATCATGTTTACAAGCAGTGGGAAGGGATATCCCCCTCCTGCCCCCTTCCACAGTTTTCTTGGGCTCTCCTGTCCACAGGGGAATTTGATAATGCAGCCAGCAGTTCCGCTGGCTGACCATAGATATGATCAGAGACCAGAATGGCTCCAATCATCTCTATGGTCTAAGAAACCAGAAGCTACAAGCAGTCCATCATTTCCATTTCACCAAAATTTAACAGCGCCACTTTTAAATTTATGTTTAAGGGCAGAGAAGATATCTAGAGTCTAATAGACCCCAGATTTCTCAGAAAAGAATACCTGTCACTGCCTATTGCTATCACAGGGGATAGTTACATTCCCTGTGATAACAATAAAATTGAAAAAAAAAAACAAGAAAGGGACAGTGTAAAAATTAAAAAAAATTGAAAATGAAAAAAAAAATCACTCCTGCCCCTCCCCATTCCCGTGCTCATGCGCAAAGGCAAACGCAAGCATTGGCTGCATGTCGGTATATAAATAGAGATTGCACAATGCATGTGAGGTATCACCGTGAAGGTCAGATCGAGAGCAGTAATTCTATCACTAGACCTCCTGTGCAAATATAAATTGGTGACCTGTACAGGCTTTTAAATCATTGCCTATCGATATTAAAAATGTATGTACTTTGTCGCCATTGCACGGGTATGCGCAATTTTAAAGCATGTCATGCTTGGTATCCATTTACTCAGCATAAGATCATCGTTTATTTTTAATCAAACAATTGGGCAATATATTGTGTTTTTGTGCATTAAAATTCTAAAAAGTGTTGTTTTCCCCAAAGATTTGTGTTTGAAAAATCACTGTGCAAATACTGTGTGACATAAAAAATTTAAAATGTTTGGGGGTTCATAGTAATTTTCTAGCAAAAATACAGTTTTTTCATGGGAACAAAAAGTGTCAAAAGGCTTGGTCTTCAAGAGTGGGTGTTATGTGGCATAAGCTTCTAATGTTGGCTCTGAAATGCCAGGATAGTAGAAGCAACCCCTCCAAATGACCCCTTTTTGGAAATTAGACACTCCAAGGTACCTGCTAGGAGGCATGGTGAGTATTTTGCAGATCTCATTTGTTTCTACATGTTTTTAGTAAATGAAGAAAGAAAACAAAAACATATTTTTTCTTTTTTTTTTTTGCATTTTGGCCTAAATTTATGATTAACTTTGAGTTTATTAGATATTTTTTATAACCAAAAGTAAAAAATATTGTTTTTTTTCAACATTTTCTGTCTTTTTTTGTTTATAAAAAAGTAAAAATCGCAAAGTGATCAAATACCATTCAAAAGAAAGCTCTATTTGTGTAAGAAAAGAACATAAATTTTGTTTGGGTACAGCATTGCACGACAGCACAATTACCAGATGAAATAGCGCAGTGCCGAATAGCAAAAAATGGCCTGGTTATGAAGGGGGGTAAATCTTTCAGAGGGCAAGTAGTTGAAATTGCACAAGCTATGGTACTTAAAATCTCCGTAAGTGACGCTTTAAAAGCCTTTAAAGGTTCCAGTTTAGAGTTACACAGGTACAAGTACAGTAGCTTTTTCATACAGATTTGGTCATTTTTGGCCCCATTCACATGCATTATGCACGTTTTTCAAAAGCACCTATAATAAAAGTCTATGGGGAAAAAAAATGTATGATCTTGTCCCAAAGAAACTCCTATACAGCAGATCGCACCTAAAATCTGACAAAAATTGCTCAGAAAAACAAGTAAAAATGCTCACTGCTTCTGGCTTCTTCACTCACAGAGGAGATCAGTAAACTGATGTTTCTCCATCTCTCCTCCTGCTCTCACCATTGGGGCAGTTTAAAGCAATTCTGGGCTTCCAAGAAAAACAAGAAAGCCGAGGAACCACCTTAGCAGAAGAAGGGGACCAGACCTTTTCACTACTATAAAAATTACCACTTTTACTCATATATGGGAACTTTTGAACATCAGAAATCTTAAAAAATGAAGGGGGAGGAGTGGTGGGAGGGGCCAAAAGTGCAAGTTGTGGCAAATGGTGGGTGTGTAAAAATTGCGCTAACAGTGGAAGGGGCTTAACTTGAGCCTGTGTATAGAGTGCAGGAGTCATAACTTTGTAATGTACATAGTGCAGGGGTCTGGGTTGGGTAACATACATAGTACAGGGGTCGGGGTTGGGTAACATACATAGTACAGGGGGTCGGGGTTGAAAAACATACATAGTACAGGGGTCTGGTTGGGAAACCTATATAGTGGAGGGATCCGGGTTCGGTAACATACATAGTACAGGGGTCCAGTTGGGTAATATACATAGTACAGGGGTCTGGGTTAGGCAACATACATAGTAGAGGGGCCCAAGTTAGGGAACATACATAGTGTAGAGGTCAGGGTTGAGAAACATACATAGTAAAGGGGTCTGGTTGGCAAACCTTTATAGTGGAGGGGTCCGGGTTGGGAAACATACATAGTACAATGGTCTGGGTTGAGTAACATACCTAGTAGAGTGGTCTAGGTTGGGTAACATACCTAGTAGAGTGGTCTAGGTTGGGTAACATACATAGTACAGGGGTCTAGGTTGGATAACATACAAAGCACAGTGGCCTGGATTGGATAACATACATAGTATAGGGTTCCAGTTGGGTAATATACATAGTACAGGGGTCTGGGTTAGACAACATACATAGTAGAGGGGCCTGAGTTGGATAACATGCATAGTATAGGGGTCAGGGTTGAGAAACATACATAATACAGGGGTCTGGTTGGGAAACCTATATAGTGGAGGGGTCTGGGTTGGGAAACATACATAGTACAAAGGTCTGGGTTGAGTAACATACCTAGTAGAGTGGTCTAGGTTGAGTAACATACATAGTACAGGGGTCTAGGTTGGATAACATACATAGTACAGTGGCCCGTGTTGGGTAACATACTGTACATAGTATAGAGGTCGGGTTGAGAAACATACAGTGCATCCAGAAAGTATTCACAGCGCTTAGCTTTTGCCACATTTTGTTATGTTATAGCCTTATTCCAAAATGGATTAATCAAATTTTTTTCCTCAACATTCTACAATCAATACCCCATAATGACAACATGAAAGAAGTTTGTTTTGAAATCTATGCAATGTATTAAAAATAAAAAATGAAAAAAACACATGTACATAAGTATTCACAGCCTTTGCTCAATACTTTGTTGAAGCACCTTTAGCACCAATTACAGCCTCAAGTCATTTTGGAGTATGATGCTACAAGCTTGGCACACCTGTTTTTGGGCAATTTCTCCCATTCTTCTTTGCAGTACCTCTCAAGCTCCATCAGGTTGAATGGGGAGCGTCGGTGCACAGACAGTTTCAGATCTCTCCAGAGATGTTCAATTGGGTTCACGTCTGGGCCCAGGACATTCACAGAGTTGGCCTATAGCCACTCCTTTGTTATGTGGGCTGTGTGCTTAGTGTCGTTGTCCTGTTGAAAAATGAACCATCACCCCAATCTAAGTTCCAGAGTGCTCTGGAACAGGTTTTCATCAAGGATGTCTCTGTACATTGCTGCATTCATCTTTGCTTCAATTCTGACTAGTCTCCCAGTTCCTGTCGCTGAAAAACATCCCTGCAGCATGATGCTGCCACCACCATGCTTCACTATAGGGATGGTATTGGCCAGGTGGTGAGCAGAGCCTGGTTTCCTCCAAATATAACACTTGGCATTCAGGCCAAAGCGTTCAATCTTTGTTTCATCAGACCAGAGAGTTTTCTTTCTCATGGTCTGAGAGTCCCTCAGGTGCCTTTTGGCAAACTCCAGGCGGGCTGCCATTTGCCTTTTGCTGAGAAGTGGCGTTTGGTCACTCTACCATACAGGCCTGATTGGTGGAGTGCTGCAGAGATGGCTGTGCTTTTTGAAGGTTCTCCTCTCTCCACAGAGAAACGCTGGGGCTCTTTCAGAGTGACCATCGGGTGCTTGGTTGCCTCCCTGGCTAAGGCCCTCCTCCCTCGATCGCTCATTTTGGCCAGCAGTTCCTGGTGGTTCCAAACTTCTTCCATTTACAAATGATGGAGGCCACTGTGCTCATTGAGACCTTCAATGCTGCAGAAATTTTTCTGTACCATTCCCCAGATCTGTGCCTTGATACAATCCTCTTTCAGAGGTCTACAGATAATTCCTTGGACTTCATTGTTTATTTTGTGCTCTGACATGCACTGTTAACTGGGGACCTTATATAGAAAGGTTTATGTCTTTCCTAATCATGTCCAATTAACTGAATTTCCCACAGATGGACTCCAATCAAGTTGTGGAGAAATCTCAAGGATGAACAGTGGAAACAGAATGCACCAGAGCTTAATTTTGAGTGTCATGGCAAAGGCTGTGAATACTTATGCACATGTGTTTTTTTTTTCGTTCTTTGTATTTAATAAATTGCAAAGATTTCAAAATGAACTTCTTTCACGTTGTCATTAAGGGGTATTGTTTGTAGAATGTTGAGGAAAAAATTTATTTAATCCATTTTGGAATAAGGCTGTAACATACCAAAATGTGGCAAAAGTTAAGCTCTGTGAATACTTTCTGGATGCACTGTACATAGTACAGAGGTCTGGTTGATAATCTTATATAGTAGAGTGGCCTGGGTTGGGTAACATACATAGTACAGGGGTCCAGTTGGGTAATATATATAGTACAGGGGTCTGGATGGGCAACAAACAGTACAGGGGTCTAGGTTTGGTAACATACACAGTACAGTGGTCCGGGTTGGGTTACATACATAGTATAGGGGTCCGGGTTGAGAAACATACATAGTACAGGGGTCTGGTTGCAAAACCTATATAGTAGATGTAACCATTATGCGCAATAGGGACATGGAAGCTTTATGCTTCTTGTTAAGGTCTCAGCCATTTTGTTTTTCATGAGCAATCATCTTTCTCCCTTTCTCTTGAAAATGGAATTTGTGGCTGTAAGTCTTAACAAACTTCAAAAACCTCTTATCTTAATTAAAACACAAACTGATGCAGCTCCAGAGCTGTAAACCACTAATTACTCTTGACAGGATGCCTATTTTTTAGGAACCATGAAAACCACTTGTCTCAGCCCTATCGTAAAACAATAACTCAGTCCAGCCATCACACATGACCCATTAGAGCTCTAGGAGCGTGTCATAAAACGACTATTCCACATGTAACAGTTCCACATACAATTCATAGAATTCAACAGGAACTGGGCACATTAATATTAGGTATATATTTGAATAGGGCATATCATGCCGAACCAATCAAAGTCCTACATGACTATGTTAGCACATAGTAAAGGGGAGAAAGCAGTCTCTTCCCTCCTGGGTGACAAAGGTACGCTGTGTTTGGTATCCCTGGGGTTGAAATATAATTCTGAATATTAATCTGCCAGTTGATAGAATACCACCTGCACATACTGGAAGTTATTAATATTAGTATGAAATTGTAGTTGGGACTTGGTCATAAACTTGGTGACCTCCTAGCACCCATCCCCTAAACCAGATGTTTGGTCAGTTGTTCTCAGTCGGCACCCCTTTAATATCATAGAAAAGGACTGACAGGCCCGGTGAAGGGAGCTCTCGTTTAGCAACAACCAAGAAACATCTTATCGGACTTGAGAGCCAAGGCAACATTTTTGCTCGGACAATTGGACTCTGCTAAACCAGGACTTTGCAAGTATTCTGTCTTCCTAACTCCTTTCTTTTATTTCTCTGTTGCTTTATTGTTCTCTTTATGTCTTTGTAATATTTTTTTCTGTAAATTATTTTAATTGCACCATTTTGACCTTTTTAGTAATAAATCCTATTTTGAAAAGTGTTGAAACTGTCTCTAAAGCTTTTAATGCAAACTAAAGAATCCTTGTCTCTGGAAGAGTGCTACTGTATATAATAATGCTCTGAATATACCTGTCTGTGGTGACAGTGTGTGTTGCAGACACTTATGCTAAAATCATAGAGTTATTGCTAAGATTTGTGAGTTTCCTCCTTCTCTGTAAAAAGGCAGTGGTGGCAGTGTGAAGGGTTAATTGCATAATTAACCTAACCCAGTGACAATCGCTCTCAGTCTGCTGGCACATAGATTGTGGTCCTGCGAAAATCTTTGTGCAGGGTGCAGCTAAGAGTGGCATTGTCATTCAAGTGACAGCGCGGTGTGAGATTGGCTGGTCCATTGTCACGAGTTGGTGAGATGGACAGGGGTCGGGCGCCGCGTTCTGTCTCAGTAGAGGGGTCCAAGTGGGGTAATATACATAGTAGAGGGGGTCTAGGTTTGGTTATATACATAGCACTGGGGTCTGGCTTGGGTAACATACATAGTACAGGAGTTCCAGTTGGGTAACACACATAGTACAGGCGTTCAGGTTGGATAACATACAGGGTATAGGTGTCCAGGTTGGGTAACACACATAGTACAGGGGTCCAGGTTGGGTAACATACAACATATAGGTGTCCAGGTTGGGTAACACACATAGTACAGGGGTCCAGGTTGGGTAACATACAACATATAGGTGTCCAGGTTGGGTAACACACATAGTACAGGGGTCCAGGTTGGGTAACATACAACATATAGGTGTCCAGGTTGGGTAACATACATAGTACAGGGATCCAGGCTGGGTAACATAAACAGAGCAGGATTGAGGTTGCGTAGCATACAAACTACAGGGGTCCAGGTTGGGTAATATACATAGTAGAGGAGTCTAGGTTGGGTAATATACAAAGTATAGGTGTCCAGGTTGGGTAACATACATAGTACAGGTGTCCAGGTTGGGTAACATACATAGTACAGGGGTCCAGGTTGGGTAACATACATAGAACAGGGATTCGGGTTGAGTAACATACATAGAATAGGTGTTCGGGTTGGGTAACATACAAAGTATAGATGTCCAGGTTGGGTAACATACATAGTACAGGGGTCTAGGTTGGATAACATACATAGAACAGGGGTTGGGAAACATACATAGTACAGTGGTCCAGGTTAAGTAATATACAAAGTGAAGTAGTATGGGGGGTCAGGACTAGGTAATGCACAGAGTGTAGGGGTCAGGTGTATGTAGCGTATATAGTTTAGGAATCATAAGTATATACAACTCAACTCACAGCACCCCTTTGATTCCTTTTCACATAGCACAGCAGTACCACCTATGCTCATGCATAAACCATATATACACACTGCATACACATACACTGTCAAAGGTTTCATCAGGGTGCCCTCCACACCTTTTAGTGTCAGGCAGGCAAAGGGTGGGAGGTGGAGCAGGCTCTATGTCTGGACCGCTTTATCCCCCCATGATGCTGAGGGTGGGGCATGCACAACATTTTTTGTTAGAATGTCAGCAACCCTAACTACCAGTCAATGCGCTGGGGACTGGCTTGCTGGCTGGTGGTTCAGACTCCAGATAGAACTATCACTCTATTTGAGTATGGAAAGTGATTCACCATATAATGATGCCTGGTATAGTGTATGACCACCATTAAGAGATCACCCTGGAACGAGAAACATTGGCTTGGAGTGAAAAAAACTGCTTTGGAGAACCCTTGGGAGGGAGAGAGAGGCACTGCCAACAAAAATGCATTATACTGTATGAGATATTTCTGATGGTACGTGATGTAGTTTTTAATATGGGAAGAAGCTAAAAGCTCTAGTATGCAGACTCCACCTGGCCTCTCTGAGATATTAGAATCCAGTGTATGATTGGTCCCACCAAAAACAGATCAGTTTTGAGTGGGCTTAGTAGTTAAGCATGTAATATCCTACCCTTTATTTTCTTCTATAGTCCCATCACTTACATTTAGTGACTGATAACAGTGTTTAAGTGCCTGGATAGACATTTTTTTGACCATGTCTTCAGTTTTATTTGTCATTATTTTGAATGGCAGCATTTAAATCAACCCTAGATGTTCCAGATGAATGACTGCAAACTCATGACCATCATGAGAATGAAGATCAGCCTGACTGAAAATATGCAGTTTCTTGGAAGCTATGTCTGCGGAATTCTACGTATGATACTGTGTGTAGAGGAAAACAGTCACCATTCTGCCTTTTTCATTTAATGCATATTAGACACATAAACATGTAGTATGTAAGTATCACAATGGATCCTGGTGACAGTCCACTCAAGGATAGGCAAACTTCTCCCCACCCAACATTCTCATGGGAATATCTGCCTTTCTATGGTCATGTAAGAAAACTTGCAGTAAGAGAAACTTGGAGACTGTGATTGCTGAGATCTCCTGATAATGCTTCTTGTCAGGCTGTCATGGTGACATTTTTGTTTATTCACAATACTTTGCAGATAAGAATATCTGACATTTATTAATTTTCCTGGTCTGCATATACACTGTATTGCCAAATGTATTGGGGCACCCCTCCAAATCACTGGATTTAGGTGTTACAATCACCTTCATGGCCACAGGTGTATAAAACCAAGCAACTAGGCATGCAGACTGCTTCTACAAACATTTTTGAAAGAATGGGTCACTCTCAGGAGGTCAGCGAATTCAAGCGTGGTACCGTGATAGGTTGCCACGTGTGCAATAAGTCCATCCATCAAATTTCCTTTCTACTAATTATTCCACGGTCAACTGATAGCGGTATTAAAACAAAGTGGAAGCAACTGGGAAAAACAGCAACTCAGCCACGAAGGGAATGGCCATGTAAAATCAGCGTATGCTGAAGCTAACAGTGTGCAGAAGTCGCCAACTGTCTGCAGAGTCAATAGCTAAAGATCTCCAAATGTCATGTGGCACAACAACAGTGCATAGAGAGCTTCATGGCATGGGTTTCCATGGGCGAGCAGCTGCATGCAAGCCTTACATTACCAAGTGCAATGCGAAGCGTCGGATGCAGTGGTGTAAAGCACGCCACCACTGGACTCTAGAGCAGTGGAGACGTGTTCTCTGGAGTGACGACTCATACTTCTCTGTCTGGCAATTCAATTGACATATCTGCCTATCTTGTCAGTTGCCAGGAGAACGGTATTTGCCTGACTGCATTGTGCCAAGTGTAAAGTTTGGTGGAGGTGGGATTATGGTGTGGGGTTGGTTTTCAGGACTTGGGCTTGGCCCCTTAGTTTCATTGAAGGGAACTCTTAAGGCGTCAGCATATCAAGACATTTTGGACAATTTCATTCTCCCAATTTTGTGGGAACAGTTTGAGGATGGCCCCTTCCTGTTCCAACATGCCTGCCCACCAGTTTGGGGTGAAGGAACTTGTTTGGCCTGCACAGAGTCCTGACCTCAACCCAATAGAACACCTTTGGGATGTATTAGAGCAGAGACTGCGAGCCAGGTCTTCTCGTCCGACATCAGTGCTTGACCTCACAAATGCGCTTCTGGAAGAGTGGTCAAACATTCCCATAGACACACTCCTAAATCTTGTGGACAGCCTTCCCAGAAGAGTTGAAGCTGTTATAGCTGGAAAGGGTGGGCCAACTCAATATTGAACCCTACGAACTAAGACTGGGATGCCATTAAAGTTCAAGTGCATGTAAAGGCAGGCGTCTCAATACTTTTGGCAATATAGTGTATGTTCTGGTTCAGTGACAAAGTATTAAAGCAAGTGGACAGTGTAATTGAACCCAGAGACTGAGGACATATTGTGAGTGCAGGACATCATTGGAGGGGGCATCACCATGGCACCCAGCTCTCACAGTATAATGATATAGAGAGAGGGGCTGATGTCATCATCTGGGTGGCACTCTCTAAATCACTGAGAACTTGCCAGCCCAGAGAAGAGGCAAAAAGAAAGAGGACTCATACACTGCCTCTAGGACATTGACTTCGCTGCCACCTTCAGCATGCAGTCAGTGTTTATAATCAATAGCAGGTGGGGTGGGTTCCCAGTCATGTGTCACTGTGACATCCAAGCACAGTGACCCCATGACTGGGAAGACCATGTAGCACCTCTGGCATTAGAAGAATTTAATGGGTTGGCCCCCTTCAGCTGTGAAAGATTAAGCAAATAACCTTTCATGCTCATGCCATGCTGTGGTTAAACATTTAGCCCTGGTTCACACTTGTTCCTTTCCGTGCAGCCTGCCTTTGCATGGATACGGCAGCCCATTCATTTGAATAGACTGTCATGCCTGTGTTTTATGAATATAAAAGATGCACGCACATTTTAAAAATACGGCTGCAAGGAAATTGCATGGTCTTTTTGACCATGTAATTTCCCTGCGGTTCCCGCACCTGCAAACACACTGCAAGCTGAGATGCGTGGAGGTGCCATTCAGAATGAATGGCAGCCTTGTGTGTCTCGTAAGAGCAGCGCGATTTGGCTGCAGGTGGTTGCGGGAACAGGTGTGATTCCTGCAGCCAGCCAGCACAGTGTGAACCAGAGCTTAAGGCCCCTTTCGCATGAGCAGGACTGCGATCCACTTGCTCAGCAGATAGTCTGTCTGCTTATCCCCCTCTGAGTAGGTAGATGACAGGTCCATGTCTGCTCCGCTTATGCAGAGCGGACACAGACACAGCCCACTCTTCTCTACAGGAGGTTGGATAAAAACAGACCGCCTATCCATTTATATCCGACTGCCATCCGATCTGATCTGATGGACAAAAGGGGAACAAATCACCATCCGTCTCGTTTTAGCAGATTGGATTGGATGTAGGTGGGTGTAAACAGACACATGTCCGTTTACATCCACCACTCAGTAGAGGGGAATGGAGGTTTCGATAGGGGCCACCTGAAAAACGGACAGGCAAACCCGATCAGAATATCCGTGTGAAAGGGGCCTAAGAGATTAAAGCAGTATTAAACCCAAAAGCAAACATTTATTATATTTCAGCTTGCCAATTCTTGGCAAGCTATGATATGATGGTTGTATTAGTTTTTCTTTTTTTTGCTATTCTTTCTTCTTTTTTCATCTGTTTTTCAGAAGCTCAAGCACTCCAGCACAATGTATCAGCTTACATGGATGAGACCATCCATTTACCACTGGTGTGGGTGATTAACGTGATCAGTTTTTATTTGTTCATGTAAAACCTTTATACCAAAAAGAAAAAAACAGTTTGCTGTAACTGATTATAAAGTGTGAGCTGGTGTTTGGCTTCAATTTGTTATTTGTATTCAAATTTGCTATTACATTTAACACTCCTGTCCTGTTCTCATTCCTCCAGAGTGGTGTCTCACTTATACAGTAGGTGTGTTACTGGCCAGATCACCAGGTGAAAATAGAAGGAAAAAGCATCCACTACATCTAATGATTGGTAAGTTGCAATATATTATATTTTTGGCTTTGGGTTTATTATCACTTTAATGTCCTCTAAAGACTTGAATGAAAAATGTTATCGCTACTCATATTCTTTCCAAATTAATATATTTCTGTGGGACCTCTCTCCCAGAAATCGCCTATAGCTGCATTCATATGAAATATAAAAGTCTTACATGCATTATTTAGGCTTTTTAATCAAGTGAGTTATACTGCCTTCAGTTCCTGTTATTGCTTACAGATTCTTACGATCAGTCAATCACTCCAGATTACTTCCTCTTTACTTCCAGTGTCAATAGAAATGATCCATGGAATCTGGACGTAACTGGAGGCACCTCCTATCTTGTAGAGCGCTCTAGGTGCCCCAAATGAGAGGGTGCTCTAATATGAAAATAGCAACCAGCTTGCATTATCATCACTTCTACCCTGCACGTCACCCATCTACGTGTCATTATTTGTGAAACTGCCCATCACAGTGATGGGCCCAGTTAGATAACTTGGTGCTATGGAAGGTGCTCTACAAGAAATATAATCTGTGGTTGTGTGCTAGCAAGCTTCAGTGGCAGGTTTAGTGTTTATTTCCAACTGTAAATTTACATTAATTATGAATTGTGAAAAACATGACAAAAGACATTTCAATAGAAAGGCAATAAAGGGGTGGGCTTGTCCCATTCACCATACTGATATTACTAAGGAGGGTGCTGTCTTTTGTATGTGCAACAGCTTTTTATAAGTATTCAGTAATAAAAGAAAAACTCAAGTCAAGGGACAAAATCCATTTGATGACCATTTTATGTACTGACCATTCTTTCACACAAGTTTGCAAATTTGTTTCATGAGAGCCACTCAGCGGGTGCTTGGATTCTTGAAGGATGAGAATAAAAAGGACTGATCATTCCAGCTTTCATGCTAATTAAAATAAATCAAAGGGTTACTTAGAAGTTGAACCCGTGATAGTCATAAGATTCAGGCACAAAAGATTAAGAGAGAGAAAACAGTCTCTGTATGCAGTACTGTACTGCAGCTCCATCCATTGCGAGGTGAGTCCATGCAACTTTTTCTGTTCATTGGCAAATCTAATTGTAATTCTTGTGAAAGCAATTTTATTTAAAAAAAAACAGTAACTCTAAATCTAAACATTCAGAATAAATTGCCTTCTTAATTAACTGGAACCAGAAAACATTTAGAGCAACTGAGCCTTGGACAAAATCCCTTTACACATTGCTTGCTATCAAAACTGAACACTTAATTTGATTTACTACAGATATTATGCTAATTTTCTAACAGTGTAGGGCAATTTTCGAAGAATGGGAACTGCAAACAACATAATTGTCCATAAAAGAAAAGATCTATTTTAGTGACATTGTTCTGCTGCAAACTCAATATAATTTGTGCAAATTATGAAGTTGTTTTAAACACAATACTTGCACTGTGTACATTTTTTTTTATGAATTTGCTTTAGTTTAAAAAGAATAATTTATAAATACAGAGAATAATATACAAGTATTGTTGCATTTTTATTAAAAAAAAAATTGCGTTTTATAATAGTTTTATTGTTCAGCTGACAGTATTTGTATTTCTATGTCTTGCTGGTATTTATTAAATGTAGCATTTCTTAATAAGAGGTTAGCACTCTTGCCTCTCAGCATTCTTTTAGCTTCAGTTCTCACTGGGAACACGCTTTGTTGAATTTATACATTCTCTGTGTGTATTTGTGTATTTCATCTGGCAAAAAAAGCATTGGTAGATTAATTGGCTTCACTTAAAATTGGCCTGTGTGTCTATGTAATAGAGAGTTTCTCTAGGGGCAGGGACTGATGTGACTAGCTGTATTGTACTGTGTTAGGTTCTGCAAAATTCATCTGAATTATATAAAAAAGTAATAAATAAAATAATAATTCATATAAAACACAGTCATTGTTTTATACCTAGTACACATGGTAAGTCTGTAAAACTGAGCAGCTGATGAGATCTCTGTGCTAAAAATTCAATGTTAGTACAGTGATCTCTCTCATTGTGCTATTGTGTTCTGACAGCGGGATTGCCTCCCAGCCAGAACACACCGGTCAGCACTTACAGCCATTGGATGAGAGCACTGATTGGATGCTGATCAGATGCTGGTTTTCTTGCATTCTCGTTCGACAGAAACAGTAAGATCGGCACCTATACACACGTGTCGAATGTCGGCCGGCTGATTTAGTCTGATATTTGGTCCATGTGTACAGAGCTTTACTCATATTTATTAATTGCAGCATTTATTAAAATTATATTAAACTCAAAACCAAAATGTAGTATTTTGCAGCTTACCAATCATTAGATGTGGTGGCTGCATCAGTTTTCTTTTCGTTAGCCATTTCCCTCAGTTTTCAACTGATAGTCTGGCCAGTAACATACCTTCGGTATTAGTGAGACACCAGTCTGGATGCATGAGCACAGGAGGCACAGCAGACAGCAGCATTGTCATCAGTTGAGTGGGGGGGGGGGTGTTAAATGTATTAGCAGATTTAAAAACAGTGACTAATTGAAGCCAAACTCTAGCTCACACTTTATAAACTGTTTGTTCCTTACATTCCATATACATTTGTGTGTACTTCAACACACATTACAATTAAAAAACACTTGTAGATTTTTGGCTTCCCGTTTTATTGGCCTGTGTGTACATATGTAGTAGGGATATATGACTGTGAGCTCCTCTAAGGGCAGGGACTGATGTGAATACCTGTGTTTACTGTGTTATAGGCTCTGCAAAATTCATCTGCAGCAGCAATATATAGATACTGTAAGTCAGGGCTCAAAATTTCAAGTCCTGAGCTACTAGCCAGGACTTAAGAGTCACTCGCCACCAGTTGCCCCACTTAACATAAACATGCCCTCTTAAATTATCTCATGAAATGGCACTGTTAAATGTTTTATGTCGAATGAAGGGCGGGAGGGGTGGAAGGAAGGAAGGAAGGAAGGAAGGAAGGAAGGAAGGAAGGGAGGAATGGAAGGAAGGGTGGGAGGTGTGGAAGGAAGGCAGGAAGGAAGGAAGGAAGGGGTGGAAGAAAGGAAGGAATGGAGGGAGGGAGGTATGGGAAGGAAGGAAGGGAGGGAGGGGTTGAAGGAAGGAAGGAAGGGGTGGAAGGAAGGAAGACAGGGAGGATAGGGTGGAAGGAAATAAAGGAGGGGTGGGAAGGAAAGGTGGGAAGGAAGGGAGGGAGAGGTGGAAGGAAGAAAGGGTGGGAGGGAAGGAAGGGGGGATGGAGGGTGGAAGGGAGGGAGGGGTGTGGAGGAAGGGAGGGAGGAGTGGAAGGAAGAAAGGTCTGGAAGAAAGGGAGGGAGAGGTGGAAGGAAGGGAGGAATGGAGGGAGGTGTGGGAAGGAAGGGAGGGAGGGAGGGAAGGAAGGGTGGGATGGAAGGGTGAAGGAAGGGAGGTAGGGGTGGAAGGAGAGAAGGAAGGCAGGAAGGGAAGGAAGGGAAGGAAGGAAGGAAGGAAGGGTGGGAGGGAGGGAGGGAGGGTGGAGTGAAAAGGAAGGGAGGGGAGGAAAGAAGTGGTGGAAGGGAGGGAGGGGTGGAAGGAAGGAGAGGAAGGAAGGGAGGGAGTGGAAGGAAGGAAGGGGAGGGAGGGGTTGAAGGAAGGGGTGGAAGGTAGGTTAGGAAGGAGGGCAGGGTGAAGGAAGGGAGGGAGGGGTGGAAGGAAGGGTGAAGGAAAGGCAGGGATGGAAAGAAGGGAGGGGTATAAGGAAGGAAGGAAGGGGGTGGGTGGATGGAAGGAAGGAAGGAAGGAAGGAAGGAAGGAAGGAAAGGGTGGAAGGAAGGGAGGGAAGGGAGGGGTGGAAGGAAGAGGTGGGTGGAAGGAAGGGAGGGAAGGATGGGTGGAAGGAAGGAAGGGGTGGAAGGGAGGGTGGAATGAAGGAAGGAAGGGAGGAAGGGTGGGAAGGAAGGGAGGGAAGGGTGGGAAGGAAGGGAGGGAAGGGTGGGTGGAAGGAAGGAAGGGAGGGGTGGAAGGGAGGGAAGGAAGGGAGGCAAGGGTGGGTGGAAGGAAGGAAGAGAAGGTTGGAAGAAAGGAGTGGAAGGGAGGAAGGGGTGGGCGGAAGGAAGGAAGGAAGGGAGGCGTGGGTGGAAGGAAGTAATGGAGGTCAGACTCACATGACTCAGTCAGATGCATCAGAGCTGTTGGCTGCTCTGTGTACAATTTCCCACCCACACATCCTCTGAAGCTTCACAGACTTGAGTGTGGGTGGGCACAGAGGCAGGCAGAGCAAATCCAGCCTCGTTCCCATCTTCTCGTATTGGTGCGTAGGATGGGGGGAGGAGTTGGGTACTGAAGAGCACACAGCAGGGTGGGAGAAATGGAATGATTGGGGATGAAAAAATATCTCAAGCTTTGAACATCTCAAGGAGCACTGTTCAATCCATCATCCAAAATTGGAAAGAGAATGGCACAACTACAAACCTACCAAGACATGGCCGTCCACCTAAACTGACAGGCTGTGCGAGGAGAGCATTAATCAGAGAAGCAGCCAAGAGGCCTATGGTAACTCTGGAGGAGGTTCAGAGATCCACAGCTCAGGTAGGAGAATCTGTCCACAGAACAACTATTAGTTGTGCACTCCACAAATCTGGCCTTTATGGAAGAGTGGCAAGAAGAAAACCATTGTTGAAAAAAAGCCATAAGAAGTCCAGTTAGCAGTTTGCAAGAAGCCATGCGGGGACCCAGCAAACATGTGGAAGAAGGTGCTCTGGTCAGATGAGACCAGGGGCAGACTGACCCTTTGGAAACTTGGGCCCGAGGGGCCGGGGTCAGTAAGGGGCCCCATGAGATGCCCCTGGTACCTTTTTCATAGGCTTTTTTGAGTTTGGGCAAGGACACAGGGGCCCCATGATCCCCTATTGCCCGGGGGCCCCATGAGTTGTCAGTCCACCCCTGGATGAGACCAAAATTTAACTTTTTGGCCTAAAAGTAAAACGCTGTATGTGGCAGAAAACTAAAACGGCACATCACCCTGAACACACCATCCCCATCGAACATGGTGGTGGCAGCATCATGTTGCGGGGATGCCTTTCTTCAGCAGGGATATGGAAGCTGGTCAGAGTTGATGGGAAGATTGATGGAGCTAAATACAGTAGCTTGACAAAGGTGTTTTTTTTTTTTTTTAGTTGTCTGTAAAGCATTCTAACCACCACTGTAAGGAACATTTTCCTAATGACCCCCATGCATTTCCTAATGACCCCCCCTTAGCAGGAGTTCCCTGAGACATGAAATTTATTTCAAGGGTTCCTATAGGGCACAGGTGTCAAACTGTGGCCTTCCAGCTGTTGAGAAACTACAAGCCCCATCTTGCCTCGGCCTTTGGGTGTCATGCTTTCAACTGTCAGTCCTGCAATGCCTCATGGGATTTGTAGTTCCGCAACAGCTGGAGGGCCGCAGTTTGACACCCCTGCTCTAGGGCACAAATGTTACGAAAGGATGCTTTAAACATATTAAAGAAATGAATAAAAGTCTGCTTTCACAATGCAGTATGTTGTGTGATAGTGTGTGTTACATCAAGTTATCATGCCTTATATTCCTATGGACCTTTTTAATATATCACTACAAAAAATAATAATGCTGAAATTTTTTTTTTCAGCAATTTAATACTTAAAGGTCGCCTGAACAGCTTATGTAGTTTTGACTGTTCATGTGTATACCTTCAATATAAGTGTGTATTATGCCCCAGGAGAACGCACGAAAAAAAGTAAGCCCGTTTCAAACTAGCATCTAAAAGCCAAGAATAAATTGTATAAGGGCCCTTATCAGTTCAGACTCACAGTTTAGGCATACTTATGCTGAATAAATTCCTCAATGAATGAGTTAATAAACCCTTAAGCGCTAATTAGAAGCTGGAAGGGTATATAGGTGTGGGGTCAGAGGCAGCCTGAGGATGTGATAGTGTGACATAAGTTATGGGTTTAAACAGCTCTTTGTTCTCACGTTTCAGTGAAAGCTGGTTGTGCGAACCCTGGAGAATGCCCCGTCCTGGTTCAGCAAATGGTCTTGGGGTGTACAGCTCTGGCAGAGGCAGACCACATGGGCTCAGTGTGGAAGAGTAAGTGCTGTTTTGTTTCCCCACAGCATGTCATTTTCTGAATAAGCTTCACCCTCTAGCCTGGTTCCACCCAATAAAGATATAGAATGTGTTGCTAATAAATGCCTCTCAAGCTAAGTGGAGGGGGTTTTGGATTTTGTCATTTTGGATTTTAAGATTTTGTGGGTTAGGGTTGTTCAATTTGGTCTTACAACTGTTTTTATCTATATCCATTTTAGGTACTTTATATGATTTTGATGCGACTGCTGTGTGTGACCAGTTTATGTAGCATAGTGGTTACTCTTGGGCACCACCCAAAATGGTGCATAATTTGGTTTTTATAACCAAAGTCAGCCTTTACTGTTTAAAAAAAAAAAAAACTTACTATATCTTAAAATTTAAACTAAAATCAAAGTACATAGAAATGCAATCTGATATAGATGTCCTCTTCACCTGGTAACCTTGGTCTTTCATTTGCTACTGCATTGACTTTGAACCTGGAAGTGATCAGAACTGAACACTTCTTTGTTTTTACCCCCTTTACAAGGGGATTGGGGGGCTCCTGATCATAGAGCTACTGATCATCTGCACTGAATGCTGTGAGCAAACTGTGTCTCTATATTTTGAATTTAAATGGGTTTGGGTGGCTGTGTAGTTGCCTGAATCACTGCTACAGGTATATGCACAGGCAACAGATTAAGCCCCCGTGCACATCAATGCTGTTTGTCATGCGATTTGACAGTTCAAAATCGTATGACAAGTCGCACCCTATTTGTGCCTATGGAACTATTCAAATCGGTGCAACTCCAACTTGCTGCAATTTTTGAAAAAAGGTTCCTGCGCTATTTTTGCCGATTTTTAATGTGTGACTTGCATTAACATCCGTTCATGAAGTCGCGCAGATGTGGGGAAGCTGCACATGAAATTGCACTGACTGGCAGGTTTGAAATAGTGCCGCTTCAGCTGAAGTAGCAGCTAGTTCAAAGCTGCATTTGGTGTGAAGCAGGACTTCATACACACTGGGGCTCCTCTAAATGCTTTTCTCTCGGCAGGAGAAAAGCCACTGCAAAAACACTAAGTTGCATGGGTGTTTTTTTTGTTTGTGGGGTTTTTTTTTTTTTTCCCCAAATGCATTCAGTGCAGTCTGATATGCCTGAGTGCGCATTAACACTAGGCACATTCAATGCTTGAATGTGTAACTTTAATGGCCACAAATAAATTGTTCTGCTTGAGCGCTAATTAAATTGCATTGGGCAGAATATCAACTTTTGTGGCCACTAAAGTTACACATTCAAGCGCTAAATGTGCCTAGTGTTAAAGCACACTTGGGCACGTCCGGTTTTGTTTTCTGGCAAAACTCTCATTCAACCCTCACTACTTTTTTTTTTTTTTTTTTTTTGTCCCTGCCTCCAAACTCCTATAGTAATCTATATGTCCATGCATACTATAGGTAATCATGAAGGGGTATTTAAAGGCAGAGAAAACAAAGCACAAACCCCTGTAAAAGCAGCAAATTATTATTATTTTTTTTAAAACTTAAGTGTGCATGAGTCCTAAGGTGCACACAATTGCATGTCTAGTATTTCAGCCATGAGCTTGTTAATAACCTTTATTGCCTTCTCTACTGTTCTCCCTCCTTTCCCCAGGAGAGGGTACAGCTATAACTTGTACTCTAAATTGCCCAGCGTGAAATGGCACATTGCAGCATAAATTAATTAATCTATATTAGATAAAAAACACAGCTGCTGTTTCGGTGGAAATTGGTAGGAAGCTCAGCATCACATTAACTATAACTTGTGTAATACATTCTTGGCTATTAGAGGGTTTTTTTCTGCCTCTTGATTATTTTGGCACATTGTAAGTAATCTATCCAAAAGCCTGTACAGGGAAAACCTTTAACAGGATTGCCTAGTATTCAATATTAAATTGAAGCCTATGGTAAATTTCCCCTCTAGTGGTTAAAGGGGGAAGTGCATCATGATATACTGTATACTTTCCTATTTGGTATGTACAGTCAAATGGTGACAAATTTGGTTTTATGTGACAACTCAAATGTTGCAGCTTCATAAAGGTTTTTTTTCCCTCTTGTTTCCTTCTTTCGAAGCAGAATGCTAGAACTTTTTTTTTTTTCCCCCTCACTTCCTGTCTGTCCCCAGAACAGAAAGTGAGGAGAAATCTCTCCTATATAGCAGTAAGCCCTGCCAGAGGTTCTAGCCTTTCCCCATTCTGACAACTAAAAAAACAAAGCGAAAAACTTTGGCTACACTTCAAAGTTCACCTTTTATTACTACACCTGCCACTATCAATAAAATTTGGCGTTGCTGTGGGGTCCCTGCCTGCACAGCCATTCCATTCATTCACCATGATCTGTGAATAAGTAAACTACAAGCCCCATCTTCCACTGTAGCAAATGGTTTGTAGTTCTCAATGAACTACGAGGGTGCTGAGTGCCCTCATATCTGACACTTCCTACAGCTCCTCTAACTGAAAGCCCATAAGGAGGTATGGACGAGAAAGCTGCAGTATGTCTGCAAGAGCCTGACATTGCTCCTGTGATCCAATGAAGAAGATGCAATGCTTTGCAGACGCTGGTAGGTGAGAAAAAAAATGCACATTTTGGCTTTCTGCTAAAATATGGGCTTTTCTTTCCTGAAAGGTGAACTTGGCCTTTAAGCATTGCAGAGGCTGAAAAAAAGTACTAATATGCTGCTAAATCATTGATAGACACTGGATTCATACGGTGTCTTGGTTTCATACTTGAAAACTACTAAAGGAAATGCTCTTATCCCAATGTCCTAGTCAGCATACTAAGAAGAGGAAATGTCTCCAACTTCTCCACCTCCACTGAGGCATTGCATATATTTTGTCTGGATCAGCTCGATTCTAGCACACTAATTACATCTCTTAAAGTATAGGGCATTTCTTGGCTTCTCATACTTCTCTCTAGTTTTGCAAGCCGATGTAATTTTATTGCAGTGGTGCTGCAATTTTAGTGCAATGATACTGTATATTAAAGATTTATGGCTCAAAAATCGCACCGCTTTTATATAAACATTAAAATGGCTTTCTTAAATGGCCCTTGGGGGGGCCACAATTGTGTGGATTTTTTTTTTTTTATCTAGCCTATTAAAGTGTTCTGTATTCAGCCTTGCTGTATCAGTCTGCATTATGATATAAGAACATGTTTGACAATGCTTAACTATACAAGTGGTGTACTTTATAGGATTTCCGTGTGCGTGTTTTGTTTGTCTCAGAATGGGTGCAGGAACTCCCCCATTCTTAGTCCCCCCCCCCCCTTGTCTCTGCCCCCTACCTTTCTCTGAGCACTGTCCCTTGGTTTCACCACCTTCCCACTTCTCAGTCCCTCCCCTTTTTTAGAGAATACAGAACAAAGTATCAATTTGTGGTGCTAAATTTGTAAGGATAATGAGAAGCAGTAAAATGGATCCCCCAGCAACTATAAACCTCAAACAATTGACCTGCAAATGGACCCCATCTCTACATCAATAGATCCCCCACACAACAATGGATCACCCATAAAAACTTCACAACCAGCAACAGACCTGCCAGCAACCTTTCCCTCAACAGTAGATCCCTACTAGCAACATAAGACAACCCAGCAATAATAGGTCCTCACACAATAAATCCTCACCAGTGACAATAAATCCCCCAGTAGCCAGCTTCAATAGATCCTCCAGCACACGCCTTACCATTACATACATTCAGTAATGGAACTGCATTCCTGCTGAAAAACAGCCCTGTGTATGTATGAGTAACATACATATATTGCTTATTGTGACATGGTTAAGTGAGTAGTGCTGGTCAGTGATTGTTGGCTTTTGATGGCATTATAAAATGAATTTCAGTGGTATGCACATGCACCCACCCATAACAGTGGTTGTTGGACCAGTGCAGGAATTCTAAAACTCAGTGGAGGTTTACAGCAGCAGTCCTTAAATTTGATCAAAGGTTTCAGGGTCTGGTGACACTGTGTTGTAACAGGTTACTGCCCAATTGTTAACATGCATTGCTTTAAAACTGAACTCCAGGATAAGCAAATATCATCGAACTGCAATAGTCATACAGTTGGGTCCATGTATATTTGGACACAGGCACAATTTTATTTTTTTCAGGTATTTACCAAATCCTATTCAAGCTATAGTTGTATAATGGATATGGGTTGAAAGTGCACACTCTCAGGTTTAATTTGAGGGTATATACATCCAAATTGGAGGAAGGGTTTAGGAATTATAGCTCTTAAGAGCAGCCACCCCCACACTCCTTCCACAGGAAAAGCCTGTCTCAAACTCTGCTCCTACTTCCCCAGACTCTTTCTTATATGCTCCTGCCCACCAGTGGTTACTCCTGGACTCTGTAGTTTAATTTCTGCTTTACTGTGCAGAAAATTCTGCCTTCAGCATACAACTTCCAGCAGCCTCTAAACGCCTATTAAAGCGGAGCTCCACCCAAAAGGGGAAGTTCCTCTTTAAGGACTGCTCCCCATTAAGGATTGGCGTGTGTGTGTGAATTTGACAGGTACCCGCTGCCACTTTTGGTCTGTATGCCTAGGGAAACAGAAGGTGTCCTCCCTCCCTGTAGTCTTTTGGGACACATGACAGGTCCCAGAAGACTACAGGACCATTGATGAAGCCCAGTGCTACTCACGCATGCGCAGTGGGTACCCAGCTGTGAAGCCACAAGCTGTCACAGCCGAGTGCCCACACTGAAGATGCCGGCCTCCTGGAATACAGGATGGCCAGTGAAATGGGCTGTGGGGGACAGGTAAGTGGCTGTTTTTAAAAGTCAGCAGTGACAGTTTTTGTAGCTGAGTGGAACTCTGCTTTGAGGCTACAATGAACAGGAATGCTAAACCCTGCCATCTTGTGGTTAAATATAAAACTGCATTCACAGTAAGAATGCACAGTGTTGTACATAGATGTGGTAGCTGCATTAGTTTTACTTTTTTACTTTTTCTTTTTTTTTTTTACCTCCATGATCTGGCATGTAGGAGCACAGTGGCATCTTTTGACAGCTGTAGATGTAAATAAATTATATATATTATGATGAAGTGCTCAACTTGTATAAAGTGAAAATTACCTCCTTCCAAAATTATTATAAAATAATCAAAATATACAGAAACTTAATTATCATCAATCTATACAAGGTAACTAGTGCAAAATCCCCACACACAAATTATAGGCCCCCTAGTGGAAAATTGTGATAATCAACTAATAACACTTTAACTGTGCAAAGTGATAAATATATCCAATTATATAAGAAAACAATTCAAAATCAATTCAGAAAACTTGTGATGCCACACTGTGCAAAATAATAAAAGTGTTCAGTACACGGTGGTTATAACTTCACTCCATGCTGCAATTGTGCACTTCGTGATACTCTGATGTGACTCCCCTGAATTTAGCCAAAATGCCCCCTCACCTTCCACATTCGACCCTTGCGGGTCACAAAGCTTTATATGTATATATATCTCTCTCTCTATCTCTCTATCTCTCTATCTCTCTATCAGGTTTTTCATACTCCACCGACTTAATTAAGATCCTCCTCCAAGCAATGAATTCCTCTCAGATCACTTCCCTCACAATATGGACTCAAACACAGGGCGTATATGCAAGACAAAGACAGACCTCCATAGTGCAACACTGTTTTAATGCACTTAAAGATAAAAAACAAATCGCACTCACATATCCTCCAACAGAGAGAAGCAGTTTCCCCTGTGCTATGGGTATACTCAGGTGTACAAAGATGGTGTCCGAACCCGGAACCGGAAGTACGTCACCCCTATGACCGGAAATGCGTCGACGCGTTGCGCCACGATCACGTGGCTTCTTCAGGATGCCGCATTTGATGACAGAACTTCCTTTTAAACTCTTAGGATAATTTACAAGGGGCGTGTATTACCTCCATTTTCTTGGAGCCCGATATACATAGAACGGCCATGTGCCGCCACCACTTCCCCTGGTTTCCCATTATACCTTCTCTGCTATTCCTAAACTGATTATATTGACTTCCTAATTATAAAAATACTTTTAGACAAATCAAATTCATTTTAAAATATTAAAAATATATTTAAATAAATTTATATATATATATATATATATATATAACAAAGGGATTGATAGATATATGTATAGAAATAAATCACACATTTCTACAGAAAATACCTCCGCTCCCACATAGAGAATATATTAAACCTACCCCACTTAATAGAACATTAATTAAATATATTGCAATTATAATAAAACATATTAATTATAAAATTTGAAGAAATATTAATTGTAAGTTAATTAACAACTGATTCCACATAATTTAATACAATTTAATAAAACATAATCTAATGGAGAACTCCTGTGTAGCACCCATACCACATGTTTACATAAATAAAATCATATATATTCTTTAAACCACCAATTTATACATTAAACATTTTTAAAATAAACCAAGCAGTATTAAAAATCATTAATGAAGCAATTGACCTCAATTTTTTTTTTTTTTTTCTGTAGATATGTGTGATTTATTTCTATACATATATCTATCAATCCCTTTGATATATATATATATATATATATATATATATATATACTAATATCCCCAGAAGAGCCTTCTAGTTTAAACCTGGTAAGAGGATGTGGCCTCAAATGTCCATTCTGTGGGATACAGCTTAGTAGAGATCTACTATTCAGATCTGAATTGCACTATACTGGATATGTTGGCAGACAAAAAGGTAGTTTCCTGTTCCCAAAATGACACTTTTCTTGGCATATACAAAATCGACTTCCCAAAATTTCAATGGCTCAGAGCTGCAGGAGAGTAATATTGAGGGCATTAATCCCACAGCAACAAGAGGTGATCAAAAACGCACAATGTTTAATTCAATAGTTTTTGTATAGGCTTCAAGCCAACTTCCCTCAAGATTTTAGTGTTGAGTGTTTTTGAGGATAAAATTAACAACTTTGGATCTTGAACTACAACTTTTTGTCTTGGAAGAATTTTAGAAATTGAGTTGCCATGTTGTGGGGGGGGGGGGGGGTCTAATGTCTTTGGGTTTTTTTTTATCCATAATGATGCTTTGATATGGAAGCTATTTATGCTAAATGTATTGTTTTGTTTTGTTTTTTTTTTTCTTAGGACTGCTGGCATTACCATTCTTGCCATCATAGTTGCACTTGTTCTAATTATTGGATGTTGGTACTTTAAGAGAAGGAGTGGCTATAAAATACTTGGGGTAAGAACTTTTCCTATTCATGTACAGAGGCTTTTGTACTACAGTTTTTAACATTTGTTCGCTGGTTTTTGTTTACAAGACTCAGCAGTTTCGCCCTTCTGCGATCCGAGCTATGATGGCTGGAACAAGAGAGTCTGCAGAGTGTAAAGTACCATTACAGGATTACAACACCCTGAACATTGTAAGTTCTTTGTAACTTTCATCTGCTTCTTAATATCTAAACCGTATGTGTAATGTGATTAAATACTTGTGACATTGCATTTTTTCTTCCAAAGCAAATCTACCTTTGCACACTAGTACTGGCAGATTGTTTCACCCTCACTCAGCTTATGTGACCTCAGTGCTGATGAAGAGGGCAAAAAGGATGCTGTGCAGGCACCTAACATCCTCATCAACTGATGACTGCTTTGGGTGTTAGGTTGCTGGCAGCTAGAAGATCATAAGGGTGCACAATGAAAACCTATGGCTTTGTTTACTAAAAGGCAGGCTTGATCCACCTGCTGGCTTGTACACAATTTCTGCCCAATTTTTAGGCATATTGCCAAGGCACTCCAGGGTGCTTGGGCACCTTGGTTGAAAAAGGCTACTGTTGAAGTGCTTACTTTTTGCTTGCAACATTTCGCTATATTTGAACTAGTCTATTTTATGATTCATTTTTGTGAAAATATATTTTGTAATGACACCATGCTAGAAGCATAACATTGTGAACCGAACTGCACTAGAATGTGGCAAGGCACTGGTGCTCTTCATGAAAGATCATTTTAAGTATTTGTGTACATCTTTTCAAACTGTAATAGTGGTTCCTAATCTGTTGCAGAGGATTTGAACACCTTTTCTTCCAATAGTGTTAGTAATGCTGACATTTTATACCAATCCAGGCAGCATACAGTCCCATGTGAAACCTACCTCCTATATTAGAGCAAAAAGAGTACTTGAGCTAGAATTACAAAAAGGTGCAGATGGTGTCCCACTGAAAACCTTTAGTCTGCATCCATGTTTTATTTTGCTGGTGAACACTTTGGTGTGGTAAAGGAACAATATTAAGGTCCCCAATATTTAGAGAAAAGGACTAGAATGCTAATAAGTGGTCCTTTTCATTTTATTTATTCCTATTGGCTTGGCAGCTTTAAGCTGAGAACCCTGAGACACTACAGGCTCTGACAAGAGCTCCATGGGATGTTGCAGATTCTACACTGTCGCCCACAGTGTAGGAAATGGGCTTCATTTTGCACCCCATTCATAAAACACTGCAGTGACCAGCAGATATGGTACTTGACTAGACCTTGGCTGTGTGGGCTTCTATTGGGGGGGGGGGGGGGGGGGAATAATTGTGTGAAAATGCATTTTCTTGATGCTCAACCTTTGAATATGTCCAGAAGTGGGACCTAAGAATTAACAGGTCAGTTAAGTAACAACGTTTTGATATTGTAGGTTCCAGGAGCTCCACCAGCATATGAGAAGATCTCTGAAGAAGCTCAGCCTCCACCATATACGCCCTGAATCAAATGTCAGTCATGTTCTTGTAATCACTTGGTTACTGGATCACTGCCAAATAAAGTTGGACAAAATCAGTTATTTATGAAGGAAAAAAGCTGCTGGCTGTTTATAAGGATTAGTGTGTTACTGAGAGCCATTAAAGCTATAAATATTTACAAATTTCAAACTGCTATAGTACATTGTTTAATCTTTCCTGCCTACTTTACCTCTAAAATGTAGAAACCGCAAGAATAGAAATATGGAGTAGGCTAACAAATTCTGAACTTGGAAACTTTGTATTCACTCTCATCCTCTTCTGTTGCTGCCCTGGAAAGTGTACTGTATAGGTTTAAGAGTTGCTTCACTTGCTACATGTTCTGTATCAATGACTTGCTTGTAGTGAAGCAGGAGTGCCAACCCTAGTGTAGTCTACATTTTAATATATAGACCTTTTAAAATAGCTGTTGGCTTAATTTTAATGAAATACAGAACATGATGAACAATTACCTGTTACTAGCTTCCATATTGTACCTAACCTAGGGTAAAAACTTTCAACAAGGTGTCACCAGGTCTCCATACTTGGTTAAGTCTGTCTGACACCCATGAAACTAGCATTTTCAGAAAGATTGGCTATGGCATGTTTGGGAATCTCCAAACTGAGGAAGCGCTTGATAAACATGTTCATCTAATTTACAATGTAGTGAAGGAGAACATTACGATCAGTTTTTCATTTAAAGCCAAACTCAATCCAAAACTAATTGCTTTTGCTTTAGAAAAATGGGTCAGTGCTTGACCCCTTGGAATGAATTCCTCTAACATCTACTTCCATACATATTATTTATTTTTTTGGTTCAGCAGGGCCCACAGGAAAACTCTCCCATAATCATGCTAACAGCAAGGAGGGAGGAGTCGCCACTGCCAGCTATTGTATTCAGATGGCTGAATACAATGGTGATGTATAGTGACTGAGTTTTGATAGGATGCAGCCACTAGTTGGTAAATTACCCACCTGGCTCAATTGACATTAACTGACTTTTGTTAAGCGAGGTACTTGCAGGGCCTAGTGTAAAAACTCAAGCAGTCTATGGAGGGAGGGGGGACAAGCCTGCATAAAAACATTGAGCCTCCCTTCACACTGCATGTAAATTTGAAATCATGCAACTTCAAGTGGAGTTGCACAATTACTAAATTGCATGTCAATGAGACTTGCAGACATCTGTGTGATGTCATGCACAGATGTCTATGCAAGTTGCACCTGAAATCGGCAAAAGTAGTACAGGAACTACTTTTCAAATTGGTGTGACTCTGAAGTCAAGTCAGAGTTACACCAATTAGATCAGTTCCATTGCTGATGATTTGATGCAATTTGTCATGTGATGTGAAGTTGCATCAGTGTGAACCAGGGCTGACATTTAAAGCTGTACCTGCACTGCAAGGGTTAATCTGTCTAGAGGGACAGGGAAAAACTGTTTTACTTAGCCTCCCACTCCTGTAGGCTCCTGCAATGCTAGACCGTCCCTACAGTCTTCCACTGTACCCTGGCTGTCTCTTGTCCTCCAACAGACCAATATCAAAGTGTGGACTAAAGCCCTGCATTGGGCTTAAGGATATTGGCAGACAGTCCACTGGCAGAGTGGAGGATGAGGCAAGTGCTTTTACCTTCCCCCCCCCCCCCCCCCAGCCATAAACAAGCATTTACCACTTGCCATGTGAGTAAAATGGAAGGGAGTACTTTTTTATTTTCCTGGGGTTCAGCTTTACCTCTTGCTGCCAGTCTTTTTTTGCACACACATTTAAAAAAAATAATTTTAGGTCTGAAGATTTGTTTAAACCTTCAACCATGAAAGCAGACACCATAGAGAATAAAATGGTGGTAGTTTAATTTATCACAATATTGGATGTAACACCATTTCAGTACTAAAGTTAATTTTTTAGGACACACAAATGCAATATTACCTAGTTTTAGGTAAATATAAAAGATGAGGTGGTCCAAGTAAATGATACCAAACATGCCAAGGCTTAAACTGGTGTACTATCATGAAACTGCAACAGGCAACAGTACCCTATAGTTTCCATAGGCAACAGAAGTATTGCTCGCTTCACCATATATAATGTGTATTTGCAATCAATGGTTTTGTGCATAGGTACCCCCTGATGTGTATTTGTTTGTATGGGGAGGCTGATTTTTTTTTTGGGGGGGGTTGTTTAAGTGCTTGAGTATAGCTTTAATGCTTTACACTCTGAGGATGCAAATCTTCCTACATTTTTCAAAATACAGTATATAAAAATATATTACATTTTTCTTTCCTCTGCTATTTGGGTTCTTATAAAGTGGTGAATATTACATTAACAAAACATTCTCCTGTACTGAGTGTTTAGCAAATATCACAATCTCTGCTTTATAAATATCCTACACCATTCCATATATTCTTTGTAGTATGTTGATGTCAGAAAGATGCTATGTGTAGTACTGTCAAATAAAGATTACAATACTTACTGTACACAGAACAGGGGTAAAAGACATTTCCCCTAGTTGTTATTCCAGGACAGCATGCAAGCCTGACTTTACTCATCAGGGACAGGAAATACAGTTTTCACCGCTAGGGGCACTACCACAAAAAACTGATTATACAAACCAACAGAAGGGATTACATCTTGAAAGTGATTTTTAAGTGCAACATAATAAAGATTTATTAAACACAAAAGTAATCATTCATTATATTGCAGCTTACTATTTCTTTAGGTGGTATAGCTGTATTTGTTTGGTTTTTTTTTTAGGCTCCCCTTTCAGCTAGTGAGCTAGCCAGTAAGTCTGTGTTCTTTTATTTTATTTTAAAGAAAATGCTCTCAGCAGAATTCATTAGTTACAGACATGAGACAAATAATTTAAACACTAGCAGGGGTGTATGCAATGATCAACTCTTACTTATATTAAAACCTCTATTCCCAAAGGGAAAATCTGCTTCTAAAGTATTAGCTGGAGTTTGGCTTCAATTTGTTAGTGTATTTAAATCAGCTCCTACATTTAGCACTACCCTCTCCCAGCCTGACAGAGGTACCCCTTCATCCAGAGTAGGGGCACGCTTGTGCAGGAGTTGTGTTACTTACAAGATCACCAGGGGAAAATGGCCTAAAAGAAAACCAATGTAGTCATCACATCTAATAATTGGCATGCTGCAATATATTACATTCTTGGATTTATGTTTAATACCAGTTTAAATGTCCCATCTAACAGGATCATTTTACACACCTGAATCTTCCCATTCTTATCCTGTGAGCTGCAACTTTTTTTTTATAGTTTAAATCTGTCAATACCCTTAATGCAGTGCCAATTGAATAAGGTCTAAGCTATATTCAAAAGGAAGATATACAGTGGAAAGATTTTCACACTGTTACAGTGGGGGGTTGTGGTCTATCAGCATGAGGACTCCCTTCCGTGAGCTGCTAGGAGCATGGGTAGACCCAGGACAATGCTATTTTCATGCTGACAGAATATTTAGTTGGATAGTTCTTGAATGGATTTGGGCAAAGGGTGCTGTCTTGAAAGGAGGCTGCTTTTAGGCCCAGAACTCTCATGGTAAATCTCACTGGGGGATCTCTTTTGGATCTCAATTGTAGAGCATGAGCTCTTAAGAGAGAGCTTTATTTTCTGAAAAAATAAAACCTATACCTGGCACCTTACCAGGATCAGACCCAAGTATTCTAAGAGGAAAGAGGGCTAGAGAGTAGATTTGAAGTTGATCACCCAGCCAAAGACCTGAAGCAACTGAATTGTAATTTGGATATTTGCTGAGAGTTGTAATGGAGATGAATTCTTCAGCAGAAAGTTGTTTAGATAGAATGTTACCTGGCTGCCCTGAGTTTTGAGAAGGTCAAGCAAGGGTGCAAGGATTTTTTTTGTGAACACCTTGAGAGCAGAAGACAGGCCAAAAGGCAAGGTGACAAACTGAAAAGTGGTTATCTGCCATTGCAAAGTGTAGGAAACATTGAGGAGCTGAGTAAATGGCAAAATGCAGATAAGCATCTTGGGGTGTCCACATATGTCATGTGCTCCTCTTGTCTGAGAGGGGCAATTACTGTCCCTGCACGTTCCATGCAAAACTTTGGCATGTGAATTAATTTATTGAGGGATTGTAAGTCCAGGATAGGAAGGATACCTTGTTGGGCTTTGGTCACTGTGAACAGGTTTGATTTGAACACCTTCCAATCAAGAAGCTGTTCTGTGGTAGTACTAGAATATATATATATTTTGCAAATCTGTCTTTTGATTTGAAAGAAAGATGTGGTGAGGTAGTAGAATTCAAAACTCTATATTGTACACTTTTGAAACCAAGAATTGAACCCACAGGTCTGGGACCCAGACAGATGCAAACTGCAACAGATGTACCCACACTCATAGGAGTGAGGGTACCATTTTATTGTGAAGAGGGTTTGGTGGACTTGCACTGAAAGAAAGGGCTGAACTTTGGTTTTGAAGTTGTAGCCTGGGTATAGAGTGAAGGTGCTATGCATTTAGAGGTGCTAGGAGTTCCGGAATAGGGTTTTGTCACCTTCTTCTGAAGTCTTCCTCCCCAAAGGTGTGTGATGAGACAGAGGAGTGTCAACCTACACTAAGCCTAGGCTTTTCCAGGTGGAGACAATGAGATTTTCAACATTAGCAAACATATTTTGTGAAGTGCTTCTTCAATATAGTGACCATGTGGGAGAGCAAAATCTTCAGCTTCCTCAGTATCCTTTTCATTCCCCTCTGAGCAGAAAACTATGCTTTTATCAAATAGGCCACTAGATCAATTTACATTATGAAGTGAATATATTCCAAACATAGCCCCATTTTTTTACACCAAAACATTCAGAAATACAGGATAACCTGTTTATAATGCTGGCCTGTATATAAAGTACAGGCTTCGACTATCCATGTGGGCATACCCCAGAAGGATTCTTCAGGAACTGGGTTCCATTGTGAATCACCACGGCCCTGAACCTGTGCATAACTCAGAGCTTTGTACGAAATACCAAGGTGCGCACTCAATGCAGGATCCAGTGCCTGAAGCAACATTACCAGCCGTCCTTACAGCATGGGGTCTGGGTATGGTTACCAAGGTTCTGCTGAGGTTGCACCAATCCAGATGCACTGCTTCGGTGTGGGAGACAGTTAGTGTTTGTTGAAGAATTTGGAAGAAAAAATAGACTAGTGAAGATAGTTTCTCTGTGAAGGAGAAGAGGTCCATCATCTACAGACCCTAGCAAAAAATTAAGGATTTAAGAAGTGGGGTAGGGTTATAGGGGAGATGCTCCAGGGAGCATGTCCTCAAAAGCTTGTCAGTGTCCAATCACCTGAAGGTAAGCACTTACATCCCTTTGTAAATAAATAAGTTGCCTGTGTCCTCTACTGTACAATTAAAATATTTTTATTCTGCAAGGTCCCTGCTTTCAGAAAATCTATATAACGTTGTATATTGTAACTTTATAGAAAAAAATGGATATTTCAACAAAAATGAAAAACAAAATTACTCTAGAATAGGGAACTAATTAAGCTGCCTTTTGTTCTCAGCTTGCTGCTGTGTCATTTGTAAGGAGAAAACACAAAATTTTGGAAGTGCACACCTAAACCACTTTGCATTACATCGCTCACATTCAACTATCCCCATATATAAAAAAACAAATGGACATACACCAGTTAGGCCTATTATTTCTGAATGAAAAAAAGTCCTGCTGTTGGACAATTTTACAATGCTGCTTCCACTGCCATATGTCAATTTATGCAGAAAAGTCCCAGCTTGTGCTTTTTGTCTATAGTGTATTTGGGCCCAGCAGTGCTTATTTCAGATTGTCCTGCTGCTGGCAATTTCATCTGCAGCCTCCTAGTTCTTGTAGTAAAGCACTTGCCTATACTGACCTTCTCTAGTATATTTCACCCTATTCTAACAAAAAATGTCCTCCGGCTGACTAAGGCTGGCCATACATTATACAATTTTCTGCCCAATTTCCTTTAGTTTTACCTTCAACTATGTAGTGCAAGGGCCCGCCTAATTGGATAGAATTAAAGTGTTGTTTAGGTTTGACCTCATATTATATGGTTTCTGGTAAATCTAAAGCTCAAAATCTCAAGAAAATTGTATAATGGATGCCCAGCCTAAATATACACGGCTTTATCATCTGTGGTAAGCTGAATTCCAGGTATGGTCTGTATTGCATACAATACAGCTTGGACCAATGTAAGTATGCACATTCCATATCTGTAGGGCCACAGTATTGATGCTAATCATAACTGAAAAAAAGTATTTTTTTCAAATTGAAATGAATCAGATTGCGCTGTTGCTAACCAAACTAAATGTAAAAGAAAAACAAAATAATGCAGTCAAAAATGTGCTACCAGCATATACTGTACAGTCACCAAGACTATCTGTGACAATTCCCAGAGCATGTTGTTTAAAGGATTTGTGAATTTTCCAGGTAGCCATCAGAGTCAGATGAAAAGAATCTCTCGCAGCTGTATGGTATTTGTAAAAACATTTTTTTGCATTGGTATCTAATTTCCTTAATAGCACTGCCCAGCTTAATATGCCTTTTCTTCTGATGGTAAATTGTCCAGTAGTTAATTGTGGCTGTCCATGCTGGTGCAAAACAGTCCTGCCACTGTCCTGTTTCTATTACAGTCACACTAGGCTTGGTTCACACCTATGCAGTTTTGCTTTTGATTTATTTCTGTAGTGCTTTTTGCATATGCGTTTTGCGATTTTTATGCTTTTTTTTTTTTGCCAATTTCTTATTGGGCAGAATAAAAAAAAAACACCAAAAACTCACTACATGCTTTTCTGCAGCATCTTCATTGAAGTTTGTTGAACCAAAAACACACCGTTTTGAACTGACCCTTTCCAAAAAAACAGAAGCTGTAAAAAAAGCATAGATGTGACCGTGTCTCATAGGAAACCATGTTAAAAGGACTGTAATGTGTGAACCAGGCCTTAAAGATGAATTCTAGGTATGTCCAGTTTGGACTATTGTAAATATGCATATACCGTACCTATGCTGTTGCTGTGGAAGTGGAGAAATGCTGCAATAGTGGCCACTATTACAGTGATTGCCATGGCCGGCCGGGTCCCATGCAAAGAGTTCTCTTGACTAGATAATGTTGAGAGGTAGCACAGTGACATCACAATCTCTAGCTCATCTGGTAAGAAAAAGCTTTGCATTTTTTGAGAAAAAAAAAAGCAAGGAGTCTCTGAATGGCACCCATACCAGCAAGAGACCCCCTGCAGTTACTATGGAGCAGGGCAGCTGCTTAGCAAGGGACCTAGAAGATTGCAGAGATCACTATAGTAGTGGCAACTACTACAGTGATTCTCCTCTTCCACAGTCGTACCACAGATATGCCAAAAAGGAAAATGACTTGAGCATTCAAAAAGATGCTCAGCGCAACATTCTCCCTGTAGAAACTAATTTTACTAGATAATCTCAGCATAAAAAAATAAACACTAAAATGGGATACAATATAATCAAACCCCATCAAAGGATATAGAGCAGGTATCCCAAAAACTATACAAAGGACTACTAAACACTAGGAGGAATGCTGCTGTAATCAGGGAGAGGGAACTCCACCTGTCAAAACACTAACAAGGGCAATGGGGAAATAGCGCAGACCTCTCACTCCAAGATGTTAATGAAAAGTGCAATATATACTCACAAAAGCATGTAGTGAAGGAGAAGAGAGTCCACCCAAACAGGGCACAGTCCATTGATGGAAGAAAGGATAAAATCCCATAGCGTCCAGATCGCTGTGTAACTGACAGATGCAGGGCTGACAGGTGAATCAGCTGTCACCACTCCCGACTCCTTCACTGCTGCAGGCCGCACTCCATGAATGGTAGTTCCCTCACAAAAACAAGGTCACAAGATGCGTTTCGAGGAACCTCCTTTACTTTAGCTCACCCCTCTGGGCTACTCGCTTGCTAGATATAGCCCCTCACACACTCCACAGACTGCTGGTAGGAAGTAACAGCAGGACTGGAACAATACCTCTGAACTTTAGTTGAGGCAGTGAGATGAAATGAACCAAGCATGCAGGCAGTGATTGGGACAAGACTATAAACAAAGACTGAAACATAACAAAAGGCAATACAATACTAAGCATTACAAAGTAAGTAACAAGTCCAAAAGAACTGTCTATTCCTCAAGGATGGGGGGGAGGGTTAATAAATACATCGGCAAATGAATACAAATATTGAGGACTGAATACATTTAGGGAACAGGAAATCAAGCATTTTTTTTAAGGTTTTTTTTTATATTTTCTCAGGGGTTAATTTACAATCTTAAAATTGTCAGAACCCAATCAAGACATGGATCAATAAAAAAAAAATGAAAAATTTTACAGCTAAAATCAGAAAATATGATAACAAAGCATGAATAAAAATCATTCAACAACAAACCCCAAAAGAATATGAAAGACCATATGGAAGATGATCAACCATTACAACTGAATATACAAAGGCTGCACAACAAAAAACATATTTTTTTCACTGTTTGAGTGGACTCTGTTCTCCTACACAAAATGCTTTTATTGTCATTGCTTTTGTGAGTGCTTTTGGAGTGATTTACTATAGCACAGGTCTGCGCTGTTTGCCTCCTGCCCTTGTCTCACAGATATGGAACGTACATACTTACACTGCTTCAAGCTGGACCAATATACAGTAAATGCAATACAAACCATACCTAGAATTAGGAGATCACAGATGATAAAGTAGGGTAAAACTAGCCAGCAGCAGGACATTTTTTATTAAAATATACTACAGAAGGACAGAGGACAGTACAGGCACGTGTTTTACTACAAGAAATAATAAACTGCAGATGACACACCAGTGCATAATTGGACAGCAGCAGAACAAGTTAAAATAGCAAAAAAAACCACATCCAGTGCCTTCTTTGGTCCTTTCCAGTGCTCCTAAGAAGAACAATGGATACAAATGCCTGCAAATGGCGAGTACATCCAGGGGACAGATAGCCAAAGGGTGGCCCAAGAGGTAAGCTTCAAGGTCCCCCAGTTGGAAAGGACTGCAAGCTATTTAGGAAGCCCTCCACGTTGCAGATTTCTGTGCAGAGAAAACCTGCTCTGCACATGATACTAGAGTTTTCGTGTGAACAGGGCACATAGAAAACAATTGATTTTGTTGTGCCCTTGCATATCGTGTGCAGAAAAACTGACATCTCTTCATCATGGTGTGAATGAGGCCTAAAAGCTCAAGTTGAAGCACTATTGTGTTCCTTAAAAGAAAGTTGTGAACATATCCTCTGATTGACAGATTTATGAAAGGCTCTATCAAGATTCAGACCATTTCCAACAGGCCCCTTCCTAAATGGGATTTGTCAGTGGTTCAAAAAAGGTCTTGCTTGCTGTTCCATTTGAACCAGTTTTTTGACTACTTGATAATAATTACTGTCAAAACTAGGCATGCTTTGTGGCTGCACTGTCTGTTTCAGAACACTTAAAGGTTTTTGGACAATCCTAGTTTTTTTTCCTGCTGCCTTCATTTTGCAACAATCCAGCTAATGATAAGGAAAAAAGTATTTTATATTTTAAATTAGGATTTTTGACTTACCAGTAAAATATGTTTCCTGGAGTAAAGTACAAGAAACAGGCTTCTTTAGATTTGTTATGACTGGAATAAAACCAACTATCTTTGGGTGATTGGAGACTTACAAAAAAAAGGGAAGGCTTCTTGGACTTCCCCCTATATAAACCCTCTCACGCCCAGCTAACCTCAGTTTTGTAGCAAGCAATAGGGATATCATACAGACAGAGGGGAGGGTTTTGTGTCCTGGACTATACTCCAGGAAACAGATTTTACTGTTAAGTCAAAGAACCTAATTTACTGATTGAGCAATACAGAACACAACCTTCTTTAAATCATTAGGACTTGAAAGTTAAAAAAAAAAAAAGTCCAAACGATGGGAGGGTAGCACTGTGAACAACACCAATGGGCCCACAAACAGGTCAAGAAGTTGACAGACTCAGAGAGCAGCTTATGGCACCTTATGCCCAACCTGGCATCTGAGGAGAACATCCACCTATGCTGTTACAGAGAAGGGAGGAATCCTATCCTTTAGACTCTAATGATAACGTGTTTAATCGATCTAGAAATGGTGGAGTGAGGAGCATGAAGACCCTTGTAGGAACCTTCAGGAAGCACAAAGAAGGAATCCAATTTCCTATAAACAGCAGTAGCTGAAAGGTTAACACTCGCAGCGAGAAAGACGTGGACAGAAATTTCACTAGGATGTTTTGGAGCAGGACTTAAGCTAGGTTCGCATTTTGTGCGATGCTAGAATGCAGAAATACCTGCAATGCACAGAAAAGTGCATCCCTTTTGAAGGTTTGCAGCAGTGCCATTAATGCATAATGATACCTCAATGTACCTTGCTAAAAATGTGCACAAAATCAAGAACCAAAACATATGAAAACAAAAGTACCATGAGTTTTGGTGCAACACGTTTGAAGAAGAGAAAAAAAAAAGGTCATGCACTTCTTTTGTGTAATTTGTGCACATAGGGTAGCCCATTAAAATAAATGGGCTGCCTTAAACGCGCACCCACCATCTCAACTGCGTAGGTGTGAATAAAGCCTCAAAGAAGGAAGGACAATAGTCTGACAACAATCAAGAAAAAGAAGGCCTTGGGCCTCAAGACAACCTTGTCCCTATGCAACATGAAGGGCTTACTACAAGATAAGACTGCAAACATAGAAGTCCTCCTCAGGAACAGTCATCCATTAAGTATTTGTGAGACTCTCTGTCAGACAGTACATCCACAGCAGAAATCTCAGAGGCTGCAGGAATGTAAGATAAAGATTCTGGAGGAGAAGGTATAGAACTACGCTTACAGCAATCATATTTGCAGGTTTCCCATTAAAGTGGAATAAAAGGCTTGTGTTCAGTAAACTCCCAACAGCAAGTGAAACAATGTAAATCCATTGTTACGTGTACAATTTTTTAAATAGGTGTGTCTGTACCTATTCTTTCATTATAATGCATTGCAGTCACATGACCACAATGCCTCTTTATTCATACAGCCAAGGCGACTGGTGGGCATGTTTCCTGCCTCCTGTGACCCCTGCCAGAGTACTCTCATGAATAGGGACACGCAAGTGTCCTCATTCATGAGAAAATATGACATCATAGATGCGGCTGGGCAGGTCAGGGCTTAGTGGAACAGGGGCAGGGCTGAGCTGTGCTACTTTCACAGACACCAACAAGGTACCAGGAATTGCCTGTGAGCAGCCACGTTCAGCTGCACAGACACACCATTGTCAGTGAAGAAGAGAATTGCTGAATGTCTAGATTAGACTGTTATTCTGATCTGACATATTATACATAGAAATAAAAGGTACTATTTAATTTTTAACTGGAATTCCACTAGCCATAGGAGGTTCCAAGGATTGAGTTGACTCAAGTAACATCATTCTACCAGATTCAGGTCCCTTAGGAGGAAAATTGCAGGTCGCTCCAGAACAGCTAGTGGATTGTAAGTTATAAAGAGCTGATGCAGTGGGACTGCTACCCTTGTGCTTGGGATCAGACAAGATGTAGTGTGTAAAGAGGTACAACTACAGTGCCTTGAAAAAGTATTCATACCTCTTGAAATTGTCCACATTTTGTCATGTTACAACCAAAAACATAAATGTATTTTATTGGGATTTTATGTGATAGACCAACACAAAGTGGCACATAATTGTGAAGTGGAAGGAAAATGATAAATGGTTTTCAACATTTTTTACAAATAAATATCTGAAAAGTGTGGTATGCATTTGTATTCAGCCCCCTTTACTCCGACACCCCTAATTAAAATCTAGTGGAACCAGTTGCCTTCAGAAGCCACCTAATTAGTAAATAAAGTCCACCTGTGTGTAATTTAATCTCAGTATAAGTACAGCTGTTCTGTGAAGCCCTCAGAGGTTTGTTAGAGAACATTAGGCTGGCCATACATTATACAATTATCTGCAGATTTTTGGTTTAGATTTACCAAAAACTATATAATAGGAGGACAAACCTAAACAACACTTTCAGTTGTATCCAATTAGGCAGGCCCTTGCACTACATAGTTGAAGGTAAATCTAAAGGAAATTGGGCAGAAAATCTGCAGATAATTGTATAATGTATGGCCAGCCTTAGTGAACAAACAGCATCATGAAGGCCAAGGAACATACCAGACAGGTCAGGAATAAAGCTGTGGAGATGTTTAAAGCAGGATTAGGTTATAAAAGAAATCCCAAGCTTTGAACATCTCACAGAGCACTGTTCAATCCATCATCCGAAAATGGAAAAAGTATGGAACAACTGCAAACCTACCAAGACATGGCTGTCCACCTAAACTGACAGACCAGGCAAGGAGAGCATTAATCAGAGAAGCAGCCAAGAGGCCCATGGTAACTCTGGAGGATCTTCAGTGATCCACAGCTCAGGTGGGAGAATCTGTCCACAGGACAACTATTAGTCCTGCACTCCACAAATCTGGCCTTTATGGAAGAGTAGCAAGAAGAAAGCCATTGTTCAAAGAAAGCCATAAGAAGTCCCATTTGCAGTTTGCGAGAACCTATGTGGGGGACACACCAGACGTGAAGGTGCTCTGGTCAGATGAGACCAAAATTTTCACTTTTAGGCCTAAAAGGAAAACACTATGTGTAGTGGAAAACTAACTGCACATCACCTTGAACACATCATCCCCACTCTGAAACATGGTGGAAGCAGCTTCATGTTGTGGGGATGCTTTTCTTCAGCAGGGATGGGGAAGCTGGTCAGAGTTGATGGAAAGATGGATGGAGCCAAATAGAGGGATATCTGAGAAGAAAACCTGTTAGAGTCTGCAAAAGACTTGAGACTGGGTCGGAGGTTCACCTTCCAGCAGGACAATGGCCCTAAACATACAGCCAGAGCTACAATGGAATGGCTTAGATCAGGGGTGGGCAACTGTGGCCCTCCAGCTGTTGTAGAACTACAAGTCCCATGAGGCATTGCAAAACTGACATTTACAAGCATGACTCCCAAAGACAGAGGCATGATGGGACTTGTAGTTCACCAACAGCTGGAGGGCCATAGCTTCCCACTCCTGGCTTAGATCAAAGTATATTCATGTGTTAGAATGGCCCAATCAAAGTCCAGACCTAAATCCAATTGAGAATCTATGGCAAGACTTAAAAATTGCTATTCACAGATGTTCTCCGTCCAATCTGACAGAGCTTTTCAGAAGAATGGGCAATAATTTCACTTTCTAGATGTGCAAAGCTGGTAGAGACATACCCAAAAAGATTTGCAGCTGTAATTGCAGCGAAAGGTGGTTCTACAAAGTATTTACTCAGGGGGGCTGCATACAAATACACGCCACACTTTTCAGATATTTATTTGTAAAAATTTTGAAAACCATTTATCATTTTCCTTCCACATCACAATTATGTGCCACTTTGTGTTGGTCTATCACATAAAATCCAATAAAATCCATTTACATTTTTGGTTGTAACATGACAAAATGTGGACATTTTAAGGGGTATGAATACTTTTTCAAGGCATTGTAAGAGAATACACCAGGTAAACCCTTAGTTTATTTACAACCAACTGCTTAACCGCTTCCCGTCCACCCTATAGCATAAGTACTGCTACAGGGCGGCACGGGTGCGCAAAATCACACACAAATATATCCACACGTGATTTTGCATTTCCGGGTAGGGGGCATGCGTGAGCCTACCCGCGCTGCCCTTCGCTGCCTCGGCTGTCAACCACTGGGTCCCGGCCAGTAATTACTTGTCGGCGCCCGGTGGTTGCCGAGCATCTCCTATGGGGGGGGGGAGAACTGTTTGTAAACAAAACAGTTCTCTCCTGTCAGCTCCTGCACAGCTTTGCATGGCTGAACAAAGTAGTGTGCTTACAGTGAAGCACAAACACAGCCCAGTATGCAAAACAGCACACAGTTAACCCTTTGATCTCCCCTCATGTTAACCCCTTCCTGCCCTGTGCCACTAGTACAGTGTTTGCGCATGTTATTAGCACTGATCACTGTATTGGTGTCACTGGGGATGTCAGTGACACCAAGTCAGTCCTCCCCCAGTGTCACAATATCTGCGGCAGTCCCGCTATAAGTCGCTGATCGCTGCCATTGCTAGTAAGAAATAAAAAATATCCCAGTATATATACCGCCATTTGAAAATGCTATAACTTTCACATAAACCAATTAATTTACACGTATTGGTATTTTTTTTTAGCAAAGACATGTAGAAGAATATATTTTGACCTAAATTTATGACAAAGATTTTTAATTTTTTTTTACTGGACATGTTTAATAGCAAAAAGTCAAAAATATTGTTTTTTTTCTCAAAATTGTTGGCTTTTTTTTTTTTATAGCAGAAAAAATAAAAAAACACAGGCGATCAAATGCCAAGGAAAGAAAGCTCAATTTGTGTGGAAAAAAATAAGTAAATTTAATTTGGGTGCAGCGTTGCACAACCGCGCAATTGTCAAAGTAACGCAGTGTCGTAATGCAAACAATGGCCTGGCCAGAATGGGGGGGTAAATCCTCTAGAGGGCAAGTGGTTAAAGAGAAGAGGTTAACAGTCAGAGGCAACTAGGTCACTGTAGGTAGCAGCAATGACCAACTGAAGTGAAACAGTTTGTCTTTTGCAGATAGACACAAATGGTGAGAAGCTACTTCACACTGAAGGAAACACAGGCAGGAAAAGAGTATGCGTGTGCCATATTCAATGATGTATCATGTTATTACTCAGCATGTTAGCCCTGTCCATGTAAACCCCTGAATAGGTGGGAGAATCTGTCCACAGGACAACTATTAGTCCTGCACTCCACAAATCTGGCCTTTATGGAAGAGTAGCAAGAAGAAAGCCAACTGTGGCCCTCCAGCTGTTGTAGAACTACAAGTCCCATGAGGCATTGCAAAACTGACATTTACAAGCATGACTCCCAAAGACAGAGGCATGATGGGACTTGTAGTTCACCAACAGCTGGAGGGCCATAGCTTCCCACTCCTGGCTTAGATCAAAGTATATTCATGTGTTAGAATGGCCCAATCAAAGTCCAGACCTAAATCCAATTGAGAATCTATGGCAAGACTTGAAAATTGCTATTCACAGATGTTCTCCGTCCAATCTGACAGAGCTTTTCAGAAGAATGGGCAATAATTTCACTTTCTAGATGTGCAAAGCTGGTAGAGACATACCCAAAAAGATCTGCAGCTGTAATTGCAGCGAAAGGTGGTTCTACAAAGTATTTACTCAGGGGGGCTGAATACAAATACACGCCACACTTTTCAGATATTTATGTAAACCCCTGAAATAGGGGTGCAATGGTGGCTTACCATAACACCCACCCATTCCATAAAAATCTGCAAAGGGTTTGCATGATGTCCCCATACTTCTGTATGTTCCCTCTAGTGGAGTACTTTCTTCTCACAAACCAAGAACTTGCAGGTGGGTTTATTGAGGTTGGAGGTTTGGGCAAAGACAAATTGTGAGAGGTATATACTCTGGCATTTGATTAGGCCTCTTCTTTTTTTACTCCTTGATTTTTATAATGTGAACTGATTCCACAAAAAGAAACAAAAAACAAGTATAGAAAGAGTAGTACCCACAAGGAATAAAAATGCGGGGAACAAAATCTCTCCACTTCTTACTAAAAAGCTATTATCTTATCATCATTGTATTTTTTCATTTTTTGTATGAATTGGTATGAATTGAGCTTAAATTAGGATATAGGGATATGACTAATGCTTTTGTTATTGACAAGAACATACAAATAAAAATACAGTGACTCTTGTTTATTTACTACATGCAGATGAGTCTGCATTAATGCTAAACAGTACACTGATCTGCAAAATACTTAAAAAACTATACATTATGTAAACAAAACATAAATAAGACAATGCTCTTTATACATATGGTTTAGTTAAGAATGTTAAAAGGTAAAGAATATATACAAGTTTATATTTCGCCTAAAATGTTCAGAACGCATAAATATTCATGAAAAAAATTGTTTTTCTTTACAAATGTAAAAAGACAAATACTGTTCTAGACAAACTCCAAGAAGTATTGTGCAAATAGCTAGACTATCAATGTCAAACTATAAAATGGTACTGGCTGTTGAAAATTAACCTTTTTGTTCACGGAAAAGAAATTGAAATTGAAAACAAAAACTTTAGGTTAACCATTGAAACTCTTCATGAATAGCATAGGAAACAACCAACAATACATGTCAGTTCAGTAAAGTAAGTGCTACATTGCTTACTGTTTTCCCCATATTTAAGTTGCTACAGTGCGCGGCTTATCCGTTGTTAAGGGCTGATGCTTAAAGCTATCAGTATCTTCCCTCTTGCTCTCTGACATGGCAGATACAGGCAGGAGATTGCTAGGAGGTTTTGCAATGTTCAACATGATTGCCTCCGTGACTGGTGTACCTTTGGATAATGGTGCCATGTTTGTTTGCTGTGGATAGCTTCCTCTTTGTATACAAGGATCAAGAAGCGGTTGAAGTGCAGTTGTTGACAGGGATTTGTTCACTGAAGACAGAGAGCATGAAGAGAAATCACTAGATGTTATATTTACAATCTGAGATGTGGGCTGTATATTATGTAGAGACTTGGACAAATCAGGTGCAGCAGTGCATGTAAAGGTTTGTACCGGGTACCGTGGTGGTGATATATTTTGTTTTAATGCAGGTTGTTGTGCTGTAGTACTAATAAAAGGAGGAGAACCATGACTCGCTTGTGTACTACCAATTGAAGGAGGTCCTTGCTTAGCATTAGTTGACAGGAGTAGTACGTGACTGCCAGCTCCTAGACCTTGTGGAGGTACAATAAATCGTGTACCATTAATTGTGATCTGGGTTCCAGGAGCAAGTGGTGTGCTAGTGTTAATAACCAGTTTATGATGAGCTGAAGATTCATTCATCTGTGGCCTAGCTTGATTTAGAGTAGATGCAGGCAATAAGGGCAAGGTCTGTGAAGAAGTATGCCAAGGCCCAGTTTTACACAGTGTGGATAGCAAAGAGGATGACATTGTGGCTGGAGGACTGGTCACATTTGTTGACACTACTTTATGAATATTTTGAGATTTTGAATTGTTATTTTCACTTTGCTCTCTTAATGTTGGCTGATATGTAGATGCAATAGGAGTTGATCCTAAGCCTGAAGTTATCCCAGACAAAGTTGATGATACTGGCCGCTGCAATGATGATGATGCATGCTTTGCATGCTCTGTCATTGGATTTGTTGTCAGCAGAACAGATGATGAAAGATGCCCAGTTTTAACAGTTGAAATGGCAACAGTACTCCCTAAACTTGATGTAGGCAATCTGCTAGACACAGATGATAATGTCTTTAAGAAGTCATTCCCTTTTCCTTCAGTAGCACTATACTGGACTATATTGGAAGGTGTTACTGCAGCACATGCCGCTGAACCCTTTGTAGAAGCTACATTATAGTCACAAGTAATATTTGAACTTGTTACTTGTTCACTGTGTACTTTTGGAAGAGTAGGCACTGTTAACACTGCCGAGTCTTTCCGAGTGCCTATATCTCCTTTTCCCAATGGATTCTGCAAAATGTTAATTGGCAGAATATTTTTCATACCAGCAGTATTATTAACAATAGTCTGCCCTATGGTTAGACCAATCTTTACATCTTTAACTTGAGAAACAATAGGTGGGGAGCTCATTTTTAGTGGTGACCCCATGGTGGAAGGAATTAGGAAAACCTGCTGTTGTTCAGGAGGCCTGACATACATTTTACCAATATTAGTATTAGTAGTTTGCTTTGAGGCGGGTGGTGTCATATTTGCACTTGATGAACTGGCTGGAAGTTGGGTATTAATAAAAACAAATTTCTTTGATGGTACCTGTGCCAATGTTGGCGAAGCAACAATGCTCATATTTTGTGAAGTACCAGGTGGATGTATTGAAGGTGCCGTAAGTAACATGACTTGATGTATGGAAGATCCACTCACAAAATCACTCTTTGATGGAGTAGTACTGTCAGGCTGTACCACAGAAACACTGGCTGACTGGGTTTCAGCTTGCTTTAAATCTGTTCCAGCTTTTCTAATGACACTACAGTCCTTCCCGGTACTACAGCATGAAATAGGAGTTACAGTCCCTGCTGCTGTATTAATAACAGAATTTGTAGAAAGACCAGTGCTTGCTTGTGAAATAATTGGAAGAAAGTTAGATTGCATAGGGTTAACAACGGTCTGAATAGTTACCCTAGGAGCAGGATGTTGCACTTGTGCCCAGTTAGTGTTTGATTCTGTCACTTGGTTTAAACCAGCAGAAGCTGATGAGAAGTCAGTTTGCGATGTAGTTACAGGAGTAAAAGCAGAAGTAGAAGTTGTTGAGGGTTTAGTTCTCGACACCAAGAATGGCTGCAGCTGTGGTGTAAAGGTGAATATAGGACTAGGAGATAAAACAGAAGTACCCTGATCTTGGCTTGATTGTACTTTTACAACACCAGTGTTACCACCCCGTGTCCTAACAAGAATTGACTGAGAATCTCTAATGCATACAGTTCTCAACTCTTGCTTTGCTTCAGATATATCCCTTTGTGGTGCTGGAGATGAATTTGCCATTTGCACAGCAGGACTGCCTGTGCTTGATGTGACACGTCCAAAGTCAGGCTTAATATGTAAAGACTGGCTGTAATTGGATGATACCATCGTTGCTAGAAAATCTGGAGCTCTGTTTTTATTTGTTTCACATGTCGACATTGATGTGCTGCTTGCAAATGTGGATATTTGTGACTGTGAAACAGGAAGCGTAGCACATCTAGTGGAACTTAAAACACTTTTGCTTACAGTCAATGGAGATGCCCTAGAATCAGTGTGGCCTGTGGTGGAACTGGACAATGGCACATTAAATGCACAATGCTGCTGAGCTACATCACATTGAGTGGGATGGTTTATTTGGGGTGTTCTGTCATCTTTTTGCTGTATAAAAAGATTTTTAGGTAGAACCAAGACTTGCTGCATGAGCTTATCTCCAGTTTTAGCATCCACCACAGGCTGCATCTGAATCTTCACAGAAGAATTCTGAAGATCAACTGGGACACACTGTCCATCTGGGAGCTTATAAATCATCTGCAAGGGAGCTTTTAAAGGAGTCTGGCAAGACAAGGGAGATTTCACAGGGTGTGGGGCTGTAGGTGAAGATGGTATACTTTCAGAACAAGGCACAGTATTGCTAATAGTGTGGGTTGGCTGATTCAATTTGTTTCCAATATTTTTTGCCAGCAAAGCTTCAGTCAATTTTGGCCCTTTATAAACACTAAATGGTGAAGTACCAAGAGCTTCTCTGCTTATTTCCAGGACTCCCGCTTCCATTTTCTGAATATCATTTTCAACACAGTTGTTTGCAGATGTTTCTCCTTCTGTGGATGTAGAAGAGATCTCAGGGGTGTTTAGTTTGATTTTCTTTTGTGCTGACATATCTTTATCTTCAACATCTACTAACCTACACTGACGCTTACTACTCCTTGTTTGGGATCTTGACAAATATTTTGAGATATATTCTTTCTTAGGCATTTTTCCTTTTCCACAGATGTCTGTGTCAGAGTGTTCTGGTTTATCTATAACACAGACAATAAAACAATATTATATTATAATGCTGTTCAAACATATATTCTAGCTTTAAATTGGTTTCATTATGCACTACATATCAACCAAAATTCCTTTCCCATACATAAATCCAATTCCTGAAAACTGACAAGTTAGATATTGTAAGGTGAGTCAGGGAAAATTTCACGCTTGTAAACTATTTATTTTACATATTAAGCAACCCACAGTATTCACTGTTCCTAGGGAGACACTGTGCAAATACAAACACAGCTTACACAGCACAGAATTCTGGGCAAATTCTTTTTTGCCCCACTGCATGGGTTTACAGCTTGTTTTTCTCTAGGGGAAAGGACAGCAGAGATATACTTACCTGAATTGCCAATCCTCCCCACACAAGACCGGTCCCTTTGGCTCATTCCCCCCAAACCCCCTCCTTCGCCCCCAAAGCAGTGGTTTTGTAAATGGACTGTTCCTGACATCACCAAGCTCAACACATGCCCAATAGACAGGTTTTCTGGGGGATCGGCGGGTCTGGTGAGTATTTTCACTAATAAGTATTTAACCCATATCTGACAGATGCAAACTTTCACTATTCAACTATCACTTTCCACTGTATGTTTGAATCTGATTGGCTGTGTGAGGCAATGCAGGCAGTTCTTTATAATGCTTTGCAATATGAGATTAAAGTGAAGTTCCAAAATAAAAAAAAAAAAAAAGAAAAATAAATATGTTATGCCTAACTGCTCTATGCAATGGTATTGCACAAAGCAACCCTGAACCTCCTTTTCTCGGGCGCCCCACCAGCATTCTCTGTTCCTGCTCTTCTCGGTGCATATCCATAGGAAGCCGCTAACTATGGGGTCCCACCTGCGGGCTCGACAGTGTGGCTCTGCCCCATCCCCCACTCACAGAATTTGATTGTCTGTGAGCAGAGAGAGCAGCTGCAGAAAGGCACAGCACTGGATCAAGATTGGGCTCAAATATGTATAAGGGGGGTGAGGGTGCGATACAGATACTGGGACATTTTTTGGAGAAACAGAAAAAGGGCACACCAACCTAGTGCATTATCGTTTAAAATAATTTTTTAAAGAAACAAAAATAGGTATCATACTCACAATGGACATAATAACACAGGCATGTCAAACTGAACAGGAAGTATGATCCAAACAACATCTGAGTCCATACGATGGAACCCTGGATGACCAACTGGCTAACGCGTTTCGAGGACACAAACTCTTCCCGTTGGCTCTGAGGAGGAGGTTGTGTCCTCAAAATGCGTTAGCCAGTTGGTCATCCAGGGTTCCATCGTATGGACTCAGATGTTGTTTGGATCATACTTCTTGTTCAGTTTGACATGCCTGTGTTATTATTATTATTATACAGTATTTATAAAGCGCCAATGGTTCGCTCAGCGCTGTACATTACAAAGGGGGACAGAACATGTGACAGAACAATGCCAATACAATGCAAAACATGAGGGGATCGAGGGCCCTGCTCTTTCGAGCTTACAATCTAGGAGGGAGGGGATAGTGGTACAGGGGGAGATAGCTGTGGGGGATGGAGTGGTAGGAAGAGTGGAGGAGGTCGGCAGGTTAGCAGGGGGTGGGGTAGGCTTCCCTGAAGAGATGGGTTTTCAGGGTGCGCCTAAAGGAGAGGAGAGTAGGTGATAATCTGATGGGTTGGGGCAGGGAGTTCCAGAGGATGGGTGACACCCTGGAGAAGTCCTGGAGGCGGGCATGGGAGGAGGAGACCAGGTAACTAGAGAGAAGGAGGTCTTGTGAGGAGCGGAGTGTGCGTGCTGGGTGGTACTTGGATATTAGGTCAGTGATGTAGTACGGGGCAGTATGGTGGACAGCTTTGTACGTCAGTGTTAGGATTTTGAATTTGATCCGTTGCGCAATCGGAAGCCAGTGGAGGGATTGGCAGAGGGGGGTGGCGGAGATGGAGCGGTTGGAAAGGTGAATGAGTCTGGCAGCCGTATTCAGGATCGACTAAAGCGGGGATAGCCAGCGGCGAGGCAGGCCAGTGAGGAGAGAGTTGCAGTAGTCGAGTCGTGATATGATGAGGGAGTGGATGAGCTGTTTAGTGGTTTCTGGGGTTAGGAACGTGCGTATTTTGGCGATGTTGCGAAGGTGGAGTCTGCACAAGTTTGTTAAAGATTGGACTTGGGGCTGGAAGGATAGGTTGGAGTCCAGAATGACACCAAGTACTATGGCCTGCGGGGCGGGTTTGATGGTGGTGTTGTTGGATGTGACGGAGAAGTCAATGGGGGGTGGTGTCCGGGCTGGGGGGAAGACAAGAAACTCGGTTTTGGAGAGGTTCAGTTTAAGGAAGTGGAGCGACATCCAGTCTGATATGTCGCTCAGTAGGTGTGTGATTCGGACGGAGACCGAGGGGATGAGGTGGTGGGTTGAGAGATAGATTTGTGTGTCGTCGGCATAGAGGTGGTAGTTGAAGCCGTGAGAGTGTATGAGTTGGCCAAGGGAGGAGGTGTAGATGGAGAAGAGAAGGGGCCCGAGGACAGAGTCTTTGAGGGACCCCAACAGAGAGGGTGAGTGAGGGGGAGGTGGTAGCATTATAGGTAACGCTGAAAGAGCGTTGTGACAGGTAGGATGAGAGCCAGGAGAGAGCAGAATCTCTGAGGCCGAGGGAGTGTAGTTTTTTGAGGAGGAGGGGGTGGTCGACTGTGTCAAAGGCCGCAGAGAGGTCAAGGAGTAGGAGCACTGAATAGTGGCCATTAGCTTTGGCGGTTAGCAGGTCGTTGGAGCGTTTGAGTAAGGCAGTTTCGGTGGAGTGTAGGGGACGGAAGACAGACTGTAGGGGATCGAGGAGGTTGTTGTCGTTGAGGTGAGAGCTTAGGCGGGTGTAGACTAGGCGCTCGAGGAGTTTAGATGTAAATGGGAGCAGGGAGATGGGTCTGAGGTTGTTTGGGTCATTGGGGTCCAGGGAGGACTTTTTAAGTATGGGGGTGATGGGTGCATGTTTCAGAGGGGAGGGGAAAGTGCCGGAGGAGAGGGAGAGATTGAAGATGTGGGTGAGGGAGCGTAGGAAGAAGGGGGAGGGGGGTCGTAGGAGTTGTGAGGTGATAGGGTCGAGGGGGCAGGTGGTGAGGTGGGCATCAGAGAGGATCTTGGAGACTTCCTCGATGGTAGTAAGGCCAAAGGTGAGGAGTGTTGGGGGGGCTTCAGTATGAGGAATGTAGTATGATACCTATTTTTGTTTCTTTAATAAATTATTTTAAACGATAATGCACTAGGTCAGTGCGCCCTTTTTCTGTTTCTCCATTTGTATCCAATGTATTCGGACCAACCCGGTCTGTTGAGGGCAGCAAGCAGTGCATATTCCAGAAAATTCCAGAACATTCCTATTGGGTCTACTGAGTCCTTTCCTAGCGCAGGAGTAAAGTGTTTGTTGTGTTGGACTGGGACATTTTTTACCTTGATCCAGGGAATGCATTAAGGTAAAAAATGTCCAGCCTTTTCAACCACATCAATACTGGGGTGATTATGCTCACTGGTAGATGTATCTGTATTAAGTTTTTGGCTGGAAATAAAACCCCCAGAACTAGTGGATTTCTAGAAGAGTTTTTTAGCTGTAAAAAATGCTCCAACACTGAAAAACACAGTAAAACGAGGTAAAACGCAGAAAACCGACATTTTTGAGTGTTTTTATTTTAGCGATTTTTTTTGTGTAAAAAAAAACCTATAAAAACTGCAAACGCGGAAAAACTCGGCTAAATGCTAATGAAAAAACGCTAACAAAAAGCTGAAAAACTCATGTCTTTAATGCGACTTTACACAGCTAACGCTACCAGCATTATTAAAATGCCCAGTGTGGATGAAGCCTAAAGCCCATCTTTTAAAAAAAAAAAAAAGAACTACGATTGATTCTGTGGGGTCTAATTCTAGGAGCATCATTCTTATCCTGACTTCACTACTATGATCAAACTATGTTTCAAGCATGGGCACCTAAACAGAGAGATTTTAGAAAGCTAACAGCAAAGATCTCATGCCATGTGATGGTACTCTTTTATAGTCCATTAAAACAGAACTAATCCCACTGACTTAAAGTGATATTGAACACACACTGTTAATCTACATTATCTCTTTCTGTATGGGGATGATGGCACTTTAATTATTGTAATTAAATAAAGCATCTATGTACCTTTTTTCTAGGGAGGATAAAAAATGAATTATTATTTTTTTTTAAATTGGATTTTTTTAATTTAAATTGGATTTTTTTTATTTTTATCAAATTTATTTTAATAAAATGCTTTTGGAGTAAAAATCTATCTAAATATAGTTTTTTGTTTAAGATACAATAATAATTTAGTTTATTCAGCATGAAATGGAGCTTAGTTATGTAGCATGAGGCTGTATATTCTGCAATATTTACACTTTTGGTAAACTCACTCAATGAATCCAAGCTCTGCAAACTGAGATAACATGCACTTCATTGATGCATTCACACAATTTTGCAGTAACTGTGAGATAAAACAAAGTAAAGGAATATTCCTTTAGCCCATTGTTTTGCCAATCTATGTACACTACAAACTGTATGATTGTTTGAAGAGAAATGTTTGAAGAGAAATGCATCTGTGAGGAGGAAGGGCAAACAGTAAAACTACCAGCAAGAATGAGTTGGAGTCCTTACATTTAAAAAGCACCTAACATTTTAGATCCATCATGGCAGCGCCTGTTAGCGGGCATCCACTCACCTGTGCAGTGCACAACCATCCAAAGCAGTGTGCCCGAGCTGACAGGGAGGAGAACTGCTAGTAAACAAAACAGTTCTCCTCCCCGTCAGAGATCATCGTAAATCACCGGACGCCGGTGAGTAATCACCGGCTGGGACCCGGTGATTAACAACTGCGGCCACTAATGGCGGCACGGGTAGGGCGTGCATGTGGCTCTCGCATGCGCCCCCGTACCCGCAAATGCAAGATCACATGTGTATATATATCTATATATATATATTTCTGCTACAGGGCGGTCGGGAAGCGGTTAAGGCATGTCTTGAATAATAACTGTTAGAGCTACTAGTGTGCTTATGTTTGTTCTTAACTGCACCTTCAAGTCATCAAATGGCTGTCATATCTGATTACATGTGCAGCACCATGGCAACTGCACAACAAAGGCTAAGATGGCAGCTTCCGTAGATGTAAAGAAGAGGAGGGTTTAGTTCCGCTTTAAGCATGCTGGACAGGAAAACGTGATACGGAAAAGTGCAGAGCAGTAATACTGAATACTGGCAATACTCCCTACCTATAGAATATGACAGAACTATCTGAAAGAAAAAAAAACTAAATGAAGGGATAATAAATACTTTGCCAGGTAAAACAGATCATGCACACATATATTTTGCTGTTTGGCTGCAGTTTTGAATCATACCATCACACTTCTCAGTTTCCTTGTGACAGAGTTCAGATGATTTAGGTACAGAAATTGGAGATTTGCTTGGCTCACAATTTCCACGAGAGGATGATTCTCTGCTAAAATTGTCAGATTCTGGCAGCCTTCGGAAATCATCATAGTCCTTTCTCAGACGTGCACTGCAAGAGGACATATAAAAAATGTCAGCAACAACCACTGTTCTGTGTTATGCTGCTACTGATGCAACCAGGACTGATGTCTCATGCTATGTGATACAAAAAGTAAATAGCAGATCTGAATGCTGATACAAACTGATATATTTAGAATACATTTAGAATACAGTTCTAGGCAACAATGTATAGATTCATAAGATATTTCTGAAATCTATTCAGTTTTCAGCAATTGCTCATTTACAATAAAGTAAAATGCCATCTGCTAAACAGGAGACTACATACTAACTTTTGAGTAAGAAATGATAATATTTGCCTGGTTTACAGTATTGTTTAAAGTGTGTTATTACCGATTTTTTTGAAAAGCCTTCAGTAGCTTTGGTTCCCATGGCAACAGTTCATTTAGCAGACGTGTCAAGGTGCCATGAAGCTCTTTTACACCTTGCCTCCTTAAGTGCCATTTTCCCTAAAAAAATTATTTAAGCATAAATCATTGCAAGAAAATGGAAAAATATACATACAGCTCATTACAACCTATAAAAAAGCTGAACAAACCTACAGGCAGCAACAAGCGGCTACAGACCAGAAATTATCTTAGCTGTCAAAAAGCAACAGACCAAACTAAACTGAAAGATCATTATACAGATATTTCATGACTGGCATCAGGGGTGTCAAACCTTTTAACTTTTCTGGGCCACATTAGAAGAAGTGGAATTGTCTTAGGCCACACATAAAATACACTAACAATAAGGATAGCTGATCAACAAAAAAAGTGGTTAGAGCGTTTCTTCACTCTAGAAAAAAAAAAATTCAAAGTCAGCAATGACAGATCCTGTAGCTACTGACTTTTAATTACAGGGTACTTACCTGTCCAGGGATCCAGCAGCGTCCTCACCCCAGCTAGTTCTTCACTAGCCTTTGGGTTTCCGGCTCAGCATCCTAACTGTGGGCAAGCCGACTGTGAAGCTGCCCACTGCGCATACGTGAACTGTGCTGTGCTTTGTGAATGGTCTTGCAGCCTTTTAGGACCTGTGACGTGTCCCAGAAGACTGCAGGGAGGGAGGGGGGAAACGTCCGCTTGGATTGCCTAGGTGATCTGAGCAGAAGTGGGAGTGGGTACGTGACAAAACTAAGTACCTGCTCCTCCCCCAAAAAATTACATGCCATATGTGGCAGCGGAGGGGAGGAGGAGAACTTAAAGCAGCATTTCCCCTTTTGAGTGAAGTTCCGCTTTAACGATCAAGGATATAGATAATGTACCTATCTGAGTGATAAAACATTTTTCTTGTTATTTTTTTTTAAATTATAAAAGTAAAAATAGGGCAACATAAAACTAGTACGATATTTGACAAACTAACACATCAATATCTGGATTGATGGATGCAGTATCAATTCTCAATTAATTCTCAAAGTGCTGATCAGATATTTTGGTTCTAACTTTGCACTTCGTGCGTTTCATCCTTGAAAATTGTTGTTCACAAATATCGATGCTGTCAAAAAACTGATGACATGAATAAGGCATGATTGTAAATAGTGGGATATTTTTCTTTGGGAAGATAAAACTTATAAAAGTCCAGTAAAGAGACACGGTCAAATACTTATTTGGCTGCATGTGTTCGCTAAGTGTAAATGCATTTTTAACAATTTTGTGTTGGGCCACATTTATAGCTGTCTTGGGCTATATGCAGCCCGTGGGTTGCAGGTTGGACACCCCTATCTTACATGTTATAACAATAATATGCAATGACAATTCTGGATTGAAAATACTGCTCTGGATGAGTATTTACAGTTCATGAAACACAAGTATTTCACCACAATTATAATAAAAAGCAAGGCCAGATACCTTTAGTTTTTTTTTTTGCCAGATAGAGTATCATGCAACATGCATGTTAACATTACTTTACAAAAAATGCTCTTACCGATTTCTTTTTGTTGTTTTCCAATGTTTTGAGATCTCCTTCAATTTTCTTAATCAGCTCCCTGAGTTCATCAAGATTTGTACAAACGAGCTAAAAACAAAAAAAACGTATAAGGAATGCATATATGGAATAAAATTCTGACCTCTGCAACACACTGCTGACAGGGTCTCTTACATACACTCTTCTAAAGAAAAAGAAAACGGAAGCCCTTCTAAGGGATCAGAAAAGAAAAAAGAAAGAAAAAAAAACAAAGAAAAATTATTTAAAGAATTTGTGTATGGACTATCGGTCATTGATTTTGAAAAAGTGTTGGAATATGTCAGATTTACATTGGATTGTACCGTGTAGGGTGTTTGCAATTCTATTACAATATAGAACCTTTGGAATATATACCACTTTTCTAAAAGGAAGTATTAAAGAATGAACACAGAGGTACAGGATCACCTAACTAGTTAAGGCACACAAAAACAGACATGCTATGCATCTACAGTACTGTATATGCCTGTTCCTTGAGCAGCTAACTTCACAAACTTTGACCTGTAAACATCTGTTTTAGAAAGACAGAGGCCATTCCAACAGCTTCCTTTCCATAATGTATTTATTAGTTGTACAGCTCCACTCTAATTTAACATTTTAAAAGTACGTTGCGCCCAAAAGATAGCTGCTGTTCCCTTTTGTAGCAAGAAAAGTCACTCTAATTTTGTTATTGGAGCCAGAATTTATGAATTTATGATGAAGCTTCACCAACTAGCAGTTACACTGGACAGTGCAATAGCCATTACTGGAGCTTATGCTGACCACACACCAGTTATATTTACCTTATATCTGCTATTAGATTTACAAGATGGATTAAAAGCTGTGTAGTGCAAGGGCCTAACTGATTGGATATACATTAAATGGGTTGTTTAGGTAAATGGCTCACAGCTGGTAGACATAGTAGAAAAAATGTAAAGAAAATCTAACTGGTACCCAGACACCGTGCATCAAGAATTTAGGAAACGTCAGGCCCCAGTAATAAAAAGTGAGACTAAATCATACAGGGACAAAGAAGAGACAACATGAGTTGTGGTGTTTCCTTGCAAGCTGGTCACGCAGTCTGATTGAGCAGTCTCATTTAGATTTGCTAAAAAAATGTGTTGTGAGAGTCTAGGCAAATCATTTCCATTCAGAAAGACCCTAACACTTTACAATTGGTAGAGGTAAGGCTGACCAAGCACTAAAAACAAATTGATTTTACAACGCTAATTCCAAAAAGTTGGGATGCTGTGTAAAATCTACATTAAAAAAAATGCAATGATATGCAAATCTCATAAAGCCTTATTTTTTTCACAGCAGAAAACAGAAAACATATCAAATGTTTAAATTTAGAAAATGCACCATTTTAGTAAAAAAAATGAGGGTAATTTTGAAACTGATGGCAGCAACACATCTCAAAAATAAGTTGGGACACGGCCATGTTTACCATGGTGTAGCATCCCCTCCTCTTCTAACAACACTCTGTAAACATCTGTGAACTGGATTGGAGAGGAATGTTGTCCAATTCTTCCCTGATATAGGATTCTAACTGCTCCAACAGTCCTGGGTCTTCTTTCTCATATGTTTCATTTCAAGATGCGCCAAATATTTTCAATTGGTGAAAGGTTTGGACTGCAGGCAGACCAGTTAAGCCCCCAGACTCTTCTGCTATGAAGCCATGCCATTGTCATAGATGTGGTATGTGGTTTAGCAATGTCCTCCTGAAATATGCAAGGCCTTCCCTGAGAAAGACATTGTCTGGATGGGAGCATATACTGCTCTAAAACCTGGATATATCTTTTGGCATTGATGGCACCTTTCCAGATGTGCAACCCATTCCATACGTACTAATGCACCCTCATACCATCAGAGATGTAGGCATTTGAACGGAGTGCTGATAAGACGCTGGAAGATCCCTCCCCTCTTTAGTCTGAAGAATGCCGCACCCATGGTTGGCAAAAAGAATGTCACATTTTGATTGGTCTGACCACATACCAGTTTCCCACTGTGCAACAGGCCATTTTAAATTGGCTTGCATTTTTGGACGGCACAGCAAATTGTATTCACAGACAATGATTTTTGGAAGTATTACTGAGCCCATGCAGTGATGTGCATCACAGAATCATGCCTGTTTTTATTGCAGTGCCATCTGCGACCCAGAAGATCACAAGCATCCAGTATTGCATTTTGGCCTTGTCCCTTGCACACAGGGATTTCTCCAGATTCCCAGAATCTTTTGATGAGATTATGTACTGTGTATTATATTAAATGATAATATATTTAAAGTCTGTGCAATTTCAAGTTAAGGAATATTATTCTGAAATTTTTGACAAGTTTTCGATGCAACTTTTCAGATTGGTGAACCTCTTCCTATCTTTACTTCTGAGACACTTTGACTCTCGAAGATGCTCTTTTTTATACCCAATCATAATACTGACCCATTGCCAATGAACCTAATTAGTTGCAAAGTGTTCTTCCAGCTTCCTTGTTAGTACCAGGTACCAGGTACTCTGCCAGCTATTTGCCCTGTCCCAAATTTTTTGAGATGTGTTGCTGCCATCAATTTCAAAATTGCCTCATTTCTTTCTTAAAATGGAGCATTTTCTCAGTTTAACCACTTGTCCCCCAGAAGATTTACCCCCCTTCCTGACCAGACCAGTTTTTGCGATACGGCGCTGCGTTACTTTAACTGACAATTGCGCGGTCACGAAATGCTGCACCCAAATTAAATTTACGTCCTTTTTTCCCTACAAATAGAACTTTCTTCTGGTGGTATTTGATCGTCTCTGCGGTTTTTATTTTTTGCGCTATAAAAAAAAAAAATACCGACAATTTTGAGAAAAAAAAAAAAATGAAGCCAAAATATATTCAGCTACATGTCTTTGCTAAAAAAAAATCCCAATACATGTAAATTAATTGGTTTACGTGAAAGTTATAGCATTTACAAATGGCGGTATTTATACTGGAATTTATTTTTTTTTATTAGTAATGGTGGCGATAGCGAGACTGCGGCTGGCATTCTGACACTGGGGGGAAACTGACTTTGTGCCACTGACATCCCCAGTGACACCAATACAGTGATCAGTAAGTTGTAGATCGCCGCCATTACTAGTAAAAATTGAAAAGAAAAAAAAAAAAAAAAAGACATGAAGCAGAATACATTTTGGCCTATATTTATGATGAAATTTGTTTTTTTTAATTTTTTACTGGACATGTTTAATAGAAAAAAATATTTTTTTCTCAAAATTGTCGATATTTTTTTTAATAGCGAAAACATTTTTTAAAAACACACAGGCGATCAAATACCACCAAAAGAAAGCTCTATTTGTGGGGAAAAAGGGACATAAATTTCATTTGGGTGCAGCATTGCATGACTGCACATTTGTCAGTTAAAGTAACGCAGCACCGTAATGCAAAAAATGACCTGGTCAGGAAGGGTAGTAAATCCTCAGGAAGGCAAGGTGGAAAACGTTTTGAAATGATTTATCTTTGTCTCATATTTTTACATCACAGAAACCTGAAATTTTAACAGGGGTGTGTAGACTTTATGCAATGTATGTCCTTATATTACCTAGCTTCGGTAACTCTAAATTAATTTTAACCACTTGCCTACCTGAGGATTTACCCCCCTTAATGACCAGTCCTCTTTTTGCTGTTTGTGGCAGCACTATTTCAACTGATATTTGCGCGGTCATGCAATGCTGTACCCAAGCAAAATTTAGGTCCTTTTCTTCACACAAATAGAGCTTTCTTTCGGTGGTATTTGATCACCTGTGCGCTTTTTATTTTTTACGCTATAAAAAAAGACCGAATATTTTGAAGACAAATTATATTTTTTACTTTTGGCTATAAAAAATGTATAGTAAACTCAAAGTTAGTCATAAATTTAGGCCAAAATGTATTCTGCTACATGTTTTTGGTTAAAATCCCAATAAGTGTATATTGATTGCTTTGTGTGAAAGTTATAGCGTCTACAAACTATGGTATAGATAATGTAATTTACACAGCTTTTACTTTCTGACTGCCCATCACATTTCTTGAGGTACTAAAATACCAGGACAGTACAAGCACACCCAAGTGACCCCTTTTCGGAAAATAGACATCCTAAGCTATCTGCTGAGAGGCATATTGAGTCCATAGAAGATTTAATTTTTTTCCAAAAGTTTTTGGAAAATGACAAAAACAGTTTGTGTAAAAAAAAAAAAAAGTTGCCATTTAAATTATATATATTGATCACACAAGCCATGGGTATATGTGGAATTACACCCCAAAATACATTCTGCTATTTCTACCGAGTATGGGGATACTTTTTGGTAGCCTAGCCACATATAGAAGCCTAAAATCCAATGATCACTTTGAAAGCATGAAGATGCGTAACTTCCGCATTTCACTTCCTCACTACCTATCAGTTTCGGAGGCCATGAAATGCCAGGACAGCACCAAACTCCCCCAAATGACCCCTTTTTGGAAAGTAGACACCCCAATGAATTTAAAAAGAGGCATGGTGAGTATTTAACAGATATAATTTTTTCTTATAGGGTTTTGAAATATAAAAAAAGAAAAAAAAAATATGTTTTTGATTTCTTTCGTCATTTCCCAAAAACTTGAGATCAGCAAAATACTCACCATGCTTCCTATCAAATTCCTTGGGGTGTTTACTTTCCAAAAAGGTGTCATTTGGGGGGGGGGGTTTGGTGCTATCCTGGCATTTCAGGGCCTCCGAAATTGTAATAGGTAGTCAGGAAGTGTAATGAGGAAATAAAGCCCTTTAAAAGCCTGAAGGTGCTTATTGGATTTTGGGGTCCTGTACTTGGCTAGACTGCCAAAACGTCCCTCCCATGTGGTACCCCCATACTTGGGAGAAGTAGCAGAATGTATTTTGGGAAGTAATTCCACATATACACATGCCATCTGTGATCAATAAATCATTTAAGGGACAATTTAGTGTCACTTAATAATATTTTTTTGTCATTTACCAAAAACTTGTGGTAAAAAAATAAAATTCTTCTATTGACTCAACACGCCTCTCAGCAAATAGTTTGGGGTATCTACTTTCCAAAAAGGGGTCATTTTGGGGGTGGGAGCATTTTATGCCCAGCATTAGAAGTTTATGCCACACATCATTCACTATTCTAACCATCTGAAGACCAAGCCTTTTCTGACACTTTTTGTTCCCATGAAAAAAAAATCTGTATTTTTTGCTAGGAAATTACTTTGAACCCACGAACATTATATATATTTTTTTAAAGCAGACAGCCTAGTGAATAAAATAGTGGGTGCTGAAATTTTTTAAGTTACATAGTACTCGCGCAGCGATTTTTCAAACGCAAATTTTTGAAAAAAAATAGACTTTTTAGATGTATAGCCTGTTACCCTCTAACAGGTCTTATATATCTTATATGGCGCAAAACCAAATCCCAACAAGCCTTCACCCGCTACAAATCTGCCTTCCACACCTACACCTCCTCCCTCCACGCAGCCAAACAAGCCTACTTCCTGACCCTCATCAAGGCCCTCTCCTCCAATCCTCGCCGACTCTTCTCCACCTTCAACTCTCTACTCTCGCCACCCCCACCTCCACCCAGCACCTCACTCACTGCCCTTGAGATTGCCAATCACTTCAAAAACAAGATTGACACAATTCGCAAGGACATCGCCGCAACTCACACGCCCTCTCAACCCGTCCCCTCTCACTCAGCTACCCCCTCACCCCCCCTCCCCCTTGACATAACCCGCAGGGACTTCGTCGCTGCTCAAACTCCCTCCAACCCCGTTCCCCCTCACTGAGCTACCCCCTCATCACCCCTCTCCCACGGCCCCACCACTGCTCTGACCTTCACTTCCACCCCACATTCCTCATACTGAAGCTCCCCCAACACCCCTTTGACCTTACTACCATCAAGGAAGTCTCCAAGATCCTCTCTGATGCCCGCCTCACCACCTGCCCCCTCGACCCTAACCCCCCACAACTCCTACGACCTCCCTCCCCCTCCATCCTATGCTCCCTCACCCACATCTTCAATCTCTCCCTCTCCTCCGGCACTTTCCCCTCCCCTCTGAAACATGCACACATCACCCCCATACTTAAAAAGCCCTCCTTGGACCCCAATGACCCGAACAACCTCAGACCCATCTCCCTGCTCCTATTTACATCTAAACTCCTCGAGCGCCTAGTCTACTACCGCCTAAGCTCTCACCTCAACGACAACAACCTCCTTGATCCCCTACAGTCCGGCTTCCGTCCCCTACACTCCACCAAAACTGCCTTACTCAAACTCTCCAACGACCTGCTAACCGCCAAAGCTAATGGCCACTATTCAGTGCTCCTACTCCTTGACCTCTCTTCGGCCTTCGAAACAGTCGACCACCCCCTCCTCCTCAAAAAACTACACTTCCTCGGCCTCAGAGATTCTGCTCTCTCCTGGCTCTCATCCTACCTGTCACAACGCTCTTTCAGCGTTACCTGTAATGCTACCACCTCCCCCTCACTCCCCCTCTCTGTTGGGGTCCCTCAAGGCTCTGTTCTCGGGCCCCTTCTCTTCTCCATCTACATCTCCTACCTTGGCCAACTCATACACTCTAACGGCTTCAACTACCAACTCCATGCCGACGACACACAAATCTATCTCTCAACCCCCCACCTCACCCCCTCGGTCTCCGCCCAAATCACACACCTACTGAGCAACATATCAGACTGGATGTCGCTCCACTTCCTTAAACTGAACCTCTCCAAAACCGAGTTTCTTGTCTTCCCCCCAGCCCGGACACCACCCCCCACTGACTTCTCCATCACATCCAACAACGCCACCATCAAACCCGCCCCGCAGGCCAGAGTACTTGGTGTCATTCTGGACTCCAACCTATCCTTACAGCCCCAAGTCCAATCTTTAACAAACTCGTGCAGACTCCACCTCCGCAACATCGCCAAAATATGCACGTTCCTAACTCCAGAAACCACTAAACAGCTCATCCACTCCCTCATCATATCACGACTCGACTACTGCAACTCCCTCCTCACTGGCCTGCCTCGCCGCTGGCTATCCCCACTTCAGTTGATCCTGAATACGGCTGCCAGACTCATTCACCTTTCCAACCTCTCCGTTTCCGCCACCCCCCTCTGCCAATCCCTCCACTGGCTTCCGATTGCGCAACGGATCAAATTCAAAATCCTAACATTGAAGTACAGAGCTGTCCACCATACTGCCCCGAACTACATCACTGACATAATATCCAAGTACCGCCCAGCACGCACACTCTGCTCCTCACAAGACCTCCTTCTCTCTAGTTCCCTGGTCTCCTCCTCCCATGCCCGCCTCCAGGACTTCTCCAGGGTGTCACCCATCCTCTGGAACTCCCTGCCCCAACCCATCAGATTATCACCTACTCTCCTCTCCTTTAGGTGCACCCTGAAAACTCATCTCTTCAGGGAAGCCTACCCCACCCCCTGCTAACTTGCCGACCTCCTCCACTCTTCCTGCCACTCCATCCCCCACAGCAATCTCCTCCTGTGCCACTATCCCCTCCCTCCTAGATTGTAAGCTCGAAAGAGCAGGGCCCTCAAACCCCCATGTTTTGCATTGTATTGGTATTGTTCTATCACATGTTCTGTCCCCCTTTGTAATGTACAGCGCTGAGCGAACTATTGGCGCTTTATAAATACTGTATAATAATAATAATCCCATACCTGCATCTGGCACTCTTGCTGGGGAGAAATTGTTTGAATGCAAGGCGGCCAAAAAAATTAATGAGGGACTCATCAAAGCAGGTTTTTTTGCTGGGGAGTATAGACATCTGCAAATTTTTGGTTAAGGTGATATATGAGGGGCTGAATTTTGTGGAGCCGGTAAAATTCAGGGTCACCTCAAGGACGACAGAGTGTATTGTCGTTGAAATGCATAAAACACATTAAAACTCATATCTATGCCTGGCCATGGCAGCAGAGAACACGGGCATATGATGGATCGGGTCTGTGGACCAATACAACTGCAATTCACTCTTTTTAGTAAAGCCCATGTTGAGGGTTGGGCCCCAAAAAAATGTACATTTGGAAACCGTAATGGGTTTCCGTGCAAATGGTCTGGCAAGGTTTGAATTTGGGTTGGCGGCAATAAAATTGTTGTGCATATAAATTGCTTTGATCCACAATCAATGCATACAGATCTTCCGTGAAAAACAGCTCCAAAAAACCAAGGGGAGTAGTTAAATTTGCTGTTTCCGCCTGAAATCCAAGTTGGCCAGTGAATGGGGGAAGTACTGGTGCTGATTCTGCAAACACTGCGGTTTTGTGTGCAATGTATCAAGTGACAGTGACCTACTGACACTGCACTTGCTGGGGGAGAAGGGGGGGGTAAGTCTAGGGGCTAAAAGCAGGTGCTGCCAGGTGACGGGGCTGATCCCGCTAATGCTGCATTTTTGGGGACACTATACTAATGTGAACGCTGGTATAATGCTGATCTGATCAAAGATTATTGATCCGTTCAGGCACTATACTAGCAATGGAAGTTTATTGTGTATGCACGTGTTCCTGGCAATCAAGGGGTTAAATGTGTGTACTGACAGGCAATCTGAAGCTATCTGGGAGGGGCGTGAAAACCACGGAAGCACGAATCACGTATTTATACACGTGATTTTGCACACCTGTTCTGCCCTGTAACAGTATTTCTGCGACAGGGTGGTCAGGAAGCAGTTACAGAAGCGGTTTGCATTACGGTGCTGCATTATTTTAACTGACAATTGCACGGTCATGCAATGCTGCACTCAAATGAAATTTACGTCCTTTTTTTCCCCCACAAATTGAGCTTTTTTTCGGTGATATTTGATCACCTGTGAATTTTCTATTTTTTGCGCTATAAATAAAAAAAAAAAAAAAGACTGACAATTTTGAGAAAAAAACAATATTTTGGAATTTTTGCTATAAAGCATGTCCAGTAAAAAAATTTAAAAATCAAATTTCATCATAAATTTAGGCCAAAATTTATTCTGCAACATGACTTTGCTAAAGAAAATCCCAATACGTGTATATTAATTGGTTTACATGAAAGTTAAGCGGTTAAAGAGGCTGTGCAATCAGATTGTATAGTGAATAGCAAGCCTTATGGTTGCCATATACATTACTATCTGCCCCATACAATAAACTTTAGATTTACTAGAAGTGTAATATGAGGTCCTACCTAATCCAACCAATCATTGTATCCAGTCAGGCAGGCTCTTGTACTACAGAGCTGATTCTAAAGAAGATTGTACAGTGTACGGTCAACCATAGGGAGACTGTACAATCAGACTATGCGTGTGGCTAGCTTTAGGAAGGACCGCTACTATTTAAACAGAGTAGAGTTAGACAGAGAATGACCTCTGCTAAACTGGCATATCAGACATTCTTAAAGTATATGTAAACCCTCACCTTGTAAAACAACCCATTCAGTTTAAAGTATATTAAAAAAAGACAAAACATTAGTGTATAGATATAAAAAAAATTATAAACATATAAATATATTTTTTATAAGTGATCACATACCCTCTGTCCTCAGCTGCATAAAGAGCTCAGGAAGGAGAAACAGCAGTATACTGATCTTCCCAGTGAATGGCGGGGGGGGGGGGCATATCAGCACAATCCTGATCATTGGATTGCTTTCATGCCTAGTGTGGTAATTTATTTTATAGAAATGCAGGGGGACTGGCAAGAACACCAGCGATCTCACACGAAGGAAGCAATATAAAGGGAACAGGATACTTTTTCACACAAGTACATAATACTGCAGGCACATATCAGGAATATGAAATATTGAGTTTACATATTCTTTTAGCTCATTGTTTAAATGCCAAGCACACATAAGTTAAAGCTGAACTCCAGGCACGTGTATTGGGGTAACTGAAGACTGGAGTTGAGAAAACCGGATTATTTGTTACTCACTGTAAAATCCTTTCTCTGAGTTAATTGATGGACACAGCTTTTCTATTCTTGACCACAGGGTTATAGCACCACCTACAGGAGTAGAACACTAGGCAGCAAAAGAACAAAGCACTGCCTTTCGGCAGACTTAGCTGGTAAAAACTCTGCTATAGACAAGCCAATCAGTCACAAAGCAGTGTAAGAGAATGGAAAAAAACTCAGAAAAAGGGATTTTACGGTACCAAAAAATTCCAATTTCTCCTATGTTCATTGATGAACACAGCTCTTCTATTCTTGACCACAAGGATGCTCCAAAGCAGTGCCTCAATGAGGGGTGGTGAAAAAAGAAAAAACAAAACAATCAGCAACCAGGCAAACATTCCAACCACCCACATAAATTTCCCCATGGGGGAACAAGCAACCCCGAACAACAACCTGAAAAACCATGCGGCCAAACCAGCACCCAAAAATACAAACACAGAAACATAGTAAAAGTTTGGTAAAAAATTGTACACTGACAACCAGGTAGCCGCCTTGCAAACCCAAAACACAGACACCTGATGTCGAAAATCCCAACAGACACCAATCGCTCTGGAGGAGAGTGCTGTGTTGGGGAGAGGCGGAGCTCGACCCGCAACAGTAAAAACCTAGCCAATCGTCTGCCGAATCCCTCAAGAAATAGTGGCAGGAGGCGGCCACCAGGTCATTTTAGGGGCCGCTCATGATCACTAAAAGAGGAAGAATCTGACCTCTGGAAGGAAGCTGTAGCAGACAGGTATACTCGAATTGCCCAGAGCACATCCAAGGAGTGCAGCGCATCCTCCTTAGGGTGCCATGTTGTGGACACAAAGACAGCAGTCAGCAGGACAAAGTCCTCAGCAGGAAGGACACCATCTATGGAAAGGGGAGGGGACACGTATGAAGGACCCCCCTCTTATTCCACTCTAAGACTGAGATGAAAATATACAGGAGAAGGTTACCAGCACCGACAGCCACCATGCGGAAATGAAGGCAACCAAAATGAGCAACTCTCTGAAATAGCATCAGAAACGGAAAGCCCCAAACCCCCTTAAAGAAGACTTCTGAAGAAAGAACCAAGCTCAGGTCCCACAGTGCAAAGGAGACGTACAGAAAGCGCCTCATGGTCAACCCCCCCTCTTGGGTGAAGATGTGAAGCAAGGAGTGTGTGGCCAAGGGTCACAGAAAAAGGTTGCCATGGCAGAAACCTGATCTTAAATGGTACTGGAGGCAAGCTTTTGTTCAATGCCCGGTTGCAAAAAAACAAAACTCAAGCCACCCAAAGGGGCTTTAGATGGACATGAAGAGTCTTGCATCAGGTGATGTGAGCCTCCTAGGTGCGGTAGTAATCTCCCAAGAGGAAAAAAAAAAACTTCTAGAACCAGGCTGTTAATAGCCCTACAGTTAGAGTCAGAGACAGTGTAACATGGTGAAAGAACAGTCTTTGGTACAAAAAGTGTTCCTGAAGAGATAGCTTTCAGAGAGCATCAAGACAATAAAGGCTACAAACCATTTAGCTTCTATCCTGCCCCGCTGCTAAGGAAGGGACTTGGAAGAAGGAAACATGTAAGTAAAAAAGGTACCAACCCCCTGGCACCACTAGCGTGCTTGTTGCATCCACCAGGGGGCCTTTTGCTCTTGCCACAAACCTCTGTGCCTTCCTATAGAGGCGAGACACCGGCATGCACATCAGAGGTGCTCCAGCATAGGCAGACCAGATGGGACATGTTTGGGTGTAGGGACCACACCCCATTCCAGTATCTGATGATATATGCCACCTGTCAGTTCCTGGAGCCTAGAAAGTACACAGTAGGGAGAAACAGGACCTGAAGGTTCGTTCACTGAAGGATGCATGAGACCTCCAGTGCTACCATGGCACTCCACATAGCGCCCTGAAGTCATGTAGGCCACCACGGGAGCATCATCTGCAAGGATCATGACTGGGCACCCTTGAAGAAGGTCCATCCAGTGATCCAGACACAGACTTGACCACTTGTAGCCCCAGGACACTGAGGGGCAACTGAGCCGGTCTCAACCCCAGACCCCTCCCAAGCAGAAAAGTCTGACGTCCGACGCAACTATCATACAGTGGGGAGGAGAAAGGACATCCCAGGGTGTTGGGGGGGGGGGGAACCAACAGACAGAGTGTAGGAGATCCTGGAAGACAGACCCAGTTGAATCCGGGTAACCAGGGAAGTGGGAGATTGAACCTATCAGCTAAGAATTACCTCTGCAAAACCGCTGTAAGGAACTGCACATTTAGAACAGCGTCAGAGGTAGTCACCAGAGGACTCAGAACCTGCACGCAGGGCTGAGGTGAAGACCACCTGCCAAGTCTAAAGCTTCTCGAGCTCATCCAGTGGGAGTAACACTTTGGCCCATGCCAAAATGAGGATCAGACCCATTTACTCCTGCCCTCAGTTCAGGCTCCGGGCAGACCTTTTGAGAGTTAGAACCCAACCGAATATCAGCAGAGTGCACATCATGAGCAACATGTAGTCCATCAGTGCAGAAGAGGTCTCTGCTTGCAGAGGAAGTGCATCCAGGTAGCCATACTGGCAATCACTCGGTGTCACAGCAAAGCCAGTACCAGTGCCCACACCTTGGCAAAATCAAAGGAGTAGAAGGCAGGCCACAGGGATGCGTCCTCCATTGCAAAATGTAAGCAGCACTTATAATGAGTGCAAATGGACAGGAGACATCAATGCACCATCCCCATTGCAGTGTCAGGATAATGTCATAGAAAATAAAGCATGCCTCTCATAGTGCAATACAATCGATGTACCCTTATTTGCGCAAATAAATTCCTACTTACAGATTTACAGAGTAAAAGCATTAAAAAAAAAGATGACGCTCTGACGCATTTCATCATCTAAAGACATCTTGTAACCTGGAATTAGGATTTTATTTGCGTAAATAAAGGTACATTGATTGTATTGCACTATGAGAGGCATGCTTTATTTTCTATGACATTTTCCCGACACTGCAATGGGGATGGTGCATTGATGTCTACAGATCCTGGGTCCTGATACGATTTGGGAGATCTTGGGTCCTGACAGCTTATAGAAGTCTGGATGATAACTCATCAATACAAAAAGCTGACTATTACCCCCTATAGTTAAGGGGTCTTTCCATCTGGTAAGCCTCCATTTATTTACATGGTGGTGGTTCGATCGCGTTGGTGATTGATTGGATGAAAAAGGATTCACATTATCAACATTATATTCAAGGAACGAAAAATCCATTATATAAAGTATTTATGGAAGTCACTACTCACGTGGACTTTATTGTCCTGTATATGGACTATACACGTTACTGTCTTTATACAGGAATCTGTTTTTATTTATATTTATGGCTGTTTTCACATTTCTATAAGTGTATTTAATTATTTTGCTTATTTCACACATAACTAAACATTTATGATTTTTTTATTGTTTATATTGAGAGAATGTCCTCTTAAAGTGTTTGCAGCTTTGTACACGGTGGAGGTGGGGAGTTTGCACAGTTGAATTTGTTTGTGAAAAAACTGTAAAGACATAGCCGGCTTATGCGTACCAAGGATTATGGCTACTTTACCGGCAGCCCCTGAGGTATCCTCACTGTAACCTTCCCCGCACTGATAACCAACTGGCCACCATAGCACCAGTTTTGTGTAACAACATAGGCAGGGGCCTCACCAGGAGTATACCGACTACAGGAATGTGGAGGGGGAGGGGAAACCCAGTGCTCCCTATGTCCCACACTGATCTTTGGGCAAGGGCACATGGCTGCACACATTTTACCCTACCCCCACTGGTACCAGATACTGAGTGCTATAGGAGGAAGGACAGGGCAGGGCGGGAGCCCTCAGGCAATATGGTGGCCTCAACTTTAGCATGTTCAAGTAGCCACCCATGCAAGCACCGCCCTCCAATAAGCAGGGACTCCCGCTCAGCCATATCTACCCACTGCTCAGGCAGCAGGGCCAGAAGTACTGTCAGAGTAGGGCACATGCCCATAGACAAAATGTCAGGCATGAAGCCCGCCTCCATAGGCCACAAAAGCCTCAAGCTATAGGAACATGCAGCCAAACCACGTGGCGCGGCACTGGCGGGAAGGCTGTGTATCAATACTGGCCAGGTGGGGGAGTATAGAGCACTACCCACAACCTTGGCAATGCAGTGAAACACAGCTCCAATGGTGCTGAAGTGAAATACCACACCCCCCCCCCCCCACCAGTACTGTGCCCCAGGTCAACTGGTTGGGGGGAGGCATCCATAGCAGCGCTACCAATGCTTTTGCAGATCTCCTAAGGCTAAAGTCAGGGCATCACCTGCTCGTCTGAGAGAATCCACAAGGCTACCCGAACTAACCACACTGCTTCCTCAGAACATCATAAGTACTGCAGGGCTCATAGGGCAAAGAGCTCAGGGAGTGTGTGGAACAGGCCAGAGGGACTACAGGAGCAAAGACCTGGGTGGAAAACCCTGCAGGGCCGACCACCCCAGGGAGTACCCACACCCAAGGTATCTACTTACCAATCCATGGAGGTTGTGGGTAACACTCCCAAGACAGATCCTAATCACCACTGAGTGTGGAGGGGGTTGTTGGCCAGGGTAACACTGTGATATGGACTTTAGGCTGTTTAACTTGCTGGCCGCCCTGTTCCAGGATGGGGCTTGCTGTGGCTGACCCAGCATGGAGCTAAAAGGTATGCGAGCACTCATTGGCCAGACTGGGGTGACCACTGGATCTAGATTATCCAACCTGGCTGTTGATTGAAGGTCTCCCCAGGAAAAAGAACAAAAAAAAAAAAGCTATTGAACCACAGGTCCCAGCAGGGATGGCCCTTACTCCTAACACACTAGGCAGAAATAACTGGCTTGCCTATAGCAGAGAGAGGGTTTATACCAGCTAGGACTGCCCATAGGCAGTGCTTTGTTCTATTTCTGCCTAGTGTCCTGCTCCTGTAGGTGGCACTATAACTCTTTAGTGAAGAATTGAAGAGCTGCATCTGTCAATGAACATCAGAGAAACACTGTTCTGTGCAACATCTGCATCCAGATATTAGCGTTCCCCTCACATTTAGAGTGAGTAGGTCTGTTTCTGAGGCATGTGGTGTGTGACTTTCTATCTGCTTGATGTATCCCCAATCAGCTTCAAACTTTAAGAATTGGTTTAGTATTTTTTATATACCTCATGGATTACAGACTTTTGGGAGTAGTAATGTTGCTATAAAAAAAAAAAAAAAAGTGGTTGCTGCAACTGCATTCACGTGTTACCTGGAATTCTGGAGTAACAGATGTAGCCACAGCACTTTTCTTCTTCTTTATAACCATATTTGTAGAGACAGTTTTTTTTCCTTCCAAAAATGAATAGGGAAACAACCTTAAGTATTCTGTTACATCAAACTGGTCAATTCTTACACATTTATTATTTATTAAAATAGCGGGAAAAAAACCCAAATCATGGAACATTTTTTCAAATGTAATAATGTGATTTAGATGCTGAAGAGTCAGGCATCCCATTATTCTGTGTACCTATTGTGCAATTCTCAGAAAACAATATGGCACAACCAAAGATAATGCCTATTTACATATACTGCCAACTGGCTGACACATTTCAAAGGCATCACCTTCTTAGCTCCAATTAAAAAGGTGATACCATTGAAACATGTCAGCCAGTTGGGATCCCGGTCAGGTCCCCTTGTACTCTGGAGACTGCCGAGTCTAGGACTACTGGGCTATGGATGACTGGCTCGATAAGCAATTTTCCATATGCTTGTGAGTATACTTTATGGTGATTTTTAATAAATGCTGTTGGATAATGCACTAGGCTGGTGCACCCTCTTTTATTAGTTCTTATAGAGGATTCAGGACAATCCCAGTCCTAGAGGGCAGCAAAGCTTGAAGCGATTGCCCCTGTGATGAGTATCATCCATACCTATACTGGGCTATCACACTAATACTCAGGAGGCATCTGCTGCTGTAGGTGATTTGGGGAGCAAACTTTTTTCTTTTTTTTTTTCTAATAGCAGCACCAAGTGAAAGAAGCAGACTTCAAGCCGAGGCCAATTATTTTTACCACAATACTTTCCTTCCACTCCCCTCCAACCCATCCTGATAGTTCCCCTTCCCCCTTCCAACACTTAGTGAAGGAAGATATAATCACCTAAGTTCCCCATCCCCACTGCTGCTGGTTCTGCTAGATTCAGCACTGCTATGTCAGCTCCAGGTAAGTTATATATATTAAAAAGGGCATTTAGCTTGCTTTTCTAACATGATTGGAGGGGGTACATTTTTATCCCAGAGAGCAGCTTTAATAGCTTAACTCAGTACCCCCACCAGCATACCACCCCTCCCCTTTGTTGGTCATGTTTTTTTGTATACTTTTTTCAAATGTCTTCCAAACTTCTTTCCTCCTCTGTCTTTTGACAGAAAGCAGCACTAACTCAATGATGTCAGTGCATCTTTACATTGTGCCTACAGGGTGTTGTGTTGATGACCCTTCAGTGGGCAGGCCCATGACACCTGTAATCACTCACAGGATGTCCTCAGTCTCAATTTCTAGAACCCAGATATTCCAGTAAGAGCTGTTTTACAGTTGTGTCCAAAATTATTCAACCCCCAATGCTGTAAAGGGGTTTAGGGACTATAGTGTACATTTGGAATTGTATTCAGAATCAAATCCTACAAGGACGTTGTAACTACCCAAATGCAACTAAAATGACATCAATTGTTTATGTAATACAGTAGTAAATGGTTCTTATGTGGTTTCTTCATTGCCACAATTATTCAACCCCTTAAAGACTACCACTCTGAAGAACAGAGGTTCATACAGGTGCTTTCCATCAGGTATTGAAAACACCTGTGGATGTCACCGAGCAGCAATCAAGCATAATAAGCACCAATTAGGCAGCTTTAAAATGACTGTGATACTCAGCTCCTTCTAGACATTTACTGGTGTGGTTACAAACATGGTGAAGGCAAGAGAATGGTCCAGGAAGACAAGAGAAGAGGTGATTTCTCTTCACAGGAAGGGCAATGGCTATAAGAAGATTGCAAAGATGTTAAACATACCAAGAGACACCTTAGGAAGCATCATTCGCAAATTCAAGGCAAAGGGCACTGTTGAAACGCTACCTGGTCGTGGCAGAAAGAAGATGCTGACTTCGACTGCTGTGCGCTACCTGAAGCGTAGAGTGGAGAGAAGTCCCCGTGTGACTGCTGAGGAACTGAGAAAAGATTTGTCAGATGTGGGTACAGAAGTTTCAGCCCAGACAATAAGACGCACACTGCGTAATGAAGGCCTCCGTGCCAGAACTCCCAGGCGTACCCCCTTGCTGTCTCCAAAGAATAAGAAGAGTCGACTGCAGTATGCCAAAAGCCATGTGGACAAACCACAAAAGTTGTGGGATAGTGTTCTGTGGACTGATGAAACAAAATTAGAACTGTTTGGGCCCATGGATCAACGCTATGTTTGGAGGAGGAAGAACAAGGCCTATGATGAAAAGAACACCTTGCCTACTGTGAAGCATGGTGGAGGGTCAATCATGCTTTGGGGCTGTTTTGCTTCTGCAGGTACAGGGAAGCTTCAGCGTGTGCAAGGTACCATGAATTCTCTTCAGTACCAGGAGATATTGGATGGAAACGTGATGCAGTCCGTCACACACCTGAGGCTTGGGAGACGTTGGACCTTTCAACAGGACAATGATCCCAAGCATACCTCCAAGTCCACTAGAGCATGGTTGCAGAGGAAAGGCTGGAACATTTTGGAGTGGCCATCGCAGTCACCAGACTTAAATCCGATTGAGAACCTCTGGTGGGACTTAAAGAAAGCAGTTGCAGTGCGCAAGCCTAAGAATGTGACTGAACTGGAGGCCTTTGCCCATGAAGAATGGGCGAAGATACCCGTAGATCGCTGCAAGACACTTGTGTCAAGCTATGCTTCACGTTTAAAAGCTGTTATAACTGTAAAAGGATGCTGTACTAAGTACTAAGATTGAATGTCACTTGGGGGTTGAATAAAACTGATAATGCTGTGAGCACAGAAAAGACATTTGTGGTTATTTCATTATAACTGTTATGTTATATTTGTCTGACCTACAAGTGCCTCTTTAATGTAAATGTAAGCAAGATGACTGAATGATCAAAAGCAATGTCAAACTGGCCAAAACACTCAATTTCAGTGGGGGTTGAATAATTTTGGACACAACTGTATATGGTTTTAAACTGGCAAAAGGAACAACTGAAATGAAGAGAAATTATCATGTGTACCTGCATGCCTTCGGTATGTCAGTATGTTGGCATATGGCAAGTGAAAAGAGAAATTACTATTTATTATACAGATATTCTAAAACAGCATGGACAAATTTATTGGTACCCCTAAAAATGATTATAAATAATTGGATCTTGGTGAGATTATCAAATCTGTGTCTGACTGCATCAATCTTCCCTTTCTAAATGATAGTGGGCTTATAGAAGAAGGCCCAGGAGGACTCCACAGAAAGAAAAAAGACTGACATTTTCTAAAATGCATATTGACAAGTCACAATCCTTCCTAGTGAATATCCTTTGGATAGAAGAGAGAAAAAAACGGGAGATTTTTTTGGTAGGTCACATTAGCTCTCTATTCACAGAGGAAAAAAATTGAAAAGAAAAGAAAATGAAAAATAATGAAAATGAAAAATAATGAAAATGAAAAATAAAAAGAGAGAATAGTATTTACTGTGAACCAAGTAGAAGGCTCCTTGTTGTGCCTTTGATGTATGCAAGGCTCAATGAAATCTCAAGCCTATCAAAGAATTCTGGAGTGAAACATACTGCCCAGTGTTAGAAAGCTCAGTTACAGGTTATGGATCCTTCAACAGGATAATGAACCAAAACACACGATTAAAAGTGCCGAAGATTGGCCAAGAACAAAACATTGGACTATGCTAAAATGGCCTTCTAAGGAGCCCTGAGCTGAATTGAACATCTAATGAAGTAGCTGAAAATGCAGTCTGAAGAGGGCACCTTTCAAAACTGAGACAGCTGGGGCTGTTTTCTCAAAAAGAGTGGGCTAACCACCTGTTGGTAGGTGCAGAGTGTCATTGAGAGCTACAAAAATTACGTTTTTTCAGGGGTTGTATTAAAGGTTGTGTAGCAAAATATTGGATTAAAGCATATCTAAACCCAAAAACACAATATACTGAAGTCTACCAATTCTTAAAATGTGTGGCTGCATTCATTTAGGATTTTCTTCCTTTATTTTCACCTGGTGACCAGGATAGTAACATACATCCTGTCTTAGGTTGGCTCCACCCTATAGAGGAGCAACAGTGCCACCCTTGGATAGTAGCGCTGTCAACTTGCAGAGAGAGTAGTGTTAGATGCACTAGAAAATTTAGATGGACTTAAATAAAAGATATTTTTTAAGTGGTTACACCAACTTTTTCCTTTTGGAAGAAAGAGTTTACATAAATGAATAAAACTGACTGTTGTAAGCACTCGTGTCAGTGTTAAACGGTTTGTCGCAACCTTCTAACTGCCACTTTAGCTGGACCACTTTTTTGAAGGGGCTTATATATGCTTTAGGATTGGTTCACACAAGTGCGACTCCAAAGTCACACAATTTCCAGTGTAACTTTGGTGGGTGACTTTAATGTGACTTTCATGGGACTTTATACTCTCTGGCACTCAAGGTGCAGCAAGGTAGTGCAGGAACCTTTTTAAAGTTGCTGCTATTTTTTTTGTCACATAGATTGGAATGGGTGCCTTTGAAATCAATGGGCTGCGACTTGTCATGCGACTTTGTGTCCAAAGTCACATTAGTGTGAATGGAGCCTTAAGGAATTTATTTTAGTCAATGTGATTTGTTTTAGGGTTGCACCGATACCGGCCTTGGTGCAGATACTAAGCATTTGCACGAGTATCTGTACTTGTGCAAATGCTCCAATACCTGAAACCGATACCTTCAGGCTCAGTTCTTTCAGCTGTCAGTGGGATTCCCCACTGACAGCAGAAATGTACATTTAAAAAAAAAAAAAGTTGGCAATAAATGGTTGTTTAGAGGTTAACAACCAATGACTCATTCAGCTGAATTGGAGCTGACAAAAGAAAAGCAGCCTGACAATGTTTATCAACAACATTGCTAAACCAGATAAAAAGAAACATTGTTACTTTTTGTATCTTTCTATTTATTCATTTAGCCTAGGTTCACATATATGCGGGTGTGGTAAATCGCTTTTGTGATTTGCACAGGAATGGCACCTCATTCCTATGCAAATCACATGAGATTTGTGTGCGGTGCGATTGGAGAAATACATTTTGTATTCTTCTAATCGCACGGCACCTAACACGTGCAGGACCCTTTTTTTTGGTCCACACTAGAATTGGATCGCATGGGTATTCACACCTATACGATCCGATTCTGCACATTGCACTTTGTTTTGCGGACCACTTTCGAGGTGTTGTTAACTTAACATACACACCCACAGCGGTTCGCATGAACAGGGTGCAATTCAGATGCGGTGCGGAATTCGCACTGAAAACGCTGCGAATTCCGTACAACATCAGTGTGAACCAGGGTTTACAGATCAAAAAGGTATTAACTTGATCTGCAGATGAAGTCAGCTAAAAGCAACCTCTCAAGTAAAAAAAAGTTGTTTTTTTTATTAAATGTTCCTGTTTAACCCCTTATTAATCCTTAATTTACTCTAATCAGTCCTAAATAACTTCGTATTCTCCTACCTCTAAATTATTTTCATGATGATTTTTTTGTTCATTTCCATCTTATAAACTATTTATAAGTACATTTTTTTTGTTTGCTTTGTTCATTAATATTTGTATACCTTTAACATATGTTTACGTTTCACACTGAGAAAAAAAAAAACTCAAAAAATGAAAAATTAATTTATTTTATTTGTAAATAACGTTTCAATGCTTTGTACCAGAATCATAATTTGTGTCATTTTAAACAGGACAAATTACAAAATAAAATACACACTTTTTATGTGCAGTACCACTATTTATTTTTAAACACTGCTCAAAAAAAGAAAAAGTGCTTTCTTTTTAAATTTTGTTACATTTAATTGTCAAAGGATTGTGAAAAAAATATTTGTTCATATTCTTCCAAGACAACATTCATGAAAAGAAAGCCTTGGTTATCCTAAAAAAGCGCAAGATACAGTGGGGGAAAAAATAATTTGATCCCCTGCATATTTTATAAGTTTGCCCACTTAGGGTCTATAATATTTATCATAGGTATTTTTTTAAATGATAGAGGCAGATTATCAACCAAAAACAGAAAAAAAAAACACCACATGATGTTATAAATATAGTTGCTGTTCAGTGAGTAACATAAGTATTTGATCCCCTACCAACCAGCAATAATTCTGGCTCCCACAGATTGGCTATGTGCTCATATGGTACACAGATTAGTCCAGTCAATTTAAGAAGGGGCTCCTAATGACCTGTACAAAAAAAGACACCTGTCCACAGAAGTCTTTCTTCTATTCAAATCTCACCACCATGGCTATGTGCTGTCAAAATGATGTCAGGGACAAGACCGTAGACCTGCACAAGGCTGAAATGGGCTACAAGACCATCAGCAAGAAGCTTGGTGAAAAGGAGTCTACTGTTGGAGCGATTATTCGTAAATGGAAGAAATACAAAATAACCATCAATTGCCCTCATGGGGTAAGGAGAAAAGTGATGTATCAGGCCAGAACTACACGTGAGGAGCTAATGAATGATTTCAAGGCAGTTGGGACCACATTCACCAAATAAACCATTGGTAACACAATACGCTGCCATGGACTGAATTCTTGCAGCGCCAGCAAGGTCTCCCTCCTCAAGAAGGCCCATGTACAGGCCCATCTGACGTTTGCCAATGAAAATCTAAATGATTTAGAAAAGGATTGGGAGAAAGGGCAGTTGACAGATGAGACCAAAATTGAGCTGTTTGGCATTAACTAGACTTGCAGTATTTGGAGGAAGAAAAATGCTGACTATGACCCTAAGAACACCATCCCTACAGTCAAGCACGGAGGTGGAAACATTATGCTTTGGGACTGTTTCTCTGCTAAAAGGTACAGCCAGACTTTGCCACATTAAGGGGCCCATGGATGGGGCCATGTATTGTAAAATCTTGAATGAGAACCCTCAGCCAGAACACTGAAGATGGTTTGTAGATGGGTCTTCCAGCATGACAATGATCCAGACCATCATCCTATAGAAAATGTATGATCCAAAAATATTTAGACAGAGTAAAGGTGAATAAAGCACCAGGACTGGATGGTGTACACTCACAGGTCCTTAAAGAATTGAGCTCTGTCATTCCAAAGCCATTGTTTCTAATTTTTAGGGACTCTAATGACTGGCACAGTAAGACCCCTGTACAAATCATTAGTATCACCTCATCTGGAATATGCAGTTCAGTTTTGGGCACCAATTCACAAAAAGAACATTGGGGAACTGGAGAAAGTACAGAGAAAGGCAACCAAACTGATAAGAGGCATGGAGGAGCTCAGCTATGAGGAAAGATTAGAGCAACTGAATTTATTCTCTCTTGAGAAGAGGAGATTAAGGGGATAAATACATCAGTGGTTCATATAGTGAACTCGGTGTAGAGCTATTCACACTGAGGTCATCAGAGAGGACAAGGGGACACTCTTTACGTCTGGAGGAAAAGAAATGTAATCTCCAAACACGGAAAAGTTTCTTCACAGTGAGAGCTGTGAAAATGTGGAATAGACTCCCTCAAGAGTTGGTTCTGGCCAGCTCAGTGGATTGCTTTAAAAAAGGCCTGGATTATTTCCTAGATACACAGAATATAACTGGATACTAACATTTATAGGTAAAGTTGATCCAGGGAATATCCGATTGCCTTTCGGGGGATCAGGAAGGAATTTTTTTCCCTGCAGGAGCAAATTGGACCATGCTTTGCTAGGTTTTCTTGCCTTCCTCTGGATCAACTGTGGGTATAGGATTATATCTTTTTTTTTTTTTTTTTTTTATTGGTTGAACTGGATGGACTTTTGTCTTTTTTCAGCCAGACTAACTAAGTAACTATGCATGGATGGAGCTGAAACTTTGAGTTGCCAAGCGACAGCCAAGAAACCTAAAGGATTTAGAGAAGATCTGTAAAGAAGAGTGGACCAAAATCCCTCCTGAGATGTGTGCAAACCTGATAACCGACTACAAGAAACATCTTACCTCTGTGCTTGCCAACAAGGGTTTCTCCACCAAGTACTAAGTCATGTTTTGCTTGGGGATCAAATACTTATTTTACTCACTGAACTGCAACTCAATTTATAACATTTGTATCACAAGTTTTTTCAGTTTTTTTGGTAGATATTCTGTCTCTATCATTTAAAATATACCTATGATAAATATTATAGACCCTTCATTTCTTTGCAAGTATGCACACTTACAAAATATGCAGGGGATCAAAAAATTATTTTCCCCACTGTATATATTACGTTGCTATCTTAAACCCAGGACCTTGCATTCACTCTATGTGGTCTCCAACAGTAAACAGAACATGGAAATGCAATTATTTTAGTAAATATAAACTGCTAAATACCTTTCCTCATCAGCAGTTAGAAGTCACAAAACTGCTCTATCAGTGTTCAGCAGAGCACTAGTTAAAGCGTGTAGGAGGAGTTTTCTTTCTGCTCTAGGAGGATGCAGAACCTCTGACATTTCTGGGCAGTGCTGATTGTGCTGATCACATGCTCTCTCCAAGGAAAAAAAAAAAACCTCTCTAGCAATACACACTAAAACTGAGCATGTGCAGAGTGTCTCCACACCAATATGTCTTATCAGCAGATAAGAGAGGGACACTGGAAGAAGGGGAGGATGAGAGAAGACAGGATCAAACAGCGTTTTTAGACAATGCAGAGGATTACCTGGTTAGGTTCCACAGTGAGTATAACAAGCATACTTTACTGCATATACAGACCGATTTTACTGTTGTGGGTTTAGTAACACTTTAAGTTATCGCTGAATAAAAGGTCCATAGCAGAAATTTAAAAATTGCTTTGGTCCATAAGGAGTGAACAGGTGTGAGAGCCATAGTGGTTATTGAGAGGGGCCGCCGCTTCCCATTCAGCTGTCCCCTGCGGTCAGCTGAAAAGTAAACAAAACAGTTGCCGACATGTATTGATAATTGGTATCATTGAATACCAAAAAAAAAAAAAAAAAAAACTATTAGTGCATCCCTAATTTGTTTTATGTAAAATATTCTAATCAATCAAAAGAAAAAGGAAAGCAAAGTCTGTTTATGAAACATAAAATAAACATTGATGTATGAAGATGCCAATTACTTTTATCAGTTTCAGTAGAAAATTGTAGGTTCTTTTTCAGGAAGGGTACCAACAGATTTGTCCATGTTTGTATGCATGTATGTGTATATACATTATTATTTTTTAGTTACAATGGGTACCTTGATCACAAGCTGAAAATAATAAGACTTCCAAGTTACAAAAACTTACCAGACTTGTGCTTCTTGTGCTTGGCTCTTTTTTTGTTAAGGAACAATTTGTTATGCATTTCAGTCTTAAAAGATTTAAATGTGTTTTGAAGATTTTCAGATCTACTCCGTGTATTTTCTGACAAAAGATCTTTCAATTTTTTTTTCTTCTTCTTCTTTTTTGCTCTCCGAAGTTTCAGCTGTTCATGGTTCAGTGCAGAATGATCTAAAATAATATCCATTGCCACTCGGTGGCAAATAACTTCAGTGTTGTTGGTATGGTTGCCATTCACATGGACTTGAAAAGTTTTAAGTGCATTTTCTTTCAGTGGACTAGTGTCAGTTTTGAGAAGGGCAATATCTGAATATTTATCTACATTTTCCAGAATCCTGATTTCTCCAGGACTCAGAGGTTCTCCATAACCCACTAGTTCTCCAGGGCTACTAGGCTTTTCTATGTTCTCTTTGCAAGAGCCAGGCTTATTTATGTCACAAGGATTTCCATCTTCATGCTTCCGGGCAGTCTTCACATCATTCTTTGTGCTACTCACGCAACTGTCCATATGACAGTTTCCAGAACGGTCAACATGTAGTTCCACATTAGTCCTTGAGCTTGGAGCTACTACTGGCTTAACAGTTTTAAGCTGACCATTTTTCTTTTTTGGAAATTTACATCTGGATCTACTGAATCTTGCTCTTGGCATTCTTTTAATTTTAATTGGAGGGATAGGAAACTCTGGGGCTCTCAAAGGCCTCTGTTTGTATATTCGCACATCTGCACCACAAAACTGTGGGAAGTGAATATAGGAATTTTCTTGAACATCATAACCTAAAATCAATTCTCTACATTCATGGATTGGCTGTCCAAGTACAGCATCCTGTACTTCACTCTGTGTTTCATACACAAAGTCGCAAAGACCTTTAAGTACCCAGACCTTCTGTTGAAATGTCAGTTCATGAAATGTTTTTTGCTCAAGAGGATTAGCTTCCCCAAGGACCTTAAAGAACTGAGAACACAGTCCAAGCTTCTCAGCACATTTCTCAGGGTTCTCTGCCTGCCCTATAACTGTATACCACTGTTGAACCTTCTGCCTAAGTGCTGATTCCCAAGCTCGGTATGGGAGATTAGGTCTACGGTGTAAAGTTGGTCTGCGGTGTGGAGGGCTTAATAAAGAAGTCATTATCTTTGACAAAAATACATTGCACTGAGGCATTAATAAACATCTTTCTAGTTCATAAAACACTATTTCAGGAAGATTTAAAATTTGTTGTGCTAAACAAAGGAAATGACCTATGGCTGGTATTTCCCACATTTTCTCCATGCATGAAGGTGCAGCAAGAGCCAGGAGGTTTTTGTCCCATTCTTCCATTTCTTTTTGGCTAGCTTCCTCTGCTTCCTTGCGCTCTTGTTCCTTAAGTCTGTGTAGATAAAAAAGACAAAATACAGCATGCCTGTATAGCATTTCCTTTTTTTAACTGTACATCCATTTAAAGCAAACCATATGATGTTAATGCACATCTGTGCCTTTGTATAAATAATCCTGTATGGGTTCTACCACCCCCATCTCCTTCGCTATTATACCAAAATCAGACGAAGCACAATCCCACTTTACATTGGCCAGCTTCTGTTGAGTCAGCCAGGTTTACATTCAAATCTCCTCTAGTTGCCAATGCTCCAGTGAGAAAGTATGGCTACAAGCTCCATAGAGATAAATGGAAGAGCCAAGTTGTGCTCTCCCATTGATCTCTTTGGAGCTTGTAGTAACACCTGAATGGGTCAGACTGTGGATATACACTCATTGGCCACTTTATTGGGTATACCTTGCTAGTGGCATGAAAATCTCCCCCACACCATTACCACCAGCCTGAACCGTTGATACAAGGCAGGATGGATCCATGCTTTTATGTTGTTTACACCAAATTCTCACCCTACCAGCTGAATGTCACAGCAAGCAATCTGCCCATTCTGCTCTGACATCAACAAAGCATTTTCGGCCACACAACTGACACTCACTGGATATTTTTGCTTTCTCGAGCCATCTTTATATAAGTACATGGGAGGGAGTGGACAGAGACACTCAACTGACAGGCTCTGTTCCCGTGTAGTGGGAACGAACATTCTTGCACAACTTTTTGTGGGTGTTTTGGAGCATTTCCACTCGTCATGCACAAGACAGCCCATTCACTTGAATGGGCTGCCCTCTGTGTGGGAACCGCCCCAAAAATAGCTCCAAAAGTTTTAGAGTTTTTTTACCACGCTTTTTGGTGCGCTTGCAGCCCGTTTGTTGCACAGCAGACAAACAAGTGTGATGCACATTTGCAGTTCATTTCCAAAAAACCACAGCATAGCGTATATTTTCTGTGCAGTTTGCTATGTGATTGGAAATACGCAGATGCAAAAAAACTCTAAGCAGCGCACCCTCCATTTACAAGTGCAAACTCAGCCTTAGTTACTTAGTTCTTCCCAAGATTGTAATTGATCAATGGAAGAATTGCAGCACATTGATAGGAACATGCCTTTGCTCTCCTCTCCCAAGTAGAAGAGGAGGTATAGTTAAATGGTTGAGTGTTAGGATAACAAACTTTGTACATCCGACCTGCTCCTTGTGCTGCCCCTCCATTTCTCAGATTGAATAGTATTGGTCAGTAAATTACAGAAGAAAGCATCAAGAAAAACTACAATGCAAATTGTATGAACAAATGAACTGTATTATAGCAGACCTCGCGGCAAATACATCTTCCAAGACAGCTTCCTGAGAGATAATTGGTTCCACCTTCGACAGGAAGCACAAAGTAAAAAAAAAAAGTTATTAGCCCCTTCCACTCCCCTCAATTTATTTCTCTTTTCACTGGCTGGGGAGTGTGGTCATCTTCTGATCTCCCCCCTTCCCTTTTTCTTTTCTGCCAACCTGGACCTTGTTTCCAGTGTTAAGTGTTGGGTTCATTTTTGGCATACATACTGGCTGAGCTCCACCTGTTCACTCTGGCTTATGTGCAGTAGTCATAGAGACAAGGTAGTATGTAAGTTGGACATATGGTACAGGCTGGTATGAACCAGAACGGTGTTTAAAGTTGACTCCGACAGCCGAGAATGATGAACTTCTGGAGGGTCGCAGCGAGGCAGCCCCGCTTTACATGTTTACGAGTCTAAAGGAAGTCACCCAGGAAGGAGGAGTGTCAGCGGTTGCTGCTACTTGGCCTCAAGCCTTCTGTCTGCCCTTGCTTGGCCATGCTACGCTGCAGTCTTCCTGCACACCAACCTTCAATGAGGAAGGGATGAGGATGCAGAAGCAAAAGGGACTGTTTTACAAGCAAGATCTGCTTCTTCATCAGCCTGTAGAATTTGCTGTCTAAGGTATGCATAGGCATTTTGGCTGCATATTGGTATCTGTCTGTGGAGGATCTTTGGCCTGTGATTAGTGTATATATATTATATACACACACACACATATATATATATGCCCACATACAAATATATACATGCATACATACACGCATGCACACACACACCTCTATTTTTAGACTAACTTGGTGGATAAAGCTGTTAAACCCAAAAACCGGTGGTACTTGTAATTCCAAGCATTCAAGGTCATATAACATTGGCCTTATGAGAAGAATGTATCATGTTCTTGGCAGGATCAGAGGCCCTGGCCTGCTCCAAGTCCCCACTTGTGGTGGCACCAAGTTCCCCTTCTTTCACAGGGAAGCCTTGCAATTTTTGTCAGATGAAAGGTATTTTGAACTCTGGGCAAATGAAGTACTGTAAAGTATGGTATCTCAGACCTAGAGCAGTCCATATCCTAATCTATTCCTCAGGTGGAAACACCAAGCCTATACCTTTAATTTCTCTACACTAGGCCTGGTAACAGAGATTACAGCCTCAGGTTTAGATGAAGTAGAAAATTCAGCACCTACATCAGAATACTAATTTAACAAAGTTATTGAGCCTATAAACTCATAAAATAAAGATTATAAGGGTTTACATGAGGGGAAAAAAAAAAGAAGAAGAACCTGTCCATTACACTTTTAATATGTTTTTTAAAAAGTAAAAACATATGAGATGCAAAACTGAGCATGATTGACCTACTGTTACTTTTGTTATCAGACTCTAATATGAGATCTTCTTTGGTTACTGCTCTGGGAAGAAATAGATAGCTCTTGATCTAGCTCCCCTGAGATCTTCCACCTATCCACTGCCTATCGATATATAGGCCATGGCTCTGACTGATGTACCATTTGCAATGTTGTCTTTTGATGTACTTCTCTTTTATAATACTAATAAAAATAACTAAAAAGTAAAAACAAAAAAGTGGATAATTCGTTCTCCCTACAGAGAGAACCCTACTTGCTCATTTCTCCCTACAGAGAGAACCCTACTTGAAACATTTGTTTTAATTGGTGGGTGAATAAGTCTATACAAGGTTTATTGTTTAATACCTGCAATCCCAGAATTCCTTCAGGCTGGAGTAAATAAGGGTTTGTCACCTAGTACCCTTAAAGTACAAATAGCAAATTTTTTCAGTTTTGTTTGGAAGCTAGGTTGGCAGAGGATCCCCTTTTTCGTGAGATTCCTTTGAATGCAGAGAACACCGCATCTCACAAATTGTGAAGACTACTGTTCCCTTGGAGTGTCTCCAAAAAGGCTTAACAGTAAATTACAGTATAACCAAAGCCAAAACTTTTTTTTTAGTTTTGGATAGAGTGGAGATAGATTTGAACACCTGTCAGTTTGTCTTGCTCTCTGTGTCCCTGTTGAGGAGATTCACCCTCTCTATTTGTCCTGTTTACCATTATCATTAAAAGTAAAAGAAAATACCAACATTTTGGGTTGTCCCCTGAAAAGTAAGAGGGGATATCTTCCAATGGGGACACTTTCTGTTGACCTGGGGGTCCCCCAAGGAATTCCCCTAATTTGCAGGGATTTCCTCTTTGTCCCATAGCCAAACTGGAACTGAAAGTAAATCTCTGTAATGGGACACGGATGGCAAAAAATTTAAATAATTAAATAAATAATCAGCATAGGGGTTATAACCTTCCCTTACTCTATCCAAAATGGAAAAAAAAAAAAAAAAGTTTTGCCTATAGTTCTACTTTAAAGAGATTGTTCTGATTAACCATTACATGGATCATGGGGATGGGAGATTTGCAAATCTGGTCATGCAGGGACCAAAGCTTGTTCATCCTTGAAGATGGGGTGTAGTGACTGCACCAACTACAGTACCCAGATAAATCCTAAAAGGTAGAGCACTCCAGATTTTTAGGTAGAAACTGTCTTGAGATATCTGAAATTTACTAAGGAGTTCAGGTCTAGTCATCTTCCAGTTCTATTTTGTGGTTCAAATAGACTCCAAACCTTGAAGGTTCCAAAGCCAGATGGATTAAAGCAGAGCTTGACATTTGCTTTGAATCCAAGAGTCAGCTAAAAAAGTTAGGAGACAGTTTTTTGTAGCGTAGGTTGTCAGCGCCTGGCACTTTACGCAATGCAACTTGCCGCATGACAATCACGGCAAAACAGCACTGTGTTTTAGGTGCCACTAAAAATAATACCACCTGAACCTGTGTTTTGTGATCATAGCGATTCTGCTGCAATCCCAAAATGCCCAGGTGTGAATGGTTTTTGCAACTCTGGATTCATTTTGAAACTATTGAGGTGATTCACACAGATGCGATCCAGATGGGTCCTGTACGAGTTTGTAGCAGTGCATTCCAGACTCACAAGTGAATGAGTAGAGTGGCATACAGAGATAAGTGTTTTTCTATTGGCAGGTGTTTGCGCACTGAAGTCTATTGGGAGGCGTGTGTACACTGAAGTCTTTTGGGAGGCATTTACGCACTGAAGTCTATTGGGAGGCGGTTTCCCATTCAAATCTATGGGAGGCAGTTTCCCATTCAAATCTATGGGAGGCAATGTGTGAACCCAGGCTCCAGGATGCAATTTCTAGTCACCATGGCGAGCTGGTACCTGTGATTTGTCGAGCCCTGGATTAAAGAAGCAATCCTTTCTACATATAAAATTAACTTTTAACCTCTTTGTGGTTTGCATTCCCTGTTAAAGGTGGAAATCGAACATCTCTCAGGTAGCTGACTACTTCAAATACCATTACCAGTAAGTTTGTTTTTTTTTTAACATGTTAAAGCCTATTTAGTTTTAAGTAGTATAGGAAACCAATATGTGGATGTGATTTTATTTCTTCTGGTCCACGACCCACTGCGGCAATTTCCTTTTACTTTGTGTCAATCCCTCCAAACTTAAAATGGAATACCCTCTTTCAAACAGATAACCCTATTTAAAGAACCTACTCCTCATCAGAGGATTTAAAAAAAAAAAAAAAAAACCCACACGACTCATTTAACCGCTTCAAGTCCGGACACATTTACCCCCTTCCTATCCAGGCCAATTTTCAGCTTTCAGCGCTATCACACTTTGACTGACAATTGCACGGTCATGCAACACTGTACCCATGTGAATTTTTTAGCATTTTGGCATTTATTCACCATTATTTTTTTGTTATATAAATGAAAAAGAAGTCCAAAAATTTAGAAAAAAAGTTTTTTTCCTTATAAAATTTTGCAAATCTTCATAAATTCTTGGCCAAAATGTATTGTTATCTTTTTAGTAAAAAAACAAAATTAGTTTAAAACCACAAATTATAATTTAAAATTTTCTTTTTACATTTTTATATAATAATATTTGTTTTTATTTTTTTACATACTGTCAGCCTAGCAGTACAGTCTCACCATGGTGACACTGTACTACTTGTGGGGGGTGATGAAGATAAATTTTTTTTTTACACCGAATTTTACACCCATAAAGGCTGTAAAAGCAATCATTTCTCCTCTCTGGCTGCATTCCTGCAGCCACTGGGAAATACTGTGTGAGCTGTGATTGGTCACAGCTTGTCACATGGTACAAGGCTGTTGTAAATAGCCTTGTACCATGTGATCTCTGTGATTAGTCACAGATTTCACACGTAGTCAGCAATGTCAGAAGTGACATCTTGCTTACTACTCTTCATATGATCACCGATTGGTCAATCAGTGATCACATGATCGATACCTCGCACAGGAGGTCCCATACAACGATCGGAGGATACAGCGGGCAACGGATCGCGGTGCTGCGCGCTGCCAGGGAGCGCGCACAAAAAGGGTGCGTGGAGGCCGTTTATAAACAGCCACCGGCCCCTGCACTGCCACCGTCCGGCCGTTTATATACAACAGCCGGACAGGAAGGGGTTAAGTCAGGTGATGACAGGTGTATTTAGTGCTGCAGTCTGTGCCTGGAGTAGTTGGTCAACTGCTCATGATATCATTACACTATGCAGCATGAAAGGACACCACCACTGCACAGCAAGTGAAAAGTGCGAAGAGGGATTGTCCCCAGGACAGTCTTAATGCATGGGCCAACCTGGGCATGGTCAATGGCCCCAGCTGCTTGGGGAGCTCCCCCCACTGCACTTTCTGGCACACCTCCGGTACTTTGCAGGTGTTGAGGAAAAATCCCTGAAGTATTTAGCTTCTGCTGCTAAACACCAAACGTCACAGCACTAATCATCTACAGCCAAAGAAGTAATGTGAGCAACTGTATTGGTCAGGTGACCAACCCTTGCTTCTTCGGTTTCTATGGTTACCAGTGGCCATGACACTTTGCAATGTACTGTGGGTAATCTCCTGCTTAAGTCTATTGAATGCAGTAGAGCAGATCCAGGATGCTCGGTGATTGAGGATGATGGGCTCTATGAGATGGCTCCGGGAGTATGGCAAGCTGATAGAGAAGATCGGGGAGCTGCAGCACAGTCTGAGGTACTGTGAGTGTTGGGCAGGGCCAAGAGACCAGGAGACTTGATCTGACCAACCGCAGGACATTTTTGAACTACACGAGACTGTTAGTTGGAGGCTGGTGACAAGACATACTGGGATCCTGCTCCCTGTAATGTGTACAGACATACATACAGGCCACTGATAGGCTGGCAGAAGCATTTATGACAGTGGGAAGTGTGCAAAGGGAGGAGGATAATGTGAAAAAAAAAAAAGGAAGGAGCAGTGTGTACACAGGAAAAAAGCATCAGTGTATAAAAAGGAGGTTAGGGTATACAAGGGAGACTGTGTGTACAGGGGGTAAAATTAATTTGGAATAATTCCCTAGTTGTGTTTGTGTGTTGTTTCTAATCAAGCTAAAATCCACGCCCAATATGTAGCATAATTTAGCCACACCCACTTATGCTGTGTCCCAGGTAACCATCTCCCTGGTAGGGGCCCCAGTGCATAACTTTGCGCAGGGGTCTATGACGCCATTAGGATGGCAGTGACCATCTCCTTTTCAATGAAGAAAAACTGAAGACTCCACTGTTAAGAACCCACAGCTTAATGTGACCACTGATTTGGGTAATAAAAATGACAATTTGATTACCTAAACAGTTAGGAGGTGGGGTAGGGGGAGCTGGCTGGAGATAATCTTAAAGTGTTACTAAACCTACAACAGTAAAATCAGTCTGTATATGCAGTAATGCATGCTTGATATAATCACTGTGGAAGGGGTTAAATCCACAGCACTGTGCAAACATGCTGTTTGATCTTGACTTCTCTGATCCTCCCCTTCTTCCAGTGTCCCTCTCACATCTCCTGATAAGACATTGTGTGGAGACTCTCTGCACATGCTCAGTTTGATGTGTGTTGCTAGTGAGGTTTTTTTTCTTGGGAGAGTGCATGTGATCAGCACAATCAGCACTACCCAGACATGTCAGGGGTTCTGCATCCTCCTAGAGCAGAAAGAAAACTCCAACAAGCTTTAACATGTGCTCTGCTGAATACTAATAGAAGTCACAAGACTGCTGTAACTGCTGATGAGGAAAGGTATTTAGTTTATATGTACTAAAATAATTGCATTTTATGTTGTGTGTACTGTGGGAGACCAGATATAATGAACGCAGGGTCCTGGGTTTAGTAACACTTTATTTGCCTAAAATTCAACTTTGATATTGAGCACAACAGTAGGAAAGAGGGTTAATGAGTTTTGTTTGTAATTTGCCAGAACAGTATTAAAAGGTGGTTTCACATGTGCAGATAAACAGAATTGACCAACACCTGTTTAGTGTAAGGGCCTACATAAACAATCCAGAAAGGAAGATTGTAGTTCATGTGATAGATTAAGACTTGAATGCCTGGGCAGCATAAACCTCTTTATATAACATTACCTGATTGAACAATCTCATTTAGAGACAGCACAGTGGCTTAATGGCTAGCACTTCCGCCTGGCAGTACTAGGCTGTTGGTTCAAATCCCAACCACAGCACCACCTGCCTGGAGTTTGCATGTTCTCCCTGTACCTGCGTGGTTTTCCTCCAGGTACTCTGGTTTCTTCCCACACTCCAAAGAAATGCCTGTAGGTGAATTGACTCCTGTCTAAATTGGCCCTAGTATGTATGAATGGAAGTTAGGGACCCTAGATTACATGCCCCTTGAGGGTTAGGGACTGATGTGAATGTACAATATATATGTAAATCGCTGCGTAAATTGATGGCGCTATATAAGTACCTGAAATAAATTTAAATTTACAAAAACTACACCCTGCAAAGCCCTTCCTACACAATTAATTACATTTATATCCACACAAGCCCTTGCACTACATATACGTAAAGACTGCAATTAAGTTGTAATGTGTCGCCAAATTAATGGATATATTTTATACCTTTTTTCTTCTTTTGCTCTTAAAAACTCAGCCTGTTTTAGAACCTGCACCATTACAGATTCCATTGCTCCTGTGTGAACACTGGCTAAACTTCTTGCTGACGATCTCCGTCTTGTTAATGTGCACTCTGATGCTTTATCTTCCTCCACTCCATAGAGACTTGAAGATGATGCAGTCGACAATGTTCTATCTCGAAGGTTCCTATAAAGATTGAAATATATGCACTCAGTAATTTTCAGGAATAAAACACGGCTTTGATTAAGTAGGAAAAATTAGACATCTGTATTTCTGCTGCTTGTATCTAGAATGGAATCTAAGAAACACTACATAAAGAAAAAAGGAAAAGAAAAAAAAAAAATTAACTGAAATCATGCGATTGAAAAACAAAAACCAGCAAACTACCAGACTTCGAAAAAATGGTAGGTTTGATGATAAATATTGTATGTACTGTATAAACAATTTTGCAAAAAAAGCACAGAAATGTTAGGCTGCAAGTACAATGTGACAAAATCATCCTAATATGTGTATGAATCAGTTCTGCTCTCACAATGCCGACTGAACTCTCAATATAAGAACACTATATTTTAATATACTATATATACCCTGATAATGCCGCACGACAAAACATGTTGGGTGGAGCTTGACGATCCTGGAGTGAAATAGGATGAATGTAAGCTGGAGGGATTGCAGCACTGTATAGCTCTTTGGCTCTGTATATCTCATGGACAGCGCTGTTCATCTGTCAGGAAAATCAGGATGGTTTTTTTTTTTTTTTTATTTGAAAAATGTGAGTGCACTTTATTATTAAGTTATAATAAATCAGTTTTTCGCAGTGAGCACTGTGGCTTTTTTTTCTATTTTTTTTTCATTAGCATTTGGAGTTTCTCCTGGATGGCTTTACCTTGCTGGATGATTGATGAAGCTGTTCCTTGTAAACCTTATGGAGTCATGCCGTTAGCACAAGTCTGCTGAGGCAGACTGAAGGGTTACCATTCCTATTCCCGCTAAGCACCTTGCTGGATCCTGGTATAATAAAGATGTGCATTGTGACCTTTGTAATGAGGGTCAAACTTTAAAGGTGAGCATTTACACTCAAGGGGACAGTGGTAGACATTCACCTAGGTGTGCACTATTACACAGCATTTTGAATACCTTGGCATTTGTTTTTTTTCTGCACAAGCCTATTTTCAGTTCCCACTATTTACAGTGCATTCCTAAAGTATTCAGACACCCTCTACGTTTTTCAGTTTTGTTGCACCTGATACTACAGTTTCATTTTTTACCCATTAATCTACACTCAGTAACCCAAAATGACAAAAGAAAAAAAAAAAAAAAAGAAAATTTTTTTTTTAGAAATGTCTGAATTTATTAAAATGAAAAGAACAAAAAAACGGAAATATCATGCATAAGTATTTAGACCCTTTACTCGATACTTTGTTGAAGCATCTTTGGCAGCAATTACAGCCTTTTTTGAGTAGGACGCGACTGGCTTTGCACACCTGAATTGGGGGATTTTCTGCTATTCTTCTTTGCAAAGCTTCTCAAGCTGTCAGGATGGATGGGGGCTGTCGGTGGGTTCAATAGGGTTTAAGTCAGAGCTCTGGTTGGGCCACTCTAGGAGAATCAGAGTAATCACTAAGCTACTCCTGTGTTGTCTTGACTGTGGATTTGGAACATTGTCATGCTGGAAGATGAACCTTTCGCTCAGTCTGAGGTTCTGAGCACTGTGAAACAGGTTTTTTATTGAGGATAGCCCTGTACTTTGCTCCATTCAGCTTTTACTCAACCCTGAGCAGTCTCCGCTGCAGAAAAACACCCCCACAGCATGCTGCTGCCACCACCATACTTCACTGTTGGAATAGCACTGGGCAGATGATCAGCGGTGCCTGGTTTCCTCCAAACATAACGTTTAGAACTGAGGTCAAAAACAGTTAAATCTTGGTATCATCAAGCCAAATAATTTTGTTCCTCACAGTCAGAGTCCTTCAAGTGCTTTTTTTTTCAAACTCCAAATGGGCTTTTTTATGTGTTTTGTACTGAGGAGATGCTTCCATCTATCCACTCTGCGAAAAAACCCAGATCGTTGAGCGCTGCAGTGATGGTTGTGCTTCTAGAACTTTGTCCCATCTCCATACAGCATCTATGGAGCTCTGTCAAAGTTACCAATTAGTTCTTGGTCACCTCTATTACTAAGGTCACTATCCCCCAATTGCTCAGTTGGCCAGGTAACCGGCTCTGGGAAGTGTCCTAGTTGGTCCAAACGTCTTCCATTTGAGAATTACGAAGGCCACTGTGCTCTTGGGAAACTTCAGTGCAGCAAAAAAAACATTTGTAGCCTGCCCCAGAACTTTGCCTTGCTATAATCCTGTCTCTGGGCTCTGCAGGCAGTTTCTTTGACCTTATGGGTTTTTGCTCTGATATAGCATGCATGGTCAGCTGTAAAGCCTTTTATAGAGATGTGTGTGTCTTTCCAAATCATATCCAATCAATTTAAATTTACAACAGGTGAACTCCAATCAAGGTGTAAAAACATCTCAGTAACGATCAAGAGAAATTGGAGACACCAGAGCTAAATTTCAAGTATTGTTGCAAAGGGTCTGAATACTTCTGCCAAGGTGATATTTCAGTTTTTCTTTTTTCATACATTTAAAAAACACATTTCTAAAATTCTATTTTCACTTTGTCATTATGGGGTACTGAGTGTAGAGTAATAAGAAATTAAACAAATTTTAGTATTATGCTGCAACATAAAATTGAAAAAGTGAAGGAGGTCCGAATACTTTATGAATGCACCATAGATAGTTACAGTGCACCATTTTATCACGGAGTTAATATATTTTTGTGTTCATTGAAATTCACATTTTTATATATTTTGTATTATATTGCATTGAGAGCTCATTAAGCATTATGAGAGCAGCACTGATTCATACACATTTTAACGATAAATATTATATTCTGGTAGCAGAATGCTTGATGCTGCTTTTAACCACTTGCTGACTGAAATATACAGGTGAAACTCGAAAAATTAGAATATCGTGCAAAAGTTCATTTATTTCAGTAATGCAACTTAAAAAGGTGAAACGAATATATGAGATAGACTCATTACATGCAAAGTAAGATAGTTCAAGCCGTGATTTGTCATAATTGTGATGATTATGGCTTACAGCTCATGAAAACCCCAAATCCACAATCTCAGAAAATTAGATTACATGCAATCAATAAAACAAGGATTGTACATAGAACAATATTGGACCTCTGAAAAGTATAAGCATGCATATGTACTCAGTACTTGGTTTGGGCCCCTTTTACAGCAATTACTACCTCAATGCGGCGTGGCACGAAAGCCATCAGCCTGTGGCACTGCTGAGGTGTTATTGAAGACCAAGATGCTTCAATAGCGGCCTTCAGCTCTTCTGCATTGTTCAGTCTCATGTCTCACCTTTCTCTTGGCAATGCCCCATAGATTTTCTATGGGGTTCAGGTCAGGTGAGTTTGCTGGCCAATCAAGCACAGTAATCCCACGGTCATTGAACCAGGTTTTGGTGCTTTTAACAGTGTGGACAGGTGCCACGTCCTGCTGGAAAATGAAGTCAGCATCCCCATAAAGCTCGTCTGCGGAAAGAAGCATGAAGTGCTCCAAAATCTCCTGGTAGACGGCTGCGTTGATCCTGGACTTAATTAAGCGCAGTAGACCAAACACCAGCAGATGACATGGCTCCCCAAATCAACACAGACTGTGGAAACTTCACACTGGACTTCAAGCATCTTGCAGTGTGCGCGCCTCTCCATTCTTCCTCCATACTCTGGGTCCTTGGTTTCCAAATGAGATGCCAAAGTTGCTCTCATCAGAAAAGAGGACTTTGGACCACTGAGCAACAGACCAGGTCTGTTTTTCTTTAGCCCAGGTAAGACGCTTCTGACGTTGTTTGTTGTTCAGGAGCAGCTTTACAAGAGGAATACGACATTTCAAGCCCATGTCCAGGATACGTCTGTGTGTGGTGGCTCTTGATGCACCGACTCCAGCCTCAGTCCACTCCTTGTGAAAGTCCCCAACTGCCATTAGATATCAGGATGAAATTCTTGGACCCACTGTCAGACCCTACACTGGTGCAGAACAGAAGATAATTTTCGACCATCCTTTCCTTTTCAGTGGGCATGTTCCAGCTTTAAATATCTGACCATCATTCTCACACCCAACCCCAATAAGATGTACAAGGCTAATCTACAGCAAGATTAGCACCGCTTTACATTACTTGAGGGCAATGAACCTGATTTGGTTCAGGAATAGTGCATTTAAATTGGCCACTTGCTTTACCTAATTGCACTTCTTACTTCATTTCATATAGTAGAGACAAACTATGTAGCCACCTCTCTCTCCTAACCCTGCCATAGCTCTGATATACTCCAACACCATCAAGTTTCACATCTACCATGAATGATGCACTCAACTTGACGTGTAAACCAGAAAGTGAATGGTGCAGGAATGTCTTTTGGTTCCCTTGTCCTATCTCACCTGCCCATTGATGCACAGTCTGCTTACCAATTATGTAATTTGTGTGGCCTACTCTGAACTGGATCAGGCTTTCCAGATCCACTACTCCAATTTAAAGGACCTTTCCCTACAGGAGACAAACGTTTCTCACCCATTGTCTCCGATGCATAAACTCCCTTATAGCAAACCAAACAAGCTACATTCCACCTTACATGCCTAAATAGGAGAAAGATGCAAACATCATTCATCCAAGCCCAGGAGAGGGCCATCCAGTTCACTCAGTCCTCGTTCGCCGACAAGTTTCACCCTCCTACATGTCTTTTGAAGCTGCCTGAAAATTTGACAAAGTACAAAAAAACTGGTGGACCATTAATAGACCTAGGCAATCACTCAATGGGTTACTTGCTTCACATTAACTGTATTCCACTAATTGTTACAAATACTCTCTGACTTTTCACCTCCTTAATGTCGCATGGGCTTGCATGCCCACAATGTGAAAACAATCTGGTACTCCCCAATTATTATGGTTTGCCAAAGTAAATGAAATTCAACAACTAGGAGGACCTCGTTGTTTCCCTCCATTATCAGGGGAAGAGGTTGAAGGAAACAAGAAATTTATGCACCGCTTTCTTCCATTAGTTAGCCATAACTTGCCAACTCTCCCAGCTTGGATTAAAACAGGAAGTGTGGCTTACCCAACCTGGAATTCATGAACGGGTCAATCCCACTTAGACAGTACTGGTTCAAATGCCCCTGTTTAGTTACATCATTGCAGAGGCATACCACCAACTAATACCACAGGTCAAGTAAGGCAGGAGCTGTCATTGGACAGTACAGATTGAGCCTTTTACGTTTTGGGTTTAATACTGCTTTAACCACACTGTGCATCCAGCAGCAATCACGCAGGTAATCACAGGCAGTGTGGAGAGCCACGATTAACTCCAACTGCCGGTGATTGCAGCTAGCCACTCATAGCAAGCAGGAATCAGAGGATTCCTGCCACTGCAATTTGCAATGGACCAAATCACTGGTGTGAATGTTGTCTAATTCCAGAATTCAGCTATAAAGACCAACAGAATTTTCAGTTTAAGTCAAAACTATTTCAGGTTCACAAAAACAAAAAAGAGGAATAAAGTCTTAACTTAAAAAGGATAGGTTCGTCTTTCATAACATGTTACACCCATATTCAGAGTGTAACATGTTATGAATAGAGCGGTCTACATTCCCCCCCCCCCCCCCCCTTTTGATAGCTATATCTGCTTGCCCGCACATCCCATACAGGCAAGCAGATAAACAGAGAGGTCTGCAGAAGACTTGCATGGCACCAGCGACATGCTGATCGTTGGTGCAAAGGTTTACAGGCTCCTGCAAAAAAAAATAAAATAGTAAATGCACATCTTTTTTACCTGAAAAAACAAAAACAAAAAACACATTATTTATATATATATATATATATATATATATATATATATATACACATATATACATACATACATACATACACACACACACACACCCCCCCCCAAAAAAAAAGACGTGCATTTATATTTTTTTCTAGCAAATAATGAACTTATCCTTTAGAAAGCAGCCACATTCTGGAGTAAGGGTTCATACACAGGGGAAATTAGGCCCATACACTGACCAAATCAGTGTATTTTTGCAGCAATTTTAACCATGTGTTTCTGATCATCTGAGGACAGGAAGCCTGTACAAATCAATGACAGGCTAACAGTGTCTATGGCTGTCTGCATATAATTGCACATGGAGACATTTCCTGGGGTTAGAAATAGATGTGCACCCCTGGATGCAGACATTCCTAACTACAGGTAGCAGTTTAATGTATGAATACATGCAGTGTCAGCCTACCATTGATTTGTACAGGCTTCTTGTCTGTGGCTGAAACACCTGGTCATACCCACCACAGAAATACATTTTGCTCAATGTATGGCAGAGGCTCAACGTGCCTTCTACTAATTCAGACATAGAGCTCTGCAATCAGCAAAACTAACATACTTAGCTCGCTTTTAGTCAAACTGAAAGTTCAGCTGGGCTTCAATATGCATATTAACAGTCTTCTCAGCTTCAGAAACAAAGAAAATCAGTAATATTTAAATGTGAGATGTATGTTAAGTGCTGTGCATTCCTTTTAAACGGAGTGGAAGTTGCACAGCCAAAGACAAGTCTATGTAAGAAGTAGATAGGGGGAGGAGAAGACTAGTGCTGACCATTAATCTATAGCAGCTGCCATCAGAACGACTCCACCATGGGTCAGGCTGCACAGCTGTAAGTGCACATACTGCTGCCTGATCAGACTGCACAGCATATGTATGTTAGAAGTAGGTAGGGGTAGGAGATGACTGGTGCTGACCATTAATCTAGAACAAGTGTCAGAATAAGAACTCCTCTGTGGTCAGGCTGCACAGCTATCAGTAGAAGAAACCTTCCCAGGGTCAGGCTACACAGCTGTCAGTAGAACTACTCCCTTGTCAGGCTGCACAGCATGTACATGTAAGAAGCAGGTAGAGGTAAAAGATGACTGGTGCTGACCATTGATCTATGGCAGTAGAAGAACTCCTCCCTGGGCCAGGCTGCACAGCTGTGATTGTAAATAGAGGCTGAGCAGTGCTGCCCATTGCTGAGGTAAAAGCAAGCCATCCTTCCCCCTGGGCCAGGCTGCGCAGCACCCGGTAGAGGACCCCCCCCCCCCGGGTCAGGCTGTGCAGCAGTCAGTAGAGGACCTCCCCCCTGGGTCAGGCTGCACAGCATGCGCGTGTAAGAAGTAGGTAGGGATAAGAAATGACTGGTGCTGACCATTGATCTATATCAAGTGTCACTATAAGAACTCCTCTGTGGTCAGGCTGCACTGCTGTAAGTATAAAAACCCCTCCCTAGATCAGGCTTCACAGCTGGGAGTGTATGTAAATAGAAGTTGAGCAGTGCTGCGCATTGCTGAGGTGAAAAACAAGGCATCCTCCCTGGGTCAGGCTGCACAGCTGTCAGAATAAGAACTCCTCCCTGGGTCAGGCTGCACAGCTGTCAGAATAAGAACTCCTCCCTGGGTCAGGCTGCACAGCTGTCAGAATAAGAACTCCTCCCTGGGTCAGGCTGCACAGCTGTCAGAATAAGAACTCCTCCCTGGGTCAGGCTGCACAGCTGTCAGAATAAGTATTCCTTCCTGGGTCAGACTGCACATCTGTCAATATAAGAATTCCTTCCTGGGTCAGACTGCACAGCTGTGAGTGCATATACTGCTGCCTGGTCAGGCTGCACAGCAATTGTAAGTATAAGAACTCCTCTGTGGTCAAACTGCATAGCTGTCATTAGAGGAACTCCTTCCTTGTCCAGTTTCACAGCATATATATGGAGGATGAAAGTAGGGGTAGGAGATGACTGGTGCTGACCATTGATCTAAGGCAGTATAAGAACTCCTCCATGGGTCAGACCGCACAGCTATCAGTGTATGTACTCCTCCCTGGCCAGGCTGCACAGTTGTCAGTATAAGAACTCCTTCCTGGGTCAGACTACACAGCTGTGAGTGCATATACTACTCCCTGGTCACGCTGCACAGCAGGGGTAGAAGATGACAGGTGCTGACCATTGATCTAAAGGATTATAAGAACTCCTCCCTGGGTCAGGCTGCACAGCTGTAAATGCATATCCTGCTACTTGGTCAGACTGCACAGCATGTATATGTAAGAAGTAGGTAGGAGATTACTGGTGCTGATCACTGATCTATGGCAGGTGGCAGTATAGAAACTGGTTCCTGGGTCAGACTGCACAGCTGTGAGTGCATACCCTGCTACTTGGTCAGGCTGCACAGCATGTATATGCAAGACATAGGTAGGAGATGAGTGGTGCTGACTATTGATCTATGGCAGTATAGAAACTGGCTCCTGGATCAGACAGCACAGCTGTGAGTGCTTACTCTGCTACTTGGTCAGGCTGTACAGCAAGTATCTGTAAGAAGTAGGTAGGAGATGACTGGTGCTGACCATTGGTCTATGGCAGGTGGCAGTATAGAAACTCCTGCATGGGTCAGACTGCATACACTGCTACTTGGTCAGGCTGCACAGCATGTATATGTAAGACATAGGTTGGGGTAGGAGAGGACTGGTGCTGACTATTGATCTATGGCAGGTGGCAGTATAGAGACTCCTCCCTGGGTCAGACTGCATACACTGCTACTTGGTCAGGCTGCACAGCATGTACATGTAAGACGTAGGTTGGGGTAGGAGAGGACTGGTGCTGACCATTGATCTATGGCAGTTAGCAGTAGAACACCTCCCTGGGTCAGGCTGCACAGCTGTGAGTATATGGAAGTAGATGAGTGGTGGTGGCCACTGATGAAGTGTACACTGCCGTTCTCCCCGGTCAGGCTGCACAGCTGTCAGGCGTCCATGTGTAGACATTGAGAGTGGACTCACCGGGGCAGCAGTGCCACCTTCTGCTCCAGCATGAGCTCCAGCTTCTGGGCTTGCTTGCAGAGCCAGTGGTCGGCGCCGTGCAGCCGGTAGCAGCCCTCCAGCATGCTCCTGAAGTCAGTGACGAATTGGTCTATGGCGCGGTACTGGCCCGCAAAGAACTTCTCCTCCATCCTGAGGAGAGACATGGTGGCCTCCTCTTCCTCCTCCGCCCGCCCGGCCGTCCTCGGACTCTGAGGCGCCGGTTCGGCATCGCCCTCCTCGCATACCGAGCTGCTGCTGACCTCCTCCGCAGCCCCCGTGCCAGGCGTCCGCCCCACCGCCTTCCCTCCGGCATTCTCTAAAGGTGACAACGCCGTCTCCGGCACCTCAGCCATAGCGGAACACCTGACACATCCGCTCCCGTCCCGCACTGACTCATTCCTACCGGCAGCCACCCTACGGAGCCGGTACAGCGCCGCCACACACAGATGAATCCGGTGTACCGGAAGCACTGAGGTGAGCTGTTAAACACTTCCCTGCTGTCTTCCCGGTCCCACCCACCGCACGGCTCGCAGCCAATGCAAAACTTAGACGCCACTTGCCAATCCCAGGGCGTCATTTACCAGCAGCTGCTAGGTGAGAGGAGAGAGCTGATTGGTTGAGACCGGCTTGTTTTGACAGCTCTTACCTTGGAATTGCTATGACAGATGAGACAAGGCAGCGATGGAATAGCCGATCGTTCGTTCTGGGAACAGCAGGAGTGTGACAAAGGGCATATAACCAGAGAATTATGTGGGCTGACCTCCCTTTGGACATGCTAGTTTCCTGCCTGTCTCGGTATATTACAGACTAGGGTTAACGCCTCATCCCTGTAAACCCGAACACATATTCATTACACAGGTTCTGAGGCTAATTTAATGAAGATAAGGCACTAAGTGAGTTTAATTACCACCTTAATTAGCCTCAGAACCTATGTAATGAATATGTGTTCGGTTTTAAAGGGATGAGGTGGCAACCCTATTACAGACCTAGAACAAGCATGTAGCAAGTGAAGCAAAAGCAGCGTTAGAACATATGGTCTGCGCATGTGTTCACAGTCAGAGGCTCAAAGTTGCATAGATTTGTTCACACAGCACCCAATACTAAAAGACAATTGTAACATGCAAGCTGCTGTCAGCAATGTGCACTGCGCTATGTAGTCACCCTGTTGGGGGAAGTGGGGGTTATGTGAAATGCCCCCCCCCTCCCAACCGGATATTCTGCTAAACCTGTAGGTATAAAACCACTTGAAGACTAAGCCTTTTCTGTCATTTTTTGTTTACATGTCACACTCAGTATTTTTTTTATTAGAAAATGTATTAGAACCCCCAAACGTTATATATATTTTTTTAAAGTAGAGGCCTTAGAATATAAATTGGTGGGTTTTGCAACTTCTTATGTCACATGGTATTTGTACAACAGTTTTTAAAACACATTTTTTGGGGGAAAAAATATACTTTTTTGAATTTTAATGCAAAAAAACACAATATGCCCTCCTGAGGATTTACCCCCCTTCCTGACCAGGCCATTTCTTATGCTACGGTGCTACATTTGCATTTAACTGACAATTGCGCGGTCATGCAATGCTGCACCTAAATTAAATTTACAGTATATCCTTTTTTCCCACAAATTGAGTTTTCTTTCAGTGGTATTTGATCGCCTGTGTGTTTTTTATTTTGTGAAAAAGACCAACAATTTTGAAAAAACAATATTTTTAACTTTTTGCTATAAAACATCCCATAAAAAAATTTAAAAAATCTAATTTCATCATAAATTTAGGCTAAAATGTATTCTGCTACCAGGGGTGGACTGAGAAATCATGGGGCCACCAGGCAACAGGGGATCATGGGGCCCCTGTGTCCTCACACACACTCAAACCACACCCAAAAAGCCTATGAAAAGGTACCAGGGGCATTTCATGGGGCCCCCTACTGACCCCGGGCCCTCAGGCAGTGCCCGAGTTCCCAAATAGTCAGTCCGCCCCTGTCTGCTACATGTCTTTGCTAAAAATAATCCCAATACGTGTAACTTCATTGGTTTACGTGAACGTTATAGCATCTACAAATGCCAGTATATATACTTAAATTTTTTTTTTCATATTAGTAATGGCGATCAGCGACTTATAGCAGGACTGCGGCTGGCATTCTGATACTGGGGGGGAACTGACTTACTGCCACTGACATTCCAATGACACTAATACAGTGATCAGTGATAATAAAAAGCATTGACACTGTACTAATGACAATGGGCAGGAAGGGTTAACATCTAAGGTGATCAAAGGGTTAATTGTGTGCTGTTTTACTGTGTGCCGTGTGTGTTTTACTAGGGAAACCTGCTGCTTTGTATTGCTGCAAAGCAGCATGTAGGTGCTGAAAGGGGAGAGATCTGTGTTGTTTACAGACAGACCTCTCCCCTTTCATTGTTCCTTGTTGATCACTAGGTGCCAGCAGGGAATCTCTGACTGGGAACTGGTGATCGACAGCTGTAGCTACAAATGGCGGCACGCGTGCCCTCTACCCAGAAACACACACACACACACTTTACGCAGCCCTGCTGCCCTTTAGCAGTAGTTCTGGTACCAGATAATACCAATTTTTTGGTCAAATATAAAAGATGATGTTATACTGAGTAAATTGATACCAAACATGTAACACTTTAATATTGTGCACGCCTGAGCAATGCCAACAATCGATATCAATTTTATTATCCATAGGCAACACTTTAAAAGCCTTTACAGGTTACCACTTTAGATGTACACAGGTGCTAGATATACTGCCCATGATCTGACATTCGCAGTCCTACCTCAAATGTGTGGGACGATGTTTTCATGCATGCATTCACCTTTGCTTGCAAGCATAAGGGACCAGAGGCCTTTTTTATTGTTTTAATTTTTGTTGCTTAACCCCTTCACACCTAAGGGTAAAACAAATCTAAATGCCTAAGCACAATTTTGCAACCTGACATGTGTTAGTAAAGCTGTACATATTATCACAACTACTTTGTACATGCAGGTGAATTATACTGCTTTTTTTTCAGGACAAATTGGGCTTTCATTTGGTGGTAAATGGTAATGGATTTCTCCTGATTTTTTTTTTTATTATCAAAGGAAAACTGGCCCAAAATAGTAAAAACAAAATCTTTTTTTTATTTAGTTGTGTGTTTTTTGTTACTACCATAACCTACCACCAAAGAACAACCCAAAATAAATTCTCCAGCTCTTGACGATCGCAGCGATACCATATATGTGTATGTTATTTGTTGTTTGTACCCGTAGTACAGCCAAGAAACAATAGTGCGCAAACTTTTTTTAAATCTTGACCTTTGACCCTGACCTTGACCCAAACAATAACCCTGCCACTGAACTAGATCAAACCTTGATCTAGGTAATTTTTCTTTATTTTTTAATATTTATATATCCTTTTTTTTTGCAAACATTTTTTTTCCTCTCTATGCCAGGAGTTAAAGAGATACAATGTATCTCTCTTCTCTATTCATAGAGAGAGAAAAAAACAAGGGGGCCGGAGTGCACAGTGACTGATCACTGTGATAGCCAATCAGAGGCTATCGCAGTAATCATGTGATCGTTAGAACGGGACCCGGGGCTCTCAGTGACACCATGGTACGCAAATATGCGGCCCCACAGAAAAAAAGCCCAGTTCCGTGCGGCCGCATATTTGTGTGATGTCGGCATCAAGGGGTTACAAAAAAAATTAATAATTTTTATTGCTGTTGCAAGGAATGTAAACATCCCTTGTGACAGCAATAGCGATGTGACTGCTACTCTTTATGGAGAGATCTGGAGTCTATAAGACCCCATATCCCTCCTCTGCCCTTAAAAGCATTTAATCACACTAACATCGGTGTGATCAAATGCTTTTCAGTTTTAAAAATGGCGCAGTTTATATCTGAGTAAACTGGAAGGGATGTAAGGTCATCACTTCCAGGTTACTGTGCCATAGAGCCAAACAAAGCCGATCCAATCTGTAGGGTGAGTTCCCTCCTGCTGCTTGTAATTGCTAGTTAGCCACTCTGATTGCTATTACAAGAGAGCTGACCGCCGGCTCTAAAGAAAAACCGTACCGGGATGAGGACTGCAGCTGCAGGCATCAACCCGGTATAACGGCTCAAACTCCAGTGAAATACGGGTACTTCACTGGAGCTCAAGTGGATACGAAAGCCAGAACCTTCCATAAGTGGAAGAGTGTTTGAGAGCAGAAGAACTACTGCAATCAGCAAATAACATTAACCGTACATATATACAGTCAGGTCCATAAATATTGGGACATCGACACAATTCTAACATTTTTGGCTCTATACACCACCACAATAGATTTGAAATGAAATGAACAGGATGTGCTTTAACTGCAGACTGTCAGCTTTAATTTGAGGGTATTTACATCCAAATCAGGTGAACGGTGTAGGAATTACAACAGTTTGCATATGTGCCTCCCACTTGTTAAGGGACCAAAAGTAATGGGACAGAATAAATCAAACTTTCACTTTTTAATACTTGGTTGCAAATCCTTTGCAGTCAATTACAGCCTGAAATCTGGAACGCATAGACATCACCAGAAGCTGGGTTTCATCCCTGGTGATGCTCTGCCAGGCCTCTACTGCAACTGTCTTCAGTTCCTGCTTGTTCTTGGGGGCATATTCCTTCAGTTTTGTCTTCAGCAAGTGAAATGCATGCTCATTCGGATTCAGGTCAGGTGATTGACTTGGCCATTGCATAACATTCCACTTCTTTCCCTTAAAAGACTCTTTGGTTGCTTTTGCAGTATGCTTTGGGTCATTGTCCATCTGCACTGTGAAGCGGCGTCCAATGAGTTCTGAAGCATTTGGCTGATTATGAGCAGATAATATTGCCCGAAACACTTCAGAATTCATCCTGCTGCTTTTGTCAGCAGTCACATCATCAATAAATACAAGAGAAGCAGTTCCATTGGCAGCCATACATGCCCACGCCATGACACTACCACCACCATGCTTCACTGATGAGGTGGTATGCTTAGGATCATGAGCAGTTCCTTTCCTTCTCCATACTCTTCTCTTCCCATCACTCTGGTGCAAGTTGATCTTGGTCTCATCTGTCCATAGCATGTTGTTCCAGAACTGTGAAGGCTTTTTTAGATGTCGTTTGGCAAACTCTAATCTGGCCTTCCTGTTTTTGAGGCTCACCAATGGTTTCCATCTTGTGGTGAACCCTCTGTATTCACTCTGGTGAAGTCTTCTCTTGATTGTTGACTTTGACACACATACACCTACCTTCTGGAGAGTGTTCTTGATCTGGCCAACTGTTGTGAAGGGTGTTTTCTTCACCAGGGAAAGAATTCTTCGGTCATCCACCACAGTTGTTTTCTGTGGTCTTCCGGGTCTTTTGGTGTTGCTGAGCTCACCGGTGCGTTCCTTCTTTTTAAGAATGTTCCAAACAGTTGTTTTGGCCACGCCTATGTTTTTGCTATCTGTCTGATGGGTTTGTTTTGTTTTTTCAGCCTAATGATGGCTTGCTTCACTGATAGTGACAGCTCTTTGGATCTCATCTTGAGAGTTGACAGCAACAGATTCCAAATGCAAATGGCACACTTGAAATGAACTCTGGACATTTTATCTGCTCATTGTAATTGGGATGAGGGAATAACACACACCTGGCCATGGAACAGCTGAGAAGCCAATTGTCCCATTACTTTTGGTCCCTTAACAAGTGGGAGGCACATATGCAAACTGTTGTAATTGCTACACTGTTCACCTGATTTGGATGTAAATACCCTCAAATTAAAGCTGACAGTCTGTAGTTAAAGCACATCTTGTTCGTTTCATTTCAAATCCATTGTGGTGGTGTATAGAGCCAAAAATGTTAGAATTGTGTCAATGTCCCAATATTTATGAACCTGACTGTAGGTGCACACCAGTATTGAAATAATACAAGTTTTAGTTAAGAAATGATTAATAATACATACATGCATAGTACAAACAGGTACAGTATTATCATTAAAGGGCTGAACAAGAGTCATAGTGGAATTGTGCACTTATGCCTGGGTATATATAGTTATTATTATAGATACCTTCAGATAAATATTGCAGCAAAGTTAAGCTGAAGAGGTCCCTGAGGATGATTGTGTTGTGGTGTCTGTCTTGATCTTGATGCCAAAGACCTGAAGACGAGAGCAGAGGTCATGGAGAGATCCTCCATCCATTGTCCTGCCAGCCTGGAATGCTCTTCTCACCAACAGAAACTGTGGTTTGATACTGGAGGTCAGAGTCAGTCTACGTACTTTGTACTTAGTCCGTGGTAGAGTCTAATCTGATATGCAACCAGACCTCTACCTACCAGGCAGCTATCAGATGCCTAACCTGGCCCTAGACTGTGCTGGTTAATGAGCCCTGAGCTAAAACTAGCTATAGAATACCAGACCAAAAGGGACAGGGCTTAGCTTTGGTTCACACCCATGCATTGTTTAGTGTGTTTTTCAGAAACGCACTACAGTCCATTTAACATAGTTTTCTATGGGACATGTTCACATCTATGCTTTTTCAGCCTCTGCGTTTTTGGAAAGGGTCAGGGACTTTTTTTTTTCCCCCACAGCAGGTTGCGTTTTTGGCTCCATATGGAACTGCATCAAAAACGCAAGTGATGCATTTTTGATCCGTTTTGGTACTTTTGCATTTTTCCACCTGCATGTACACAAACACTTCCCAGGCTGCCCTGAGAACCAGAAAGTTCACACCCTTGCAGCAAGAAACATGGTGAAGACTGAGGTTCTGATCAACCTGGTGAGACCCAGACCATACCTCTACAGTCCTGCTGATCCACAACACAAGGATTGTAGAAAAAAGGACCAGGGATGGCTAGAAATTGCCAAGGAGATTTATACAGAGTGGGATTTGTGACGGGCGCGGCGTCAGACCCCAGCCCTTCTCACCAACTTGTGACCAAAGGACTAGCCAATCTAAAACTGTGCTGCCACTTGCATAACAATGCCACTCTTAGCTGCACCCTGCACAGAGATTTTCCAGCTCACTGGACCACAATCTATGTGCCAGCAGCCTGAGAGCGATTGTAACTGGGTCAGGTTGATTATGCAATTAACCCTTCACACTGCCACCACCACCTTTTTACAGAGAAGGAGGAAACTCACAAATCTTAGCAGTAACACTATGATGTTTGAATAAGCATCTGTATACACACTGTCACCGCAGACAGATGTATCCAGAGGTTTTAAAACACACAGTAGCACTCTTCAGAGACAGGGATTCTTAGTTTGCATTAAAGAGCTTTAGAAACAGTTCAACACTTTTCAGAAAATAGGATTTATTACTAAAAAGGTCAAAATGGTGCAATAAAAATATTTACAGAAAAGATGTAATATATATATATATATATACAGTCATGGCCGAAATTGTTGGCACCCTTGATATTTCTCCAGGAAATCATGTATTTCTCACGAAACGTATTGCATTAACACATGTTTTGCTATACACATGTTTATTCCCTTTGTGTGTATTGGGACAAAACAAAAAAAGGGAGGAAAGAAAGCAAATTCGACATAATGTCACACAAACCTCCAAAAATGGGCTGGACAAAAGTATTGGCACCCTTTCACAACTGCGGATAAATAAGAATGTTACAAGCATGTGATGCTCCTGTAAACTCACCTGGGGCAAGTAACAGGTGTGGGCAATATAGAAATCACACCTGAAAGCAGATAAAAAGGAGAGACGTTCACTTAACCTTTGCATTGTGTGTCTGTCTGTGCCACACTAAGCATGGACAACAGAAAGAGGAGACGAGAACTGTCTGAGGACCTGAGAACCAAAATTGTGGCAAAATATCAACAATCTCAAGGTTACAAGTCCATCTCCAGAGAACTAGATTTGCCTTTGTCCACAGTGCGCAACATTATCAAGAAGTTTGCAACCCATGGCACTGTAGCTAATCTCCCTGGTCGTGGACGGATGAGGAAAATTGATGAAAGATTGCAACGCAGAATAGTCCGGATGGTGGATAAGCAGCCCCAAACATGTTCCAAAGACATTCAAGCTGTCCTGCAGGCTCAGGGAGCATCAGTGTCAGCGCGAACTATCCGTCGACATTTAAATGAAATGAAACGCTATGGCAGGAGACCCAGGAGGACCCCACTGCTGACACAGAGACATAAAAAAGCAAGACTACAGTTTGCCAAAATGTACTTGAGTAAGCCAAAAGCCTTCTGGGAAAACGTCTTGTGGACAGATGAGACCAAGATAGAGCTTTTCGGTAAAGCACATCATTCTACTGTTTACCGAAAACGGAATGAGGCCTACAAAGAACAAAACACAGTACCTACGGTAAAATATGGTGGAGGTTCAATGATGTTTTGGGGTTGTTTTGCTGCCTCTGGCACTGGGTGCCTTGACTGTGTGCAAGGCATCATGAAATCTGAGGATTACCAAAGGATTTTGGGTCGCACTGTAGGGCCCAGTGTCAGAAAGCTGGGTTTGCGTCCAAGATCCTGGGTCTTCCAGCAGGACAATGACCCCAAACATACGTCAAAAAGCACTCAGAAATGGATGGCAAAGAAGCGCTGGAGAGTTCTGAAGTGGCCAGCAATGAGCCCAGATCTAAATCCCATTGAACACCTGTGGAGAGATCTTAAAATTGCTGTTGGGAAAAGGTGTCCTTCCAATAAGAGAGACCTGGAGCTGTTTGCAAAGGAAGAGTGGTCCAAAATTCCGGGTGAGAGGTGTCAGAAGCTTATTGATGGTTATAGGAAGCGACTGATTTCAGTTATGTTTTCCAAAGGGTGTGCAACCAAATATTAAGTTAAGGGTGCCAATACTTTTGTCCAGCCCATTTTTGGGGTTTTGTGTGACATTATGTCATATTTGCTTTTCTGCCTCTGTTTTATATTTGTTCCAATACATACAAAGGGAATAAACATGTGTATAGCAAAACATGTGTTAATGCAATACCTTTTTTGTGTGAAATACTTGATTTTCAGGAAAAATATCAAGGGTGCCAACAATTTCGGCCATGACTGTATATATATATATATATATATATATATATATATATATATATATTGAGAGAGCAATAACACAACAGAGAGATAAAAGAAAAAAGTTTAAGAAGGTAGGATACCTGCAGAAGTCCTTGCTTTAAGCAGCATTCAAGTGTCCTGAACAAAAGGGTGCCTTTTCTCCCAAAGTTGGTTCCTGATGTTAAAAGGGAGAATCTCTTCCTCTGTCTCCAGGCATGGCAGCCTTTTTTTCTAGGAACCCAGCAGGGTGTCTCCTTAAAGCAGAGAACCAATCGCCTCATTTGGGGAGGGGTGTTTAGGCGGGGACTCAGGCTATGACAAAATCCCTCACACGTTTATACCATGGTCAATAACCTTCACTAGGTACATGTAGCAGCCTAGCCACTGGTAAATTAATATGCAGAATGATATCCTGAACGTCCAGACATCAAATAGGATATCTTACCGTTCCAGATAAAGACATATTGCTTTTTACTCTCGTGCCACATAGGGGTGTAAGGTGTCAGGTGACTCGTATTAAACTGACCTATCTGAATATATGCTTTGTTTTATTGTACCTTGTTCCTGTCGGGATTTATGAATTTGTATAAAAAAGTGGTTTCAAGTGGTATGTACGTTTTACTGCCACTCTGGAATGCTTTCATGTCCAGTGACTGACTGATTTATAGCTTTACGACCAGGCCAAGGCAAGAGTCTGACAGACATTTTTTGTTCACATGAAAAAAATCTGTATTTTTTGCTAGGAAATTAATTTAAACGCCCAAACATTATATATTTTTTTTAAAACAGACACCCTAGTGAATAAAATGGTGGGTACTACAATTTTTTATGGCACAGAGTACTCGTGCAGCGATTTTTCAAAAGCAAATTTTAAAAACAAAATACACTTTTTTTACTTTTAATGCACAAAAACACAATATATTGGTCAATTATTTTGTAAAATATAAAAGATAATGGTATGCTGAGTAAATAGATACCAAACATGACATGCTTTAATACTGCGCATGCCCCATGCAATGGCGACAATCTGCAAACATTTTAATATCCATAGGCAATGCTTTAAAAGCTACCATTTTAGATTTACAGAGGAGGTCCAGTGTTGGAATTACTGCCCTTGATCTGACGTTCACGGCAATACCTCACATGCATGGTGCAACCGCTGTTTACATACCGGAACAGGGTCAAGGCTTGTGCACACAGGTGTGCGCGCATGGGAGGGGCGATTATTTTTTTTTTTTTTTGTTATTGATTCTTTATTATTTTTACATTGTACCTCATCATTGTACCTCATTACATCAGTGACTTATGGCGGCAATCAGTGACTTATGGCAGGACTGCGGGACTTCAGCGGACATTCTGGCACTGGGGGGGGAACTGACTTGGGGTCACTGACATCCCCAGTGACACCAATACAGTGATCAGTGCAAAAAAAAAAATACTGTACTAATGGCACTGGGGAGGAAGGGGTTAACTTTTTTTATTCGATGAAAGGGTTAACTGTGTGAGGGGAGTGTTTTATTAGGGGGCGGGGGTGTGTACTGCATGGAGACACACTGATATGGACAGATAAACTCTTCTGTCCTGATCAGCATGTCAGGAACTGACAGAGTAGAGCTGTGTGTAAACAATGCAGCCCTGCTCTGTCAGTGTTTGCCGCTGATCGCCGGGAAATGGCCGGTAATGACTGACCGTGACCCGGCGACTGATTGGCGGCACAGGTAGGGCGGTGGCGCGCCTTTCGCGCGCCGTCTACCTGTTTTGCAATAGCACGTTTTAAACCGTGCTTTTGCGCAGCTGTGCCGCCCTGCAAATTTTTTAATGCAGTGGCTGGTCTTCAAGTGGTTAATAATGAGCAGTACCTCAAAGGAAAAAAAAAAAAAAATCAGATTTCTTGTTTTAGTAATGCAGCTTCTGTATGTTGAAATGTTTTGGTGTATCACACTGTGCAGTTTTGTTTGTTGTACTGTGTAGGGCTCATTTACACTTGCTTCGACTTAAAGACATATTAAAGCCCCTACCGCTTCAATATGCTTTGTTGATGTATTTTTGATGCTTCAGTGATGCTTTTTTGAAACTTTAATGAATCTTGGCAAATGCCCTGTGAGTGTGTGATTTTCAGTTTGTTTTAAAGGGGCCCAGTAGACACCAGCTCAGTAGTATCCCCACTCAGGAGATCCCTAGCTCATTAGAACCCCTGTTCAGCAGATCCTCAACTCATTGGTACCCTCATTGAGCAGGCCCCTGGCTTATTAGTACACTCGTTCAGAAGATCCCCTGCTCAGTAGTACTCCCAGTTCTGCTAATGCTCCACTCAGGTTTAACCCCCAGCTCTGTTGATCCACTACACACTAGTATCCCCAGCTTAGCTGATCCCCCTCTTAATAGAAACCCCCAGCTTTGTTGATCCCCCACTCATTAGTAACTCCCAGCTCTGCTGATCCCCTGCTCAGTAGTAACTCCCAGCTCTGCTGATCCCCTACTCAATAGTAACTCCCAGCTCTGCTGATCCCCTGCTCAGTAGTAACTCCCTGCTCTGTTGATCCCCCACTCAGTAGTAACTCCCAGCTCTGCTGAGCCCCTACTCATTAGTATCCCCAGCTCTGCTGATCCCCCTCTTAATAGAAACCCCCAGCTCTGTTGATCCCCCACTCAGTAGTAACTCCCAGCCCTGCTGATCCCCCACTCAGTAGTAACTCCCAGCCAGGGGTGGACTGACCACTCATGGGGCCCCCAGGCAATAGGGGATCATGGGGCCCCTGTGTCCTTGCCGAAACTTAAAAAAGCCTATGAAAAAGGTACCAGGGACATCTCATGGGGCCCCCTACTGACCCTGGGCCCTCGGGCAGTGCCCAAGTTTCCAAATGGTCAGTCCACCCCTGCTCCCAGCTCTGCTGATCCCCCGCTCAGTAGTAACTCCCAGCTCTGCTGATCCCCCGCTCAGTAGTAACTCCCAGCTGTGCTGATCCCCTGCTCAGTAATAACTCCCAGCTGTGCTGATCCCCTGCTCAGTAATAACTCCCAGCTGTGCTGATCCCCTGCTCAGTAATAACTCCCAGCTGTGCTGATCCCCTGCTCAGTAATAACTTCCAGCTCTGCTGATCCCTCACTCAGTAGTAATTCCCAGCTCTGCTGATCCCTCAGTAGTAACTTCCAGCTCTGCTGATCCCTCACTCAGTAGTAATTCCCAGCTCTGCTGATCCCCCACTCAGTAGTAACTCCCAGCTCTGCTGATCTCCCACTCAGTAGTAACTACCAGCTCTGCTGATCCCTGTCTTAATAGAAACCCCCAGCTCTGTTGATCCCCCACTCAGTAGTAACTCCCAGCTCTGCTGATCCCCCACTCAGTAGTAACCCAAAGCTCTGCTGATCTTTTGATTTGCTGATCCTCCTTTCTCTCTAGTCCCCACTCACCACCTGCTATATTGCTCCCATGTTGCAACACCACGTGTGACATTGCTAGTTTCTCCTGCTCTGGTCCCCCAGCTCTGCTGATCCTCTGCCACTTAGTCCTCTTTCCGATCCCCGTTCACCTTCGCCTATAGTGTCCCCTGTTGCATACCACGTGTGCCATTTGCTAGTTGCTCCACTCAAGTCTGAACCCCACTCACCTTCCTGTTGTTCTATTTTTTTCACACCAGATATGACGTCTGTACTAGACAATCCCGGAATATACAGTATACACATGAACCAGAAGTGACTGCTGATGACGTCTTTCCAATTCGCTTGTTGGGGTTTATCCATGTATCCTGCAAAATTTCATACCTGCAATATCTACAAAACAAAGCAAAGCTAAAGCTGAATAAACTCCTCTCAAAACGCTGCTAGTGCTGTAATCAAGCTTTGTCATAGATGTCTATGGAGGCTTTACTGTGGAGACCGTTTGAAGCACCAAGAAAGTGACATGAGGTATAATTTTTGAAGCAAAGCAAACACATTGTGTAAACAGGACTGTTAGCTTACCATTTTATTTAGTGACATGTGCTTTGATTGGCATTCAGAGTGCTTTAAAAAAGAGTGTCCAATACCACATTTTGAAGCAAGTGTAAACAAGCCCTTATTGTGTAAAAAAGGTATATTGATGTTTTTTTTTATTTTTATAAATTATTTACACCAAAAAAGAGGGTCATTTTCTCTTTAATTTGCGTAAAGGGTTTATGTGACTGGCAGTTTGTGGTCTAGTTGCAGTCTCACTATTTGCAAGCCCATGGGTTCTACACCAGGCAGTAGACAGGGTCACTTTCCCTACACATGGGGTACCTTTCTGTGTGTGCATACACTCACCAATGCTCAGGACTAGAGGCCAAGTTCAGGTGAAATCAACCTTAAGACAGCCTTTGACGTAGGGCTCATGTACACGAGAAGATGCTAAACTTGAGTTTAGGAGCTTTTGCCATTTTTTTGCCAAAGCTATTAAACTCAACTCCATAAAAGCCTATGTGTCCATATACACCTAGGCTTTTAGCAGAGTTTAGGAGCTGCCACGTTTAAGTGAGGTTAAACATTCCTCTCCTGAATACGGAAGAATCGTGTTCCGGTCAGGAACGTTTTGACCGCCGGCCACGGGAAAACACAGCAAAATCACGGTACCGCGGTTGCCACGTTTCCCCATGATTTGTGTTTTCCTGTGGCCGGCGGTCGTGTACATGGAGCCTAAGAAATGAGCCACACTGTGTGTAGTAATTTAATGTACAGAGTTCCGCAGTGAAGTGCTGCATCCCATGTCACTACACACCTTGCTGTAACTGTTGCATTTAGAAGAGACACCGCTGGGCCCTTTCCCCTCTCCATCTGACTCCCAGTGACAGAATGGGGACCCACCAAGCACATAGTGTGGACCTCATGCATGTTCTCACTTAACTACTTGCTCAATCTCTCCATACCGTGCAGCTAGGCTGCAGGTCCCTGTGACGCAGGTTCAGTCCCAGTTGCTATGGGAAACTGACCGCTGGGGAGGGAGCCAGAACACCCACCTCACACCTTGTTTTTTTTTTTCAGGACAAATTGGGCTTTCATTTGGTGGTAAATGGTAATGGAGATCTCCTGATTTTTTTTTTATTATCAAAGGAAAACTGGCCCAAAATAGTTTTTTAAAAAATCATTTTTTTAATTTAGCTGTGTGTTTCTTGTCTTGACCTTTGACCTTAACCTTTGACCCTGACCTTGACCCAAATACTAACCCTGTCACTGAACTAGATCAAACCTTGATCTAGGTATTTTTTCTTATATTTATTCTTTTTTTTTTTTCTTTTTACAAACAGTTGTTTTTTTTCCTCTCTCTCTGCAAGGAGAGATACAATGTATCTCTCTCATCCATTCAGAGAGAAAAAAAAACAAGCGGGGCGCTCACAGTGACTGATCACTGTGATAGCCAATCAGAGGCTATCACAGCAATCATGTGACCCAGAATCGGGAGTCATGGGTCCCGATCGTTAGAACAGGACCCGGGGCTCTCAGTGACACCACGGTCTTTGTGCTGAGAGCGGCCTATGCAGGGTGCTCACAGCAGAAAGACAGGTATGCAAATATGCGGCCCCACGGAAAAAAGACCAGTTCTGTGAGGCCACATATTTGTGTGATGTTGGCATGAAGGGGTTAAGCTGAGCGTTTTTCAGGCGTTTTTACAAGCTATTTTTCAGGCTTCTTTGAGCGTCTTTTTAGCAGATTTGAAAATATTATAGGCGTTTTTTCAGGCGTTTTTCATTTAGGTGTTTTTGCTGTGGTAAATAGAAATAGCTGCTGTTTGAGCTGAAAAAAATACTTGAAAAAACACTCATTCCCACTGTTCAGGCATTTTCCATTCAAGTCTATGGGGACAAAATGCTCAGATCTGCCTGAAAAGTAGCACAAGTACTTTTTTGAGTGACAGACGTTTTGCTACAGGCGACATAACGCTCAAGTGTGAACAGGGGCCATTGGAAATAATGGGATTTTACTTGCTGAGTGTTTTTGAGCATCAAGTTGAAAAACGCTCAAGTGTGAATGGGGTCTTAAGCATACCTGAAGTTGAGCAGCTTGTCCGGGGGAGAGTAGGAGGAGCAGCCCCAAAGGAGAAAATGTTAAAAAACAGCAATAGTTTATAAGCCCTGCTATCAGAATCTCAGTAAAATGGCTTTAATATCACTTTAAATAATCGACAAACAAAGTTAAAGGGCAGCTCCAGCCACACACTTTAGGCTGGGTTCACACTGATGTGGTGCGGAATTCTCAGCATTTTCAGTGCGAATTCCGCACCTCATCGGAATCGCACCCCGTTCATGGGAAATGCTGCAGGTGTGTATGTTAAGTTAACAACACCCAGAAGTCAGTCCGCAAAACGCAGTGCGATGTGCAGAATCGGATCACATTGGTGTGAATAGCTATGCGATCCAATTCTAATGCGGACCCAAAAAGGGGTCCTGCAACTTTTTGGTGCGGGTGTGGTGCGATTAGAGTAATACAAAATGTATGGCTCCAATCGCACCGCACACAAATCGCATGTGATTTGCACAGGAATGTGATGCGGTTCCTGTGCAAATCACATGGAATTGACCGCTCCGTATTAGTATGAACCTAGCCTTAATGTAAACACTTAAGGCAAAAATTTTATCTCTTGTATTGGGGTGTAAAATATTTTCAGTGCTTTTGTTTATAATGTGTTCATTTGTTTGCTAGGAACTACTGTCAGCGTCAAACGGCCGGCTCTTCTGAGAGCTGTTTCCTGTATTTTCTGTTATGAAGCATATGAAACAAAACTGCTACATAACAAACCTCCAAAAACAATTTTTGGAAGGTAGACACCCCAAGATGATCTTATTTTTGCCACTACGATATTGATAATAAAGAAACATGCTGGTATTGAGATGGCTACGGTATGCTCATCTTTTAAATGTCACTCACTGACACCAACTGCAAGCTTTTCATTAATACTGGAAGTTCTCTGGATGATAAATTTACACTGCATGCAATGGCTAGATGTCCTGAATAAACCCAAAACACTTTAAACCTCACACAATAATCCCACAATTATTAGTGGTCACTGGCAATAAACCTCCGTCTCCATTAAATAAAAAAAAATCCACAATCAAGGGTGGTCAGTGGCATTTTAAAAAGGCATTTTAAAAACCCCAACCACAACCCCAACTCCCTCATGAAAACAATTCCACAGCAATATTGTATTCATTTTTAAATGTTTTACTTTATATAGTAAAGATTTAAAAAAAACATTGGATATTAAAAACCACTAAAAGAAAATGCTACTAAATGTATTTGGATGCAGTGTTGCATGAGTGAATAACTGGCAGTTGAAGTGAAGTGAGGTGGCTAATGCTGTGATTTGTTGTAGCAGTGGTTCGCTGCGCTGTGATTGGCTGTAGAACAGATTTAGAAAGCACTGCAGCTTTGGTGGCAATAACTTGCTGAGGAGAAGTGACTCTGAGAAGCCTCTCCAAAGTTACCTATTTTTATTATTAATAATATTATATCATATTGTATTATTTTTATTTTTGTTAAAGTTATATTAATCGTTCCCAACTGCCCTATAGCAGAAATAATGCTACAGGGCGGCACGGGTGTGCAAAATCAGGTAGACATACGTGATTTTGCATTTCCAGGTACGGGGCACATGTGAAAATCACTGCAGCTGTCAATCACCGGGTCTCGGTCGGTGATTACTCGCTGGCACCCAGTGATTGCCAAGCATCTCCGAAGGGGAGCAATCAAAAGTACATCTATTATGCTGTATATTGGCACTTTAGATCGCAGATCATCCCCTTCTTCCAGAAATGACCCCTTCAGACCTTCCGTTTCAGTACCTGGAGTAGGTACAGGGGGTTAAATCTGATACAGACCAGTAGATGCCTCAGGAATTTATAGGTATGTTTAAGTGCACAGGAAGATAACCACTCACTAGGTTTGTGTATTTGTGATTTGCCTTTATTTAATAAAAAAAAATGACAAAATCCTTATGATTTTCTTTCAGCTGATTTATTCTCAGCTATCCCTTTAAAAAGTAAAATCAAGCCATTGCTATCTTCTAAAGTCATATTGGTACATAAGCAGGGTGGTGATGATTTTGACACTCTGACTAATTGGGTATTCCTACTGGTCAATCCCAAGAGGGCCTGTAATTGTAAGTAGGGATGAGCTCAGGCATGTTCAGCTCTTAGTCTGAACCCACCTATCTCGCCAGGAAGCTGCTATTGCACCAAGTCAATCATAAGCAGCAAAGGCATTCCCTGCCTGTGAGAAGGAGAGATCACAGGGGAACAAACACTTGTTATTTGGGAAGCAGGTCTTTGAAATCATTTTCCCCCCTTCCTTATGCTTACTTTCATTCACCCTGGGGGGGGGGTCTGATGAAGAAGTGGAAGCTTTGAAACGCGTTACTGCCCACATCCACGCCATCTCGTCTCCATGCTGATGCCACTACTGGCCCGGCACCATCATGTGTTCCATACTGGTCAATGCGGTGGCAGGCTGCTCCCTGGAGTCTATCACTAATCGCCAGACTGACTTGTGGCTATCATACTGGTTGCCTTTGCCGAGGCAAGATCTGTGCATGTACTGACATGCGTTACTTCTCCATGTATTTGTGAGTTGCATGATTTAATAAACCCAAGTCTTTTATGCTGCGCTTAGTCTGGCTTCCCTCTATTTCCCATTCCCTGCCTGTGAGCCGGCAGCTGTGGGGATATGGAATGCATTGGATGCTAATAATTGGCTTTGTGCAGTGGAAGCTTCCTGGCAGGATAGCGCAGGTGGGTTTGTCCTCTTTTCACCAATACATTTCCGTCATGTCGCCTTTCCAGATAGCAAATACAGGTGAAACTCGAAAAATTGGAATATCGTGCAAAAGTTAATTTATTTCAGTAATGCAACTTAAAAGGTGAAACTAATATATGAGAGATAGACTCATTACATGCAAAGCAAGATAGTTCAAGCCGTGATTTGTCATAATTGTGATGATTATGGTTTACAGCTCATGAAAACCCCAAATCCACAATCTCAGAAAATTAGAATATTACATGCAATCAATAAAACAAGGATTGTACATAGAACAATATCGGACCTCTGAAAAGTATAAGCATGCATTTGTACTCAGTACCTGGTTTGGGCCCCTTTTGCAGCAATTACTGCCTCAATGCGGTGTGGCATGGAAGCTATCAGCCTGTGGCACTGCTGAGGTGTTATGGAAGACCAGGATGCTTCAATAGCGGCCTTCAGCTCTTCTGCATTGTTCGGTCTCATGTCTCTCATCTTTCTCTTGGCAATGCCCCATAGATTCTCTATGGGGTTCAGGTCAGACAAGTTTGCTGGCCAATCAAGCACAGTAATCCCACGGTCATTGAACCAGGTTTTGGTGCTTTTGGCAGTGTGGGACAGTGCCAAGTCCTGCTGGAAAATGAAGTCAGCATCCCCATAAAGCTTGTCTGTGGAAGGAAGCATGAAGTGCTCCAAAATCTCCTGGTAGACGGCTGCGTTGACCCTGGACTTAATGAAGCACAGTGGACCAACACCAGCAGATGACATGGCTCCCCAAATCAACACAGACTGTGGAAACTTCACACTGGACTTCAAGCATCTTGCAGTGTGTGCCTTTCCATTCTTCCTCCATACTCTAGGTCCTTGGTTTCCAAATGAGATGCAAAAGTTGCTCTCATAAGAAAAGAGGACTTTGGACCACTGAGCAACAGACCAGGTCTGTTTTCTTTAGCCCAGGTAAGACGCTTCTGACGTTGTTTGTTGTTCAGGAGTGACTTGACAAGAGGAATACGACATTTGAAGCCCATGTCCAGGATCCGTCTGTGTGTGGTGGCTCTTGATGCACTGACTCCAGCCTCAGTCCACGCCTTGTGAAAGTCCCCAACACTTTTGAATGGCCTTTTCCCTTCCACATACAGTCAGGTCCATAAATATTGGAACATCAACACAATTCTAACATTTTTGGCTCTATACACCACCACAATGGATTTGAAATGAAACTAACAAGATGTGCTTTAACTGCAGACTGTCAGCTTTAATTTGAGGGTATTTACATCCAAATCAGGTGAACGGTGTAGGAAATACAACAGTTTGCATATGTGCCTCCCACTTGTTAAGGGACCAAAAATAATGGGACAGAATAATAATCATAAATCAAACTTTCACTTTTTAATACTTGGTTGCAAATCCTTTGCAGTCAATTACAGCCTGAAGTCTGGAATGCATAGACATCACCAGACGCTGGGTTTCATCCATGGTGATGCTCTGCCAGGCCACTACTGCAACTGTCTTCAGTTCCTGCTTGTTCTTGGGGCATTTTCCCTTCAGTTTTGTCTTCAGCAAGTGAAATGCATGCTCAATCGGATTCAGGTCAGGTGATTGACTTGGCCATTGCATAACATTCCACTTCTTTCCCTTAAAAAACTCTTTGGATGCTTTTGCAGTATGCTTTGGGTCATTGTCCATCTGCACTGTGAAGCGGCGTCCAATGAGTTCTGAAGCATTTGGCTGAATATGAGCAGATAATATTGCCCGAAACACTTCAGAATTCATCCTGCTGCTTTTGTCAGCAGTCACATCATCAATAAATACAAGAGAACCAGTTCCATTGGCAGCCATACATGCCCACGCCATGACACTACCACCACCATGCTTCACTGATGAGGTGGTATGCTTAGGATCATGAGCAGTTCCTTTCCTTCTCCATACTCTTCTCTTCCCATCACTCTGGTGCAAGTTGATCTTGGTCTCATCTGTCCATAGCATGTTGTTCCAGAACTGTGAAGGCTTTTTTAGATGTCGTTTGGCAAACTCTAATCTGGCCTTCCTGTTTTTGAGGCTCACCAATGGTTTACATCTTGTGGTGAACCCTCTGTATTCACTCTGGTGAAGTCTTCTCTTGATAGTTGACTTTGACACACATACACCTACCTCCTGGAGAGTGTTCTTGATCTGGCCAACTGTTGTGAAGGGTGTTTTCTTCACCAGGGAAAGAATTCTTCGGTCATTCACCACAGTTGTTTTCCGTGGTTTTCCGGGTCTTTTGGTGTTGCTGAGCTCACCGGTGCATTCCTTCTTTTTAAGAATGTTCCAAACAGTTATTTTGGCCACGCCTAATGTTTTTGCTATCTCTCCGATGGGTTTGTTTTGTTTTTTCAGCCTAATGATGACTTGCTTCACTGATAGTGACAGCTCTTTGGATCTCATCTTGAGAGTTGACAGCAACAGATTCCAAATGCAATTAGCACACTTGAAATGAACTCTGGACCTTTTCCTGCTCATTGTAATTGGGATAATGAGGGAATAACACACACCTGGCCATGGAACAACTGAGAAGCCAATTGTCCCATTACTTTTGGTCCTTTAACAAGTGGGAGGCACATATGCAAACTGTTGTAAATCCTACACCGTTCACCTGATTTGGATGTAAATACCCTGAAATTAAAGCTGACAGTCTGCAGTTAAAGCACATCTTGTTTGTTTCATTTCAAATCCATTGTGGTGGTGTATAGAGCCAAAAATGTTAGAATTGTGTCAATGTCCCAATATTTATGGACCTGACTGTAACTTTCTATTAATGTGCTTTGATACAGCACTTTGGGAACATCCAACTTCTTTTGCAATTACCTTTTGAGGCTTTCCCTCCTTATGGAGGGTGTCAGTGATGGTTTTCTGCACAACTGTCAGGTCAGCAGTCTTTCCCATGATTGTGATTCCTACTGAACCAGACTGAGAGACCATTTAAAGGCTCAGGAACCCTTTGCAGGTGTTATGGCTTATTTAGCTGATTAGAGTGGGACACTTTGAGCCTAGAATATTGCACCTTTTCACAATATTCTAATTTTCTGAGATTGTGGATTTGGGGTTTTCATGAGCTGTAAGCCATAATCATCACAATTATGACAAATCACGGCTTGAACTATCTTGCTTTGCATGTAATAAGTCTATCTCATATATTAGTTTCACCTTTTAAGTTGCATTACTGAAATAAATGAACTTTTGCACGATATTCTAATTTTTTTAGTTTCACCTGTACAATAAGTTAGTTTGAATGAACACTTAAAAAGGGTTTTCATGCATGACCACTAGATGGCGATCTATGCTGGTTTTATTTCCAGATTTGAACCACAGAAAATGTTATATGTGTTACCAGCAAAGTATGAAATAACAGCATTCAAATGAAAGCCTAGGGATTTTATAGAATGCGTGACATTTTTTGGCAAAGTATGAAATATCTGTGTAATTTAATTCTGTTATATACTCATTACTTAGGCATTGTATAAAATACCTAGGCATTCTGCAGAATGACAAGTACTCTTTGGGCAAAGTATGAAAAGCGTAGATTGTAAGCTCCAAGGAGCAGGGCCCTCCTTTCCCTCTTATATTGAACTGTATTGTTCCTGTATTGTCTCCCGTTATATTGTAAAGCGCTGAGCAAACTGTTGGCGCTATATAAATCCTGTATAATAATAATAATGAAAACATGAAATGTCTGTATTATTTAAATGTGTTATATACTTTACCTAGGCATTGTATAGAATAGCTGGGCATCATGCAGACTGACAAATACTGCTAAGGCAAGGTATAAAATAAAAAGTCATGAAAACATGAATGTTTTTCCCTTTTTTTATATTTTGCTATATATGTAACCTAGGTATTGCGGTATAAGTGACTTACTATAGGGGCAGAGCTGCTCCGGGCTCTAGAAAGATCCCATTCATATTATCAGGATCCACTCAGCTGCCTGACAGCTGGCTTGTCTGGGAGCTGAAGCCAACTCCGCCTGTCCCCTCTCCTACCTATCTCTCTAGTGACTGCTAGAAAGAGCAGAGAACAGGGACTGACAGTCACCGCTCTCTGTTCAGAGCTGACCAAGAACTGAGTGATCAGGTGTCATGTGATCGTTCAGTTCTCAGGCTTACAGCTGACGGGGGACAGTTGCATCATCACATTAATTCTGCAGCATGGAGAATTAATCTGCTGCTGTAGACAAATCAACGCACCTGTACGCCGCTGCCTGCTACTGGTTTTCAGTGCGCGCCTCCCCCCCCACTTACCAGCCGGCACCTGCTGTGACAGCAGGAGCCTGCCAGCAAGTCTCTGCCAATGATTTATGGCCAGGACCTGCTGATTGGCTGTGTACAACCATAGCCTAGAGCTCTGTGTTGACAATCAACACAAAGCTCTGTACAGAGGGAACAATCTCTGTGTTAGAGATCTGTTAGTAAAATCAGCACACTTTACACACATTACACATAGGTAGGCGAACATTTAACCCCTGATCACCCTAGATGTTAACTCCTTCCCAGCCAATGTCATTAGTACAGTGACAGCGTATAATATTATCACTGATCACTGTAGTAATGTCACTGGTCATGTCAGTGGCAGTTAGTCACTTTCCCTCAGCATCAGGTAATGTCAGATTGCCCACCGCACTATCGCAGTAGTATAAAATAAATAAAAATTCCAACACCTAACAAACTTTTACACAAACCAATCAATATTAGGGGATTGTTTTATCATAGACATGTAGCAGAATACATTTTGGCCAACATTTATAAAGAAGTTTGATTTTTACATTTTTTTTATTGGATATGCTTTATAGCAGAAAGGCTTTTTTTCATTTACATTGCAAAAAAAATGGAAAAAAAACCCCAAGTGGAGATCAAATACCACCAAAAGAGAGCTCTATTTGTGTGAAAAAACTGATATAAATTTTGTTCGGGTACACCATTGCATGACTGCAGAATTTCCAGTTAAAATAGCACAGAGCTATATAGCTATGGTGCTGTCCTTATAAAGATAAACCTTCTAGACTATTTTAAATTGAATTGTAGGTTTGGGGTATTCCTCTTATAGAAACACTACTGCTCTCCAGAGGATTTACCCCTCTTCATGACCAGGCCATTTTTTGCGATACGGCACTTTGTTACTTTAACTGACAATTGCGCGGTCATGCAACGCTGCGCCCTTATGACATTTGCATTATTTTTTCCCCGCAAATAGAGCTTTCTTTTGGTGGTATTTGATCGCTTGTAGGTTTTTTCATTTTTTGTGCTACAAACAAAAAGACAGAAAATTTTGATAAAAAACAATTAAACAGTTAAACCCTCCTTTTTTGACTTTTTCCTATAAAGCATATCCAATAAAAAAAATTTAAATTCAAATTTCATCATAAATTTAGGGCAAAATGTATTCTTCTACATGAAATGTATTCTTCTTCTAGAAAAAAACCCCAATACGTGTAAATTATTTGGTTTACGTGGAAGGTATTGCGTTTACAAATGGCAATATATATATATATACTGGAATTTTTTAATTTTTTTTATTTTTTACTAGTAATGGCAGCGATAAGCGACTTATAACGGGACTGTGGGACTGCAGTGGGCATTCTAATAAAAAGCACTGACACTGTACTAATGGCACTGGGCAGGAAAGAGTTAACATGTGGGGTGATCAAAGGGTTAACTGTGTGCTGTTTCACAGTAAGCTGTGAGTGTGTTTTCAACTGTAAGCACACTGCTTTGTATGGCTCTGCAATGCAGAGCCATACAACGCAGTGTGCAGGAGCTGACAGGGGAGAGAACTGTATTGTTTACACACAATTCTCTCCCCCATCGGTAATACTTGGCGATCACCGGGTGCTGCGAGCAATCACCGGCTGGGACCTGGTGATTGACAGCCAAGGCCGTGAATGGCGAAGCAGGTAGGGTAGGTTCCCATATACGGAACTGCAAAATCACATATATATGTGATTTTGCGCACCTGTGCCACCCTGTAGCAGTATTCCTACTATAGGGTGGATGGGAAACGGTTAAATAAATGCCCCACCTTTAATTAAAGGACATTCTCTGCCTACAACGGCTTGATGGATGCACAGCATAAAAAGGTATCCCTGGATTTTTATTTTTTGGCAACTTTGGTTGTACTATAATTAAAATTAAAAATGCTTACCATCAGAGCCTATCATGTTTAGTTATCTTATTACCTGGCATCCAGTCTTTGGAGCCCAGTGTTAACAACAGATGCTTAACAGGAGGGAGCAGAGGTGTGCCAAATGCTACATTAGGGTAGTTTATATTTATTAAAGTGACCCAAAGGTATTATCAGCACTAAGATCACTTTCAATGTAAAAGCCAGAAATTAAAACAAAAACACAGCTTCATTTCTTACTTACCTATAACCTTGTTGATTATATTGCCATTCTTTATACATTACTCAGGAATGTATTGACGATAACGATCTTTTCTGGCCAGCACCTCTGGAGATTAGAGCAAAGAAGCTGCAGGAAGAATAGGGAGCAGGGGATTTCAATAAGAGTTGGAAGACTATGTTTTTTGCTTAGGAAACGTAGCCATCTCTCTTTTCTCCTAGCCAGTTCATTCTAAAAGTAGCTTTTTCAAAAGAGTATCATCAGTCAGATATGCCTGGTCCAGAATGATATATAAAAGACCCTGACGGGACTAGAAAAAGAAATGGGTTTGATGTCTGCCAGGGGCATAACTAGATACAGTGGGACAAAAAAGTATTTAGTCAGCCACCAATTGTGCAAGTTCTCCCACTTAAAAAGATGAGAGAGGCCTGTAATTGGCATCATAGGTAGACCTCAACTATGAGAGACAAAATGAGAAAAAAAATCCAGACAATCACATTGGCTGATTTGGAAAGAATTTATTTGCAAATTATGGTGGAAAATAAGTATTTGGTCAATATCAAAAGTTCATCTCAATACTTTGTTATATATCCTTTGTTGGCAATGACAGAGGTTAAACATTTCCTGTAAGTCTTCACAAGGCTGGCACACACTGTTGCTGGTATGTTGGCCCATTCCTCCATGCAGATCTCCTCTAGAGCGGTGATGTTTTGGGGCTGTCGCTGGGCAACACGGACTTTCAACTCCCTCCAAAGGTTTTCTATGGGGTTGAGACTGGCTAGGCCATTCCAGGACCTTGAAATGCTTCTTACGAAGCCACTCCTTCGTTGCCTGGGCGGTATGTTTGGGATCATTGTCATGTTGGAAGACCCAGCCACGTTTCATCTTCAATGCCCTTGCTGATGGAAGGAGGTTTGCACTCAAAATCTCACGATACATGGCCCCATTCATTCTGTCCTGTACATGGATCAGTCGTCCTGGTCCCTTTGCAGGGAAACAGCCCCAAAGCATGAGGTCTACCTATGATGCCAATTACAGGCCTCTCTCATCTTTTTAAGTGGGAGAACTTGCACAATTTGGTGGCTGACTAAATACTTTTTTGCCCCAATGTTTTACAGAGTGTGTTTAAAAGGCAGAGGATGCAGTGGTGAAAAGCGATAAGTATGGATGTTTTTACAGTACAGCATGCAGAATGCATTGGCATGGAATATAAGATGAAAAGTACAGCATAGAGAATGACCTCATGTAAAAAAAGAAATGTATAGCTTTTCCATGTAGAGTGAAATAGTGCAGAAAAGAGAATTTACAGCACACCATATAAAATTAGGTGGTGTGGAGTATAAATGTACAGGGAATGTACAGCATGGCACACAGAACGTTGTGGAACAGGGAATGTAGAGCATGGCACACAGAACGTTGTGGAACAGGGAATGTACAGCATGGCACACAGAACGTTGTGGAACAGGAATTGTACAGCATGGCACACAGAACGTTATGGAACAGGGAATGTACAGCATGGCACACAGAACGTTGTGGAACAGGAATTGTACAGCATGGCACACAGAACGTTATGGAACAGGGAATGTAGAGCATGGCACACAGAACATTGTGGAACAGGGAATGTACAGCATGGCACACAGAACGTTGTGGAACAGGGAATGTACAGCATGGCACACAGAACGTTGTGGAACAGGAATTGTACAGCATGGCACACAGAACGTTATGGAACAGGGAATGTACAGCATGGCACACAGAACGTTGTGGAACAGGAATTGTACAGCATGGCACACAGAACGTTATGGAACAGGGAATGTACAGCATGGCACACAGAATAAGGCAATGCAGACAAGGGAATGTACAGCATGGCATATTAACATCCCTGGCAGTAATCCCGAGTGTGGCTCGGGGTTAATTTACAGTACCAAAAGCGGTAACCCCAAGCCACACTCGGGATTAAACTGTAGCACTTCTCCTGTGACCCCCCGATCCTTACCTTGTCCTGCGATCACCCGTTGTCCTCCCGCTGTGTCCTCTGGCCGATGCCGGCATCCATCTTCCAGGTTCCGTTCCCTGTGAGCATAAAAAAAGTTATAATATGACGTACACAGAATACATTGTAATCTATTAGGATTACATTACTGTATCAAACCATTTCACCTCAGTTTTGTCCCTAGTGCTTTGTCCTGTGCCCTGCCTGCAGTTTTACCATTCTTTCTGCCTGGAAACTTGAGAACGTCCATGGCATCCAAAAAGCGTCCCTTTAGGCCAAAAGTGGTTTTAGACCAGCTAGAAGACAGCGACAGTGAATTAGAATCCAATAAATATATATATGCTGAAATATCAATTTATATCACCCTGCTTAAATGATGGTGAAAGATAAAAAACAAAACTCTATTACTAAGATCATAAATACTATAACAAAGCAGCTGTTTTAAATAATATTAAATATGCACATGGATGAGTAGCTTAAACCATCCTCATAAACAGCTCTCAGTTATACTCAAATTACCCTAAAACATTAGAATCATATGTACACAGATATCACATGGAAAATGGAAAGAACAGCAAGGCTTCCACCGAAGTGTACAAATGTGAATAAAGTTCAGTTCACTCACTTCATCGATGTAATATTCCTTTAGGACAGTTCAATACACCATCATTGTGATCCTGCAGTGATTAACACTCCATCAAATTGAACACTCACCAGATGCTGGTGAGTAACCAGCAGTGGAAAATAAACCTCCTTGGTGCTGAATGATTAATACAGGACCGAAAGTGGAATATTCATCCTCAATATCACAGACCAAGATCACCATCCATCAGATATAAATATTGATCACTTTCCTTCTGACTTCCTCACCATCAAGACAATCATAATACTCCAATTCCATATGTGGGCAAAGTAAAGGACAACCACATAGTGTAATTCCGTTTAACACATTTATTAAACAAAACCCCCCTTAAAATGACACTCACATTGAGTCAAGTAAAAAAAGCACAGTGTATGAATGTAAATAGGCTCCAGCAGGGGCGGACTGACCATTTGGAAACTCGGGCACTGCTCAAGAGCCCGGGGTCAGTAGGGGGCCCCATGAGATGCCCCTGGTACCTTTTTCATAGGCTTTTTTGAGTTTGGGCAAGGACACAGGGGCCCCATGATCCCCTATTGTCCGTGGGCCCCATGAGTTGTCAGTCCGCCCCTGGGCTCCAGCCGTTCTAGCAGCCGCTTTCAGCGGCAAGTAACAGTCTCACCACACATTTCCTGGTACGGACTCCCGCAGTAGCGTTCACGTGATCGAACCACGTGGTCCCGGTGTGCGCGCTGACGTCACGGATGGTTATGCCCTGACGCATTCCGTCATGCCAACTTACTCTGAGAGTGTGGCCATATGTGAAAATGAGCGGTTGTCAGGGCTCCGGGTATGACCAGAGGTGTGTGGACTGACACAGTGAAACGCAGGCTTCAGATATAGTATAAACAATATAGTTTATTTAAGACTAAACAATACATAAATGCAGTGCAAGACTAAACATAAACACAGTGCAAACAAACCAAACCAAAACCCCCAACAGATAACAAAAGAACAATACTAAGCGTAGTCGGGCAGGCTGGGTCGGTAGCAAACGGGCAGGCAAGGTACAAAGGAGCAGGCAGAGCGTAGTCAGACGGGCCGGGTCAGGAACAATCAGGCAGACAATCAGACAAGGTACAAAGGAGCAGACTGGAGAGTGGTCAGGAATAGCAGAGGTCAGGACAGGCGGAGTTCATTCAGAGTCAGGGATCAAGCAGGATCAGACAGGAAGCAGACAGGATGCAGGTACAGGGGCTCTTGGGAAACATACACCAAGGCCCAGATCACAGGCCTGGTCATTTCTTATATGCACCTTCTGCAATCAGCCTCAGGTGTTTTGGCTGACTGCAGGAGTGAGCCTCTGGTTGCTGAGAGCACCCGCTGGCCAGTCCTGGTACTGCAACCCACAAGGCAGGTGAGTCCCACCACTATTGGCGAGTCCATTCCTGACAGTACCCCCCCTCAAGGAGCGGCCTCAGGACGCTCCAAACCGTCCTAAATGGGCAAAATGTTCCACCGCCCGGATCCGGTAATTGGCGGAATATCAATGACTGGTACATCAGACTGGGCACCGGGCAGAGGCACATCAGGCTGGGCACCGGACGGAGGCACATCAGGCTGGGCACCGGACGGAGGCGCATCAGGCGGGGCACCGGAAGGAGGCACATCAGGCTGGGCACTGGACAGAGGCACATCAGGCTGGGCACCGGGCCACCAGGCGGAGCAGCGGGCACCGGGCCACCAGGCGGAGCAGCGGGCGCCGGGTCACCAGGCGGAGCAGCGGGCGCCGAGTCATCTGGCAAGACTGCGGGCACCGAGTCATCTGGCAAGACAGCGGGCGCCGGGTCATCTGGCAAGACAGCAGGCGCCAGGTCATCTGGCAAGACAGCGGGCATCGGGTCGTCAAGCAAGAGAGCGGCCACCGAGTCATCTGGCAAAACAGCGGGCATCGGGTCGTCAAGCTCGACAGTGGGCACCGAGTCATCTGGCAAGACAGCGGGCGCCGAGTCATCTGGCAAGACAGAGGGCGCCGGGTCATTTGGCAAAACAGCGGGCATCGGGTCGTCAAGCAAGACAGTGGCCGCCGAGTCATCTGGCAAGACAGCGGCCGCCGAGTCATCTGGCAAGACTTCGGGCGCCGAGTCATCTGGTAAGACTGCGGGCGCCGAGTCATCTGGCAAGACTGCGGGCGCCGAGTCATCTGGCAAGAAAGCGGGCATCGGGTCATCAAGCAAGACAGCGGGCACCCAGTCATCTGGCAAGACAGCGGGCACCAAGTCATCTGGCAAGACTGCGGGCACCAAGTCATCTGGCAAGACAGCGGGCAGCAAGTCATCTGGGAAAACAGCAGGCACCGAGTCATCTGGCAAGACAGCGGGCATCGGGTCATCAAGCAAGACAGTGGGCACCGAGTCATCTGGCAAGACTGCGGGCACGAGTCATCTGGCAAGACTGCGGGCACCGAGTCATCTGGCAAGACTGCGGGCATCGGGTCGTCAAGCAAGACAGCGGGCACCGAGTCATCTGGCAAGACTGCGGGCACCGAGTCATCTGGCAAGACTGCGGGCACCGAGTCATCTGGCAAGACTGCGGGCATCGGGTCGTCAAGCTCGACAGCGGGCACCGAGTCATCTGGCAAGACTGCGGGCACCGAGTCATCTGGCAAGACAGCGGCCACCGAGTCATCTGGCAAGACAGCGGCCACCGAGCCATCTGGCAAGACTGCGGGCTTCGAGCCATCTGGCAAGACTGCGGGCACCGAGCCATCTGGCAAGACTGCGGGCATCAGGTCGTCAAACAAAACAGCGGGCACCGAGTCATCAGGCATCAGGGTATCAGGCTGAATTGCGGGTGCCGGGGCACCAGGCTGAACCACGGAAGGTGGGTTCTCAGACGGCAGGCTGACCGGTTTGGATACTGGCAGGATGGTACTGGTTGGAAAGAATTTTCGCTTTTTCCTGGTTTTAGTTACTGGAGCACAGGAAGTAAGCGCAGGTTTGTAAGTGGATAGAGCAGCTGTAGGCAGAGAAGAGCTGGGGGATCGAACAAAGGAGGGAGCAGTTGCTACAGAGGACTTCTTTACAGGGTTAAAGAAAGGCAGCGAGTGGGAGCAGGGGACTGATATGTGGTAGTTAGCAGAGTATGCTGGGCCGTCACTGGGGGTGCTGTCGGGGATGCAGGAAGAGTGCCTTGAGCAGAGGAATGACGTTGCAAGCTGACTGAGGCTGGGTGCAACAAGTCTGACCATGTCTGCAGTATGGGTTGAACAAAGCTCAGCTTACACAAAGCCTGTCTGGTCAAAGACTGCACTGCGTTTATACAGTCTCTTAGTACCTGTTGTGAACATGCAGAATAACGCTCCAGAAAGTAATCCACGTCATCCTCCAATAACCATACCAGGGACTCTACCTGGTCGGCACTAAATGGTGGCAAAAATTCATCCCTGCTTTCGGGGGTACCAGATGAAATCAACTCTGCACAAACCTGAATCAATGGTTGCACCTCAGAGAGCTCTGTGCCCTGATCTACTAGGCAATGAGCAATCCTTATGCACTCTAGCAGTTCATCCCGGGTATACTCCTTCAGAGTCTGATAAGCATAATCTCTGTCATCAAACACTAGCAGAGACAAATACACCACCTCATCAAGATTCATCCTTCCCAACAACAATAAGCCAAGATGGCTTTCCTGTGCAGCCACTTCTGGTCAGGATTGGCCTTGGTGTAATGTCAGGGCTCCGGGTATGACCAGAGGTGTGTGGACTGACACAGGGAAACGCAGGCTTCAGATATAGTATAAACAATATAATTTATTTAAGACTAAACGATACATAAACGCAGTGCAAGACTAAACATAAACACAGTGCAAACAAACCAAACCAAAACCCCCAACAGATAACAAAAGAACAATACTAAGCGTAGTCGGGCAGGCCGGGTCGGTAGCAAACGGGCAGGCAAGGTACAAAGGAGCAGGCAGAGCGTAGTCAGATGGGCCGGGTCAGGAACAATCAGGCAGACAAGGTACAAAGGAGCAGACTGAAGAGTGGTCAGGAATAGCAGAGGTCAGAACAGGCGGAGTTCAATCAGAGTCAGGGATCAAGCAGGATCAGACAGGATGCAGGTACAGGGGCTCTTGGGAAACATACACCAAGGCCCAGATCACAGGCCTGGTCATTCCTTATATGCACCTTCTGCAATCAGCCTCAGGTGTTTTGGCTGACTGCAGGAGTGAGCCTCTGGTTGCTGAGAGCACCCTCTGGCCAGTCCTGGTACTGCAACCCACAAGGCAGGTGAGTCCCACCACTATTGGCGAGTCCATTCCTGACAGTGGTCTTTTAAAAGGCCACTTGTCATATCATTGGTTAGACGATCTAACTCCTTGCTGCCCTCTAATGGATGTACACTATAATGCTCACTACATTCATGATTTTAACAAGATAACATGACTGATAATAAGATCTCTCCTAACTCGCTCTGACCTAACAGATAAAATTTAAATTACAACCAACAGTGCAATAAACTTAATTCATAAGATTAAATATAAATAACTCCATCAATGTTTTAAATAATAACAATTTGAAAATTATATATATATATACAGTGGGGAACGAAAGTTTGGGCACCCCAGCTAAAAATTTGTATTAATGTGCATAAAGAAGCCAAGGAAAGATGGAAAAATCTCCAAAAGGCATCAAATTACAGATTAGACATTCTTATAATATGTCAACAAAAGTTAGATTTTATTTCCATCATTTACACTTTCAAAATAACAGAAAACAAAAAAATGGCGTCTGCAAAAGTTTGGGCACCCTGCAGAATTTATAGCATGCACTGCCCCCTTTGCAAAGCTGAGACCTGCCAGTGTCATGGATTGTTCTCAATCATCGTCTGGGAAGACCAGGTGATGTCAAGCTCAAAGGTTTTAAATGCCCAGACTCATCTGACCTTGCCCCAACAATCAGCACCATGGGTTCTTCTAAGCAGTTGTCTAGAAAACTGAAACTGAAAATAGTTGACGCGCACAAAGCTGGAGAAGGCTATAAGAAGATAGCAAAGCATTTTCAGATGTCAATATCCTCTGTTCGGAATGTAATTAAGAAATGGCAGTCATCAGGAACAGTGGAAGTTAAAGCAAGATCTGGAAGACCAAGAAAAATATCAGACAGAACAGCTCGCAGGATTGTGAGAAAAACAAATCAAAACCCACGTTTGACTGCACGATCCCTCCAGAAAGATCTGGCAGACACTGGAGTTGTGGTACACTATTCCACTATAAAGAGAAACTTGTAAAAATATGGTCTTCATGGAAGAGTCATCAGAAGAAAACCTCTTCTACATCCTCACCACAAAAATCATCATTTGAACTTTGCAAATGAACATATAGACAAGTCTGGTGCATTTTGGAAACAAGTTCTGTGGACCGATGAGGTTAAAATTGAACTTTTTGGCCGGAATGAGCAAAGGTACGTTTGGAGAAGAAGGGGCACAGAATTTAATGAAAAGAACCTCTGTCCAACTGTTAAGCATGGGGTTGGATCAATCATGCTTTGGGGTTGTGTTGCAGCCAGTGGCACAGGGAACATCTCACGAGTAGAAGGAAAAATGGATTCAATAAAATTTCAGCAAATTTTGGATGGTAACTTGATGCCATCTGTGAAAAAGCTGAAGTTAAAGAGAGGATGGCTTCTACAAATGGATAATGATCCTAAACACACCTCGAAATCCACGGGGGATTACATCAAGAGGCGTAAACTGAAGGTTTTGCCATGGCCTTCACAATCTCCTGACCTCAACATTATTGAAAATCTATGGATAGACCTTAAAAGAGCAATGCGTGACAGACAGCCCAGAAATCTCAAAGAACTGGAAGACTTTTGTAAGGAAGAATGGGCAAAGATACCTCAAACAAGAATTGAAAGACACTTGGCTACAAAAAGCATTTACAAGCTGTGATACTTGCCAAAGGGGGCAGTACAAGATATTAACTCTGCAGGGTGCCCAAACTTTTGCAGACGCCATTTTTTTGTTTTCGGTTATTTTGAAAGTGTAAATGATGGAAATAAAATCTAACTTTTGTTGACATATTATAAGAATGTCTAATCTGTAATTTGATGCCTTTTGGAGATTTTTCCATCTTTCCTTGGTTTCTTTATGCACATTAATACAAATTTTTAGCTGGGGTGCCCAAACTTTCGATCCCCACTGTACCACTTGCTGACTGAATATATATATATATACACACACATATATATATATATATATATATATATATATATATATATAATTAATAAAATATAAATTAAAATTATATAATAAACTACCAATTATTCATTACATACTAAAAATTCATAATAATAAAGGAAAACAATAATCACTAATAAAACAATTAATATCTAATTGATTATTTAGACCATTCTGTGTTAAGGCATCCGTAAGAAAAATCCACTTAGTTTCCCTTTTTGATAATTACCTCACCCTATTGGAGCTTCGCCAAGAATGTGGAATAGTATCTTTCCCCCAGAATTTCACACAAGAAGGGTCCTTATTATGATGCTTCCTAAAGTGCATGGAAACACTATGATACTTATATCCTATAGATATATTATGTAGATGTTCATTAATCCTTTTTCTAAGATGTCTTTTTGTGCGACCTGTATAAATAAGGCCACATGGGCACTCCAAGGCATATAAAACATGGGTGGTCTCACATGTTATAAAAGCAGGGATATCAAATTCTTTCCCTTTTGATGATGATTTAAATTTGGTAAAGCCCCTGAATCTACTACTCACCGTATTACATGCTGAACATTTCCGACATGAGAAAAACCCTTTTTTATTCCAATACATTTCCACTTTACCAGGTGGGTCTAGGATTTTCTTAACCACTTTATCACCAATAGTGGGGGCCTTTCTGTATATCAGCGATTCTCAACCTGTGGGTCGCGACCCCTTTGGGGGTCGAACGACTCTTTCACAGGGGTCGCCTAAGACCATCGGAAAACACATATTTCCGATGGTCTTAGGAACCGAGACACCGCTCCTCTATCCGTCTCCAGGTGTGGGCGGGATGACATGCCGCCCTTGTCATCTGGACACACCCCTGGGATCAATCCTCGCCGGTGATTGGCCGCCGGAACTGTAGCTCAGGAGAGGCACACAGGCGGCCAATCACCGGCGAGGTGGTGGAGCTTGGAGAGGAGGAGCCGAGCGGCACCGCGAAGATCGAGCGAGTGAAGAGGAGGAGAGCGGCCAGAGAAGGAAGACAGCTGACCGGTAAGTGTCTGTACCATGGGAGAGGGAGGTAGCGAGCGAGCCCAGGCTGGAGCAGGGGTCAGCAAGGTAAGTATCATTGGTGTCAGTGGGAGGAATAGAGCCCAATCATTGGTGTCACTAATACCAATGATGGGGCACTATTCCTCCCACTGACACCAACGATGGGGCACTATTCCTCCCCCCACTGACACCAACGATGGGGCACTATTGCTCCCCCCACTGACACCAACGATGGGGCACTATTCCTCCCCCCACTGACACCAACGATGGGGCACTATTCCTCCCCCCACTGACACCAACGATGGGGCACTATTCCTCCCCCACTGACACCAACGATGGGGCACTATTCCTGCCCCCACTGACACCAACGATGGGGCACTATTCCTCCCCCACTGACACCAACGATGGGGCACTATTCCTCCCACTGACACCAACGATGGGGCACTATTCCTCCCACTGACACCAACGATGGGGTACTATTCCTCCCACTGACACCAACGATAGGGCACTATTCCTCCCACTGACACCAACGATGGGGCACTATTCCTCCCACTGATACCAACGATGGGGCACTATTCCTCCCACTGATACCAACGATGTGGCACTATTCCTCCCACTGACACCAATGTTGGGGCACTATTCCTCCCCCTGACACCAATGATGGGGCACTATTCCTCCCCCTGACACCAATGATGGGGCACTATTCCTCCCACTGACACCAATGATGGGGGCACTATTCCTCCCACTGATAACAATGATGGGGGCACTATTCCTCCCACTGACACCAGTGATGGGACACTTTTCCTCCCACTGACACCAGTGATGGGACACTATTCCTCCCACTGACACCAGTGATGGGACACTATTCCTCCCACTGACACCAGTGATGGGACACTATTCCTCCCACTGACACCAGTGATGGGGCACTATTCCTCCCACTGACACCAGTGATGGGGCACTATCCCCCCCCCAGACACCAATGATGGGGCACTATTACTCCCACTGACACCAATGATGGGGCACTATTCCCCCCACTGACACCTATGATGGGGCACTATTCCCCCCACTGACACCTATGATGGGGCACTATTCCTTCCACTGACACCAATGATGGGGCACTATTCCTCCCACTGACACCAATGATGGGGCACTATTCCTCCCACTGGCACCAATGATGGGGCACTATTCCCCCCACTGACACCTATGATGGGGCACTATTCCTCCCACTGACACCAATGATGGGGCACTATTCCTCCCACTGACACCAATGATGGGGCACTATTCCTCCCACTGACACCAATGATGGGGCACTATTCCTCCCACTGACACCAATGATGGGGGCACTATTCCTCCCACTGACACCAATGATGGGGCACTATTCCTCCCACTGACACCAATGATGGAGGCACTATTCCTCCCACTGACACCAATGATGGAGGCACTATTCCTCCCACTGATACCAATGATGGGGCACTATTCCTCCCATTGACACCAATGTTGGGGCACTATTCCTCCCACTGATACCAGTGATGGGACACTTTTCCTCCCACTGACATCAGTGATGGGACACTATTCCTCCCAATGACACCATTGATGGGACACTTTTCCTCCCACTGACATCAGTGATGGGACACTATTCCTCCCACTGACACCAATGACGTGGCACTACTCCTCCCACTGCAAAATTACAGTTATGAAGTAGCAACGAAAATAATTTTATGGTTGGGGGTCACCACAACATGAGGAACTGTATTAAAGGGTCACGGCATTAGGAAGGTTGAGAACCACTGCTGTATATAAACACTGGTCTTTCCAGTAGTATTGGTCCCAATACTTTATCCATTTGCAATATATGCCAGTGCTTGGCAAATATATTTTCAACTTCTTTAACTTGGCATGAAAATTGGATATAAATCCCCACTGGTGCATTCAATTGTTTATATCCATGACAATGTTCCTTGGGTATATTGAATACCTCATCAACAGTGAATTAAATTCACTTGTAGAATTGAATGAAAGTGATTCATGAGAAAATTCATCATCAGACACTGAAAGTGACGACAGTGACGATTCTGCGACTGAGCTAAGTGATGTGCGAACTTGGTGCTCTATTGACTGTGGTACGGATCAGGCAGCACCCCCAAGATTCCCATTTACTGGAGCATCTGGTATGAAAGTAGACGTTGAACATGACAACCCCTTGGCATACTTACAATTATTCCTGACCAATGAGGTTACTGAAAAAATAGTTACTGAGACAAACCAGTACCAAGAGCAACAATTGACTACTCTGCATCTAAAGTTTCCAAGAAGCAGAAAGTGGGACCCAGTGATCAGAGATGACATTTGAAAATTTCTGGGCCTAACACTTCAGGGAGTGGTGGGGAAACCCCTGCAGAAGTGGTATTGGACAACTAATAAATTACTTGCCACTCCATTCTTTGGCAGAATTATGTCAGAGTACAGATTTTCCCTGATCATGAAATTTTCACACTTCGAAAACAACAAAGAATTTGATGAAACTACTCATCCTGCACCAAAACTAAAAAAAATTTGGGAAGTATGTCAAATGATTCTAAAGAATTTCCAACGGAGCTATGTGCCAGAAAGAGATATCAGCATAGATGAAAATCTAATGGCCTACAAGGGAAAGCTCAGCTGGGTAAAATACATTGCATCAAAGAGAGCACGATTTGGCATTAAATCCTACATGCTATGTGAATCGTCAACTGGCTACACTTGGAATTCAGTCATATACACTGAAAAAGGAACAAAATTCAATCCAAAATACAGCAACTATGGAATGGCAACATCTTCCGTTCTTTCACTAATTGAGCCATTGCTAAATCAAGGCTATTGCGTAACAACCGACAACTTTTATACATCTCTTGAACTTTATGAGTTTCTTCTGCAAAACAAAACAGAAGCCTATGGAACTGTTAGGGCTAACCAGTGCGACATGCCGCCAATGTTTGGCAATAAGAAGCTGAAGACTGGAGAAATGGTTGCCTGGCAGAAAGGCAAAATGATGGCACTGTGATGGTGTGACAAGAAAGATGTGTGCCTAATGAGTAGAACTCACAATACCTCCACTGTTATGGTACGCACAAAAGGTGGGAAAGAAATCACTAAGCCACAAGTAGTGACAGACTACAATAACACCATGGGAGGTGTTGACAGAGCAGACCAAGCAATGACATTCTACCCAGTAATGAGGAAACAGGAAAAGAAATATTACAAGAAGATCTTCAGGCATCTTCTTGAGCAATGCTTGTGGAATGTCTACATTCTGCAAAAAAAAAAAAGAGTGACAAGCCTGTGATTCATTCTGACTTCATTTCGAAAATTGCCCAACGATTCTCTGTGAACCACCAAACACCAACAATGACTGGGAATAGAGGTCGTCGTGCTGTTGGCGTTGTCAACCCACAACGCCTGACTGGTCGTCACTTCGTGGACTACATCCCACCAACCGAGAAAAAATCAGCACCTACAAGGATGTGCGTGTTTTGTTGCTCGAAGCAAGATGACAGTGGAAAGAAAATCAGAAAAGAAATCAGGTTCCATTGTACTGATTGTGACGTCAGACCTTGTGCAGTCCCATGTTTCAAAATGTTTGGTACCCGGGAGGTTTACTAAACCAATAGCTGGGTCTAGTACTATTGCACCCTTGTTTGGACAAATTTCATTGTTTGTGGTTTGATTACATTATTGAATTGAATTTATTATTATTATTATTATATTATTATTTTTTATAGTTATTTATTGTATTATAATTTATGATTTTGTGTTTCAAACTTTATCATACCCGGGATGTTTACTAGACTTTGACATTCAAAAATACTGACCTAATCAGACTGCCAGGGAGGTTAAATGAGGAAGTGTGGAATAGGGAAGCATGGCATATGGAATTAGGCAATGTAAAATGTAGAGAATGTACAGCATGACAGAGTGAGGTATATCAATATAGGGAATGTACATCATGGCATAGAGAATGAAGCAGTGCGTAATAGTGCTCATACAGCATACTATGGGACATGAAACTTTGCTGAACAATGAACATACAGCATGGCATATAGAATAAGGTAATGGGAATAGGGAATAAATATACAGCACGGTGTATGGAAAACTGTATTGCAGAATAGAGAACATACAGCACTGCATTTTGAATAAATGGGTTTGGATTATTTTTGAATGTACAGCATGGCATACGTAATGAGGCGATATGCAATAAGGAATGCACAGCATACAGAATGATACATTGTAGAAAAGGGAATTACAGCATGGCTTGTACCACATGTGTCAAACACAAGGCCCACGGGCCGAATCTGGCCCACCAGGCCATTTCATGTGGCCCTCGCACCTCTTCTGCAGCTGCAGCACCCCCTTCATCTCTGCCCCCAATTTGTGTCAGCAGTCAACAGAAGAGAGGAGGACAGAACTCCTCCAACAGATCCTGCACCTCTCTGTGCAGCCACAGCACCCTCTTGTCTCCATTTCCTCTGGTCTCAGCACTCAGCAGACTCCAGCAGCTGACTCCAGCCCTCCTCTGGTCCTCCTCCAGACCCTGCACTTTCTGCTTTGTAGGTCTGTACTCAGCTGCTTCCCAGCAGCAACACAAGGTAAAGGGGGGTGCACTGTGATGTAAGGGTCCCTCCATCACGCCGCCTTCCCAGGCTCTCCTTTCCCACCAGGAAGCCTGGGACTGAAGCCGGCAGGTTCCGACTGACCATAGAGATGACCAAGGACTGGAACATCCCCAATCATTTCTATGGTTTAAGAAACCAAATACAATGAGTATTTTGTCACTTTCAGTTTCGGCCTAATGTAAACAGACTTTTACAGGCCTGTGAAAACATCCGATTAAACCGACCTGGGTTTGATATAATGCTTTGAAGGGCAGAGGAGAGATTTGAGGTCTAATAGACCCTAGATTTCTCCATAAAGAGTACCTGTCACTGCTCCATCTATCACAAGGGATGTTGTTCATCCCTTGTGATAGTCATAAAAGTGATAAAAAAAGAGAGTGTAAAAAAAATGCAAATAAAATAAGTAATAATAAAATAATAATAATCATAATAAAATAATTGCCCGTGCCCCCTCGTGCTTGTGCGCAAAGGTTGAATGCATACATAGGTCACACACACATTTGTAATTTGTATTAATTTATACCTGTCTAGAGTCAATGATTTGCAAAGGGATCCTGAAATTCTAGGGCACTGATGAAATAAATGCATCAATTCAATGTACTACAGGGAATTATTTAAAGTGATATTAAACCCAAAAGAAAACATTTATTATATTGCAGCTTACTAATTCTTAGATGTGAGTCATTTTCCTTTTTAGGCTTTTCTACTAATTTTCATCTGGTCATCCAGCCAGTATGTTTTTAAGAATCAGCTTTTATTTATTTATGGAAACACTGTTTGCTGTAACTGCTTTAACCACTTGCCTACTGGGCACTTATACCCCCTTCCTGCCCAGGCCAGTTTTCAGCTTTCAGTGCTCTCACACTTTGAATGATAATTACTCATGCAACACTGTACCCATATAACATTTTCGTCTTTTTTTCACACAAATAGAGCTTTCTTTTGGTGGTATATAATGACCACTGGGTTTTTTATTTTTTGCACTATAAATTAAAAAAGACCGAAAATGTTAGAAAAAAAATGTGTTTTTCTTAGTTTCTGTTATACAATTTTGCAAATAAGTCATTTTTCTTCATAAATTTTTACCAAAATTTATACTGCTACATTTCTGTGGTAACAATAACACAAATCAGTACATATTATTTGGTCTGTGTGAAAGCTATAGAGTCTACAAGCTATGGTACCAATCATTGAAAATTGATCACACCTGATGTACCGATGGCCTATCTCATTTCTTGAGGCCCTAACAAGTCAGGACAGTACAAATACCCCCTAAATTAGCCCTTTTTGGAAAGTAGACATTTCAAAGTATTTAGTAAGAGGCATGGTGAGTTTTTTTGAAGTTTTAATTTTTTCCCACAATTCTTTGGAAAATTACGTTTTTATGTTATTTTTTCCCCCACAAAATTGTCATATTAACAAGTTATTTCTCACACACAGCACAGACATACTTGCAACTACACCCAAAAATACTTTCTGCTACTCCTGCTGAATATAATGATACCAAATGTGTACGATTTTCTACAGCCTGACCACATAAAGAGTCCCAACATGCAAGGAGCACCATCAGGTGTTCTAGGGACATAAATTACACATCTAACATCTTGACTACCTATTACACTTTCTAAGGCCTTGAAGCACCAGGACAATGGAATTACCCACAAAATTACCCCATTTTGAGAAGCAAACACCCCAATGTATATTGCGTGAAGCATAATGAGTCTTTCGAACATGTCGTTTATTTCCAAAAGTTTTCGGAATATGCAGTAAGAAAATGAAAATGGATTGTTTTTTTACACAAAATGCAATGATGGGTGCTGATGAGGCTGCATGTGTGGGTGCTGATGAGGGTGTGCTCAAGGGGGTGCACTGATGGGTGCTGATGTGAAGTGATGAGGCTGCACTAATGAGCACTAATGAGGTTGCATTGATGTGCAATAATGCACGGCACTGAGGCTGCACTGATAAACTGCCACTGATGTGCACTGATGGGTGCTAATGAGGATCCACTGATAGGGTGGCACTGATGTGTACGAATAAGTGGCACTGATGTACACTGATAAACAGCAGTAATTAGGTAGCACTGATGGTAACTGATGAGCACTGATGTGCACTGATAAGTTGCAGTGATGAGGCAGCACTGATGGGCACTGATAAGCTACAGTGATGAGGCAGCACTCATAAGCTGCAGTGATGAAGCAGCACTGATAAGCACTGATAAGTTACAGTGATAAGGCAGCACTGGTGAACACTGATGAGCCCTCACCAATGGGCACTGATGAGCACTGATGAGACCTCATTGATGTGCACTGATGAGCACCGATATGCACAGGTGGACACTGATGAGCACTGATATACACAGATGGGCACTGATGAGCACTGAAATGCACAGATGGGCACCGAAGAGCAGTAATATGCACAGATGGGCACTGATGTGCACAGATGAGCACTGACGGCACTGATGGGCACTGCTATGCACTCGCTGGTGGGCACTGATGAGCACAGATGGGCACTCACTGGTGGGCACTGATGAGTACAGATGGGCACTGATGGGCACCGATGACCACAGATGGGCACTGACGGGCACCAATGAGCACTGATATGTACTCACTGGTGGGCACTGATGAGCACAGATGGGCACTGATGAGCCCAGATAGGGCACTGATGAGCACACTCACTGTTTAGGAACCGGTTCTCTCTCCTTTCCTTACACTCGGTATTGGTGTGAGGAAAGGAGACAGAAAACCCAGCCATTGCCCTGCTGTGTTTACATTTAGGATCGCTCTGCCCAATGATGAGCGATCACAAATGTAAACAGCCGCTGTAACTGGCTGTTCACCCCCCTCTTCATGATGTGCTATGTCTGAGGGACACATCCCTTACAGCTCAGGAGTGCGCGGGATGCGCAATCATAGGAGGACGACATATGACGCCCTCCCATTCGGCTATCTGCAGTCGGCAAGTGGCTAAAGTATTACCTGGAGTTTTGCTTCAATTTGCTAGTGTATCTAAATCTGCTGGTAAATCTTCACTCCCCTCCCCCCTGACTAACAACGCTGCTGTCTAAAGGTGCCCTGGTGCTCCTTCATCCAGAGTGGGGGCACTCTAACAAAGGTGTGTTACTGGCCAGATCACCAGGCAAAAAGAGAGGGGAAAAAGCCGTAAAAAAAGAAAACGAATGCAGCCACCACATCTATAGATTGGTAAACTGCAATATTTACATTTTTGGTTTTGGGTTTAATGCCACTTTAACACTTCCTCTGCAATTATCATGTTTTTTTTAACTTTTAGATTAAATTATTATTAAAAAAAAGACAATGAAACAATTGCAAAATCTAAATCAAACACTCAGTATCATTGAATCGCACAGCCTGCTGACTAAGCAGTGATAGTGTTGTATAGATGCAGTTCCTGTATGTAGTGAGTGGAGCCAGGTAAATTCAGTCTTGCTGTTCCAGTTTAGGCTCCATTCACATTAGTGCGTCTCTAAAGTTGCACAATTTCCAGTGCAACTTTAATGCGACTTGTGGTGCGATTTTGATCCGACTTCAGTCGCACCAAAAGTCATACCAAAGTAGTGCAGGAACTACTTTAAAGTTGCAGTGACTTGAAGTCGCACAGATTTGAATGGTACTCATTGGGAAACATGGGGTGCGACTTGTCTGTGACTTTGGGCCCCAAAGTTGCATGGCAAGTTGCACAAATGTGAATGAACTCTTAGAGGTTTATTTACTAAAGCTGGAGAGTGCAAAATCAGTTTCACGTCTGCATAGAAACCAATCAGCTTCTAACCTCAGCTTGTTCAATTAAGCTTTGGCAATAAAACCTGAAAGCTGACTGCTTTCTATGCAGAAGTGAGCCTGATTTTGCACTCTCCAGCTTTAGTAAATAAACCCCTCTGGGGTGAGAACTGTTTCCAGGATGCTGGATTCCCCATGGCCAGCAGGTCTATCCTTTCATTTATCAGTTCCTAAATTAACCCCTTTGATGCTGAAATAGGCAGGAGTGGTTAACTGTTTTGTTCCTTCTAATTTCTTGAAGGATTCAACTTCACATTCATCAGCTGTTATCTTGGTGCATAATGCTTTGTTTAGGCCAGTATAATGAAGTTAAGCATCACTTTATTAGGATTCAAGTTAAAAAAATGAAATATCCCAAATAAATAAATTAAATTCCCATGGGACGTATTATAAATAGGACACCTTTTGAAGTGGCATGCAAGGACCTCCAAGAAAAGTGGAATTTTCGGTTGCAACATTTCTCAAAATCAATTATCAATTTTATTATTGAATCATGGAGATTAAAGTATATGGATACCAGGGGCGGACTGACCATTTGGAAACTCGGGCACTGCCCGAGGGCCCAGGGTCAGTAGGGGGCCCCATGAGATGCATACAAAAAAGGAGGGTTGTGAAAAGAGATTCACAGAAAAGCGGCTACATAATGAACAGAACGTGACACTAAGGGAATAATTTCCAAAAATTATGCTTTATTACACACAAATGAATATGACATATGGGCATTTGCCCTGGTTTACCATCACCTCAGTATGAGACAATACACACAGACCTAAAACCAATTAAAATGACACAAAAACCGGTCTAAATGTATGTGTAGCAGGGAAAATGGCTACATGAGTCTAGTGTCCCTGCAACACAAACACACAGGTGAACACTTCCCTAGGGAGGTGTATCCAAAAATTATGCCATGGGCATACCATAATAGAGGATATAAGGGATTAAACAGTAACCATAATGGCAAATCCCTATCAAGAAATCCAAAAAATTATGCTGTAGATATATATATCACATGTATGCAATGGAGCAAGCACAATATGCGTCAAAAAGGAGAGTAGCAGGCCTCAGGCCTGTATGAAGGAAGACATAAATGTCAAATATATTGTACAATACATTCCTGTGCCGGCACAAGTGGTTGGGGCCCATTCATCTGTAATATAGATAGCTGTTTCCTAGAGCTCTTGGATGGAAATATGCCCCATTTATTTCCAGGATGGAAGAAAAGATGCACACAGCAGCACTCTGCTTGAAATGGTTTCTTCACCACTACATGTGGACTATACACCACTTTTTGTAGGAAAAGACAAGACACATCCCAAAGACTCTTCTGCCTGTTGAAATATATATGGTATATCTTGTTTCCTATACAAAGCACCATGATGTCCCCATCCTGTAGTGAAACAAACAATGTGTGGGAAGTCACTGACAGAGCTCACACTCTATAGAAGATATATAGGTCATATAGATCACAGAGGACCATATATCTAATGTCCTGCAACAATCCACTCACCACCTGTGCTATGGATGACGGGAATGAAAGGGAAATCCTTCATAGATACTGCCATACAGGGCCAAGGCGGCCAAGGAACCACCGCTGACATCCGCCGATATACCGCGGGTTCCAGCCCCTTCTCGGCGCTTGTGCTGCTTAGGCTTGCCTCATGGCTTGTGAAGATGGCTTCCTCCTTATGGGTCAGCGTGCGTTCCACCTAGTGCGCATGACCGGAAGTGACGTATCTGACGTATGACATCAACGCGTTTCGCCGATGGGCGTATCTCACTCAGCTTCGTCAGGACCAATGAAACAACCGCATTTCAATTTCCTATTTATAGTGGGTAAAGACCCACCCATTTATGCAAAAAGCCAACCTGCAGTTATTCCTAATGGAAGAAAGAAAGGGCTAAATACTTAGCACAGCTGCTGGTCATTATTGAATAAAATTAAAAAACAGATATCCGGAGACAACAGAGAGGGGAGAGACTTTAGCAATTTTGACGATACATATATTGATCAAAAAATCATGAATTAAATATATTCGTCAACTAAAGCACCCATCACACTCTAACCAGAAGGTGGCGATATTAATCAGAGAATCAACAAGTCTATCCACTGAGTCAAATTATCAGAGAAACCCCTCTGAATTACCATAATATACCACAAGATGGCAATATAACCTGAAAATTCTCATTAAGGGTCACTTCAACAGAAATACCCCAATTTTTAAATATCCATCCTATGGTATGATTATTATTAAAGAAAAAAGGTACAAAGAAAGAAGTTAGCTCAAAATACCGTCCTGATACATATGGTTTGGAGCTATATTTAAACTCATAACTTGAGATCATCCATATTGTTTTAGTTGTTTCCATATACATACATACTTTTTAAGGATTTAAGTGACATATTAGTGAAAACAAAAATCCCACAAATTAACCACCACATGGCAATAATAAAGTACATGGCTCTAGCTATTTTTCCAAAAATACTTGGAGATCACATTCCACATTTAACCCCTTAGGGTGCAATGTATCAAGTTTATATATCCAATATTTTTCTTTTTTAAGCAGTTCTCTGTCAAAATCACCTCTCCTCTGTGGAAAGTGCAGTGCATAGAAACCTTTCACTTTCGTACCATCCAGTTTGCCTCCATGATATTTAACGTAATGTTGGGCAAGATTACTATCAGGTTCATTAGATCTAATATCTCTAAGATGTTCACCTATTCGTACTTTAAGTTGTCTTTTAGTCTTACCTACATACATCTTTTTACAGGGACAGGTTAAGATGTATAATACTCTTACTGTAGAGCAATTTATGAGACTCTGAATTTTATAATGAATATTATTTCCTGAATCATGAAAGGAATCCGTACGAGCCACATATCTGCAAATTTGACATTTTCCACATTTAAACATCCCTTTAGTACGTGATTTTAACCATGTTGTTTGTTTTAATGGTTGATAATCTGAGTGAATGAGAAGATCACCAAGATTTGGTGCTCTTCTCGCTACCATCTGGGGGCGTTCGCCTACAATCTTACTCAATCTGGGGCATTGAGTCAAAATCTTCCAATGTTTTTCTAATATCAATTTTACATCTTGCCATTGGGCTCCAAATTGGGTTATCATTCTAACAGGTTGATCACTCAACTTGGCCTTCACATCCTTTTTAGAGGATAATAAATCCTCGCGATCAGTTTGATATGCCCGTCTCCGAGCATTTCTAATTTGGGAATGGGAATATCCTCTTTCCCTAAATCTTCTATAGAGGTCCTGGGCCTCCATCCTAAAGTCATTGATATTTGAACAATTTCTCCGGCATCTCAAAAACTGTCCCACTGGAATCCCTGAAATCAGTGAACGCGGATGATAACTTCTTGCCTCTAATAGGGTGTTGGCGGCAGTGGGTTTTCTATATGTCTTTGTAAGAAGTCTTCCATTTTCAACTCTAATCTCCAGATCTAGGAAAGAGATACATCTTTCATCAAATATATATGTAAGTCCAATGTTAAAGGAGTTCTGATTGAGCTCTCCCAAAAACAATTTTAATTCCTCAGATGTTCCTCGCCATACAAGGAACACATCATCTATATATCTTAACCAGATCTGGACATTTGCAAGAAATCTTGATGATCTGAATACAACCCGCTCCTCCCAAAACCCTAAATGGAGACATGCATAGGCCGGAGCCCACGGTGCTCCCATACTGGTACCCCTAGTCTGTTGATAAAAGGTATTATTAAATTGGAAAAAATTATGTTTTAATGCAAATTCCAATAGCTCACTGATAAACTCATTCTGTCCCCCCGACGTAGGATATGTTCTGTCAAGAAAATAAGAGACTGATCTCACACCACATTCATGTGGGATAGAGGTGTAAAGTGATTCCACATCTATTCCCACTAGAATGGCATCATCATTGATAATCATATTCTCAATTTTCGCCAACACATCTTTAGTATCCCTTACATAGGAGGGGAGATTAGGGACCATGTCTTTAAGAAACAAATCTATATATTTCCCTGTTTTATCTAGGGGGCCATTAATGGCTGAAACAATAGGTCTACCCGGAGGATTTTCCTGATTTTTGTGTATTTTGGGGATAATGTAGAAAGTAGGGTGATTAAATTCTTCAGTTCTCAAATACTCATATTCCTTTCTAGTTAACAGACCAGCTTCCTTTCCTAATGTTAAGATGGAATTTAGTTTTTTAGCCACCATATGAAAAGGATTCGTAGTCACTTTCCTATACGTGGATGAGTCACTCAATAAGCGTTTCACTTCCCTAACATAGTTTTGTTCATTCAAAATCACTACATTACCCCCTTTGTCACTTCTCTTAATAACAATATCCTTGGTCTCTTTTAGTTCTTTAAGGGCTTTCCTTTCTTTTTTGGTAAGGTTATCACCAATTGGCATTTTCCACTCAAGATTTTTCAAATCATCAGCAACAAAGTCTAGAAACGTTGATATCCTCATATTGGAACGAATTTTTGGCATTTTCGTTGATCTAATGTTCAGATCAACCTTTCTAATTATATCACTACAATTATCAAGATCAGTGTCACTTTCATCACCATCCTCATTTTCCTCTATGAGAGATATCAACATATCCAACATCTTGCGATCCTCCATGGACGAGTCAGAGGCCATATCCTCCAACATAGTGGGATTACCATGTATCATTCTCAAGAACACCTTTCTTAAAAATAAGTTAACATCTTTAAATACCTCAAACTCGTCCATGGGGGTCACTGGTGAAAAGGACATACCTTTATTCAATAAAGAAATATGCTCTTTTTTGAGTGGAAAATTAGCCAAATTGATTACCTTTTTATCATGGATATTTTCTACTACTACCTCCTCTGACTTCTTGTTCTGCCCTTGTCCTCCTGATGTTTGTTTTTTAAGGATTCCTCTACTTTCTTTTTGGATCCTCTTCCCATCTGTAGTTGATTGGTACGAGGAAGTTCTCCATTTTGTTGGTCTAAAAAAGAAACAGATTTTCCAAGATTTTCAGAGTCACTTTCACTGGACATAGTTTCTCCCATTGATCTAGAGTGTGAGCGAAAAACTCTTCGTTTAGACCGACTTCTACTTCTTTTTGTAGTGAGATCAAATATCTCACCTGTTTCCCAGTCTTTTAAATCACGTCTAAATTTAGTTTGTTTAGTGGTTCTAAGATTTTTTTGTACTTTTTCAACTTCCTTTTTTCAATTGCTCATTATATTTTTCAAAATTCTCCTGATTTTTAAAAGGGTCTAGTCCAGACACACTTTTATTAATGGCCTGATCCAATTCTTCAAGTTGTAATTTTTCCTCCTCTACAATGAGTTTCATACCATTAATTCCATGTTCTATGCACAGCATTTTCCATTTCTCCAAAAACCTTTCATTATGTAAATGTTCAGCTGGAACTACCTTGCTTCTCAAACCACGTGGGATGATACTCTGTCTAATATAAGCTTCCAGGAAACATACATCCCATTTCCGATTAAGACGTTTAATAACAAGCTTTTTATGTTCCCGAAACTTAATCTTAATATCCTCATCTTCAGTAGATAGACTTGGGCCCCCTGCTACAAAGGCCTGATGCATTTCCAACTCCACCTCCTCCCCTGGTATGAATGCCATGAATACAAGCCCCTTCACTCAAGGCGCTCCAAACGTCTTAAAATAAAATACTCATCACCTCAGTTGATGAGTATTTTATTTTAAGACGTTTGGAGCGCCTTGAGTGAAGGGGCTTGTATTCATGGCATTCATACCAGGGGAGGAGGTGGAGTTGGAAATGCATCAGGCCTTTGTAGCAGGGGGCCCAAGTCTATCTACTGAAGATGAGGATATTAAGATTAAGTTTCGGGAACATAAAAAGCTTGTTATTAAACGTCTTTTTTTTTTTTAATTTAAATATTTATTAAATTTTTCATGTTAATACAAAAACCCATAAAGGGGAAAAGATTCTCATACACATAAATATTTATAACATTTCTACCTTTCCCTTTCTAAAAACTCTTTACTTTCCCATCCCACTGCCCCCCCCCTTTCCCCCCTCCTCTTCCCTCCTCCCCCTCTGCAGACTCTAGCCCATTTTACTCTCTTGAGGTTTATTAATTTTTTACTAACATCCTAGTTCATATTTTCCTATATTTTTCTTTCAATCCTGCTCTTTCCCATTTTTCCCATCTCCTGAAATAAACTCTCATCCTATCTTCCTGCATATGGTATGTTCTTTCCATTCTACTTATCTGGTTCACTCTGTTGATCCAGTCATCCTCCTTCGGTACCTCAGATTTCCGCCAAAACTTGGGTATCAACCCCTTTGCCGCATTCAGTAAGTACCATATACCTGAATCTTTATGTTTATTTACAGATGTCTCCACATTGTGTAGGAGGCACATCATTGGGTCTAACCCTATGTCAATTTCAGTTATATCTTTGATCAATTTGACTATTATCTTCCAGAAAGCTTGGATTTTCGGACATTCCCACCATATGTGGAACATTGTGCCTATCTCTCCACATCCTCTCCAACACAGATTTGAATTTTCACCACTCATCCTGTGCTCTACACTCGGTGTAATGTGCCAACGTGTCACGCATTTATAATTAACCTCAACCTCTCTCATACTAACATTATCGTGTATCAATCTAAACATCTTTCTCTGTCTATCTTCATCAATCTCCACTCCCATATCTCTTTCCCATTTTGTTATGAAGATTAACTTTGTGTTTGTGTCCAATTCTGTGAGTATTCTATACACTTTTGAAACACCGTGCTTCCCATCCCTTCGTGTCTCTAACAACCTTTCAAACATATTCCACTCCTCTTTTGATCTCAGGGGTTTCGGTAGATTTCCAATAAAACATTTCAGTTGATGATGTTTCCACTCATCTAATCTAATAAAAATATCTCCCTTCTTCTCTATTAAATCTTTTAGTGATCTCAATTCCCCCTCCACCAAAACATCTCTCAGTTGAGTATCTTCCTTTCTAAACCATCTCCCTGATATCTTAATCTTTCCCGGGGGAAAGTACTCAGTGTTTGTGAGAGGCATTAATATAGAATTAAAATCCCATTTCATGCTTTTGTGTAAATTATCCCATACCCTAAAAACATTTAAAGTGTAGATACTTGTGCTTTCTTTAATTCCCCTGAACTGTGGTGGAACCCATATCATCTGACTCAATCTAATGCCACTAAGATCATTTTCAATTGTTACCCAGCTTTTCCCCTTATGGTTAAATGTCCAGTCATATATTCTTGCTAAAACCACTGCTTTATAATATCTCTTGACATCTGGTAGACCCAATCCCCCTTTCTCTTTAGTCCTACTCAATGTTTCATATGCTATTCTAGGTTTTTTATTTTTCCATATGTATCTTGTTAGTATTTTTTTTATTGTCTTGAAGAAGGCTTCTGGAATTTTAATTGGTACCATTTGAAATCTATACAGTATTTTAGGCAGGATTACCATTTTAACTAGGTTTATACGTCCTATCCAGGATGGGTTTCCTCCTTCTAGTCTTTTTAAATCTTCTCTAATCTCATTTATCAAAGAGATATAGTTTAATCTATACAAATGCTTAGATGAGGCAGTGAGTTTTATTCCTAGGTATTTTATCTCTTTTTCTCTCCATATAAAGGGGAATTCTTTTTGTAGTTTTTCTTTTTCATTCTTCGATATATTAATATTCAAGATCTCTGTTTTTGTTGGATTAATTTTTAAATTTGATAGTTCACCGTACTCCTTCAGAATCTTCATTATATTTGGGAGAGTTATTCGGGGATTCCCCACATAGAACAATAAGTCGTCCGCAAAGGCCGCAACTCTATGTTCTATGGATTCTATCTGAATTCCCTTTACCGCTCCACTATTTCTTATTGTTGACAGCAGAGGTTCAAGTGACAATACATATAGCAGAGGGGACAATGGACATCCCTGCCTTGTACCATTAGACATTCCAATGGGTTCTGATCTTTCCCCATTTACCGTGATAATTGCAGTGGGCTCCCTATATAATTTACTTATCCACTCTCGCATTCTATCGCCTATTCCCAGCACTTTTAAGTTGTCCATCATAAAACCCCAGTCCACTCTATCAAATGCCTTCTCTGCATCAATTGACAAGAGCACCACCGGGGTCTTCCCTTTCCTACTTTTCTGAATTAGCATCAGGGTTCTCAGGCCATTATCTCTACCTTCTCTCCCCGGTACAAAGCCCACCTGGTCTCCATGGATCCATTCAGGCATAAGATCTCTCAACCTGTTTGCTAACACCTTTGCATACAGTTTAGTATCTGTGTTCAATAATGAGATAGGTCTATAGCTGGAGCACTGAGACGGATCTTTTCCCTCCTTGTGGATAAGTACTACATGGGCCTGTAGGGATTCTCTCCTCAATTCCATCCCACCTCCCAG